>NW_027492217.1:0-475000 GCF_021521415.1 Bidens hawaiensis
TTTTCGAAGTAAAGAAAAACATTTTATGCAGATGTGTTGTGGTTCGGTTTTGATGGCTTTATATTAAACCATGAGCCAACTTTACAGGTTTTTTTTTTTTTTGTCTTCGAAAACCAAAACTGAACTGTTTAAAATTATAACCCAACTAAGCCGAACATTACCAACGACTAGGTCCGATAGAGTTTGTGCTTCGATAATAAATTGAGTTTAAAATAAGAATTATTAATCTGCCTATACATTCACTTCAAACTAAACACCAATTAATATGTTATTTAAGAGAATCATTATATGCAAAGATAACTTTGGTCATATAAATGATAAATCTTATTGCAACAAATAGAAGACGAATTCATAACAAAAACAGTTTACTCATATCAAATAAAACTTTGTTTAACTATATTTTAACGATATCTAATATATATTATAAAACATATCTAATATTAAATATGTAAATAATTAACATTTCAATATGTACGATCAGCTTCGGTTTCAACCGTGAAACCAAATTGATGAACGGTTTCATAATTTAGGGAAGAATGAACACCTATAAATTTATTACATGATTATCAAAGTATGTGTTTCCCGCTGCATCGCGCGGGCACTCTTCTAGTAGAAATAATAAGTGTGGCTCATACTTTTGTCTATTGAAGATATAAAATCATTTTCCACTTTTATAGAACTAGAAATGCTGTGCTTTAAGTTTTATTAAAACCGAAAAGTTTTGCTAAGATAAAAATTGTTTGTAATTGTCATAGAAATATGAAGAAAAAAAAGGTGTGTGTGTGGGGGGGGGGGGGATATAAGTTGTTTATTATAATATGCCACTGATATCAAGATTGAAGACGCACTACAACTGATGGATCAAACTACTACTAATTATTTCCATATGTTGTTTTGTTTCAATTATTTACTTTAGTTATTTGTATTTGTACTTTAGGGTTTTGGGTCTTGTGTATATATAGATGGTAGCCTCCTAAATGGAGGGTGTGTGTACATAATGTTGATGAAACCTTATTGTAATACCCCGTGGATTGTTCATACATAGAGGTTGGATGCTAAAGCTATGATGATGTATTAATTTCTTCTTTTATATATATACATATATATATATATATATCCTGTTTATCACCAAAATACTTTCTCATATCTATGATTTTTCTCATTATTTATTATTACACGCTCATCTTTTGTTCTTTGTTCCATCTTCAAATTGGTTTCACAATCATTGAGATTTCAATCTGTATAATAATAAAATAATTTTCTATATTTTATAGAACTCTTAACAAGCAATCAGCAAACAATGAAAACGGAGGCACATATGTAAGTTGAACATTAGAAGTAGCAGGTTGCCCTTTACTCAATATATTCATTTCGAATCCTTGAGAATACTCGAACCATCTGGGGCTCATTGATTAAGAGAGTTAAAAACAGGATTAAAATTGAAGTTTTTTTTTCCTTCCAATTTACAATAACTAATAATCGTTAGATCCTAAACCTCCGATTTCAATACTCTCTATTTGCTAAGCACTTGTCAACGCCAATGTTAGAGAAACCTTAGTGTCCATCAGGAGCACCAACAATCTATTTTATGTTATACTATGAAATAAATCAAAATACGAGAAAAATATAGGGAGAAACTTTATTCCAAATGATAATTTGTGGGTCGTTATATTCAAACACTATCCCCATGGTGTATTAACAACTTTATATGGCTCGTATAGGGCTATACGAGCCGTATAACCCTCACATAATGTAAGGAGGGAACATGATGACGATTTTTCAATCTATACGGGTCGTATAGCCTTCCTTGGCTCTTATAGGCTCGCATACCACATCTGACCTATACGAGTCGTCTATGGGCTATACGACCCGTATAGACAGAGATTTTGCGAGAAAAGTTCATCATGTCAGTTTGTATTTTTGCCAGTAATATGTATTTATTTTCTTGTCTATATGAGTCGTATAGAGGCTATACGACCCGTAAAGGTGTCAACCAGAACGAAACGCATATCGATATTTTAAACACTAACTCATATAGCTAACTCATAAAGTTCTAAATATGTAAGTTTAAATTATGTGTTTTTTATTTTATAACCAACTCTACTGTTATTTCCAATATTTTGTATTTTAAAAGCAATTCAAAGAAAAAAAAGTAGCCTATACGAGCCAAATAGGTGATAATTGATATATAAGTCATATAACCCTATATGACTTGTATAGGGGATATATGATACAAGAAAACAACACCTGACACACTTCAGCACAAACTAATATAATTCTGAGCATATATGACTCGTATAGCCCCTATATAAGTCATATATATGCACAGTAAATCTATGTGGTGTGGGAATAACAGATGCCTAATTTTTTATTATCCCCAGTATTCATTTGGAATCCAACACAACTGAAAAACATATGGAGATGGAAGTTATTGATCTACGAAGTAAAAACGTGAAACTTTTTACTCGTGTCACACGTCAAAATCGTAAAAAACTAGTGGTACTGTGAATGTGATAAATTTCTCTCTTTCTGAACGGGGCAGCCATGCCAACTATATTAACATACTAACATTTACTTTACAAATTGTTTATTAATTAACAATAACTCTAGCTCATCTATCTGACATTGAAGAGAAAGTTAAGTTTTGGGCTGCAAGTTGCAATGCCTTAAGTTCAAATCCAATTCTAACCGATTTTCACCATAGTGGGCCTTCGGACGGTGGGTTCTCCCTGGAATAGGATATGGTAGGCTTTGGCTACCTAGCTACTCGTAATCACAAACGTATGAATCACCTTTTGTCATTAGGTTAACCCGAGTAACAAGACTTTATCTGTTCAGAAAAAAAAAGTAATATTTTTTAAAATAGTTATAATCAAACAAAAACAAAAAAAAAGGTATATTGGTTTTTAATGATCCCAACTATTGCCTTTTGGTCACTACTGGTCCCAACTAATGAATTGGCTACTAATGGTTCCAACTTTTAAAGTATTTGTTCATAACGGTCCGCGACTAACAGAATCCTAACATCGTTAGTTTCAGGTCGCCGGAAAAATGATTTTGGCCGGAAAACTCAATTTTTTTCCCGAAAACTCAACATTTTCGTCCCAAACATCTTGGTAACTTCGTATCGGACCTTTAGGAACCTTTTTCTAGTAAAAGCTCAAATTATCGAGGTCGTCGGAAACCTTAGAACCATCGTCGGAATCGGTTGATGGTGCTCAAGTGGTAGTAATTGGTTAGTGGTGAGTCAATTGGCGGTGGTTGCGGTGTTCAGGTGGTGTTTTCTAGCAACAAATTTGAATTTTCCGGCCAAAAGCATTTTCCCGACGACCTGAAACTAACGACGTTAGGATTCTGTTAGTCACGGACCATTAGGAACAAATTCTTTAAAAGTTGGGACCATCAGTAGCCAATTTATTAGTTGAGACCAGCAGGTGACCAAAATACAATAATTGAGACCATTAAAAACCAATATACCAAAAAAAAACAAAAAAGGTGAGCTACTAGAATATGGATATGTTGGTAATTGAGTTGGTCTGGTTGCATCGGGTTCTGTTGGGCAGCTTTTGATGGCCCGTGACCCTACCAACCTAAACAAAATTCCAACTGCTCGATATGGCTACCGTTACACCCGTTGGGGTGGGCCCAAACCTTTTCATTTTTTTGCTTCCCAATTTTACGGCACTTTTATGCCAATTTTACGAACAAAGAAATAAATATTTTTGAAAACACATTGCATCGACCCTGTAAAATTTTGGCATCGGCCTCCATGTAAAATTTGTTTTAAAATTGTAAAATTATATAATATATTTATATACAACTATTATAATAAAGTAATTAACAATATAAAACAATCAAGCTCATTTTCAGAATAAAAATATAATCGGTGACTCTGTCGAGATGTCTACTACTGTTGGTTGTCTACATTACATTTTATAAGTATTAGAGTTTATCTACACAACTGATGAGATATTTTAGCCTGAAAACTCAAAGTTATGTAATTTATAAGTATATTAGAACATTTGAGATTAAAACTGTTGTTTGCTCGATTATTTGTTTTTTATATATTTTTTAAACTTTTTAGGCAACTTTGGAATATTTTCTTAATGTTAGTTGCAAAAACAATTGTTTGATCAGAGTTTAAATTCGTAAATAATGGGAACATGAATATAATGGAACGAGTTTCAAAACTAAAGTTGGGCTAGAATTTTGATTTTTATCCTATTATCATGTTACCCGATCGATCCCATCAGGATAAAAGATTTAATATGTAGGGATTAACGGATCCTCAGAAAGTTCCAGTTCCAACTGCATGAAAAAGGTTTATGAGTCTGTTATTGTATGAGTGAGAATTACATTGTTCTTTATTGTAATATTAACTTAAGAAAGAATACTTCGTGGGTCAAATAAAATATTATCGGTGGTTAGATATCAAAGTTTATTGGTTAAAGAAGATTGACTTGTAATCTCCGCTTCTTCTGTCTAAAGCTGCAAAAATGGCGCATGTTAAGGAGTGCTTATTTAACTCCAAAAGCACTGTGTTATGTCAAAGGTGTTTATTGATTTATGGTTTTTCAAAATTTTTTTTTTTAAAAGGGTTTGGGTTAACTTTTGTTGCGAGAAAAAGTCAACAAGTCAATGAGTTGTTTTTTAAAAAACATTTAGCTTAGCTTATTAAGGTAAAATGACCAAAAGGACAAAGGTAGGTTGGTGAGTAATGAATATAAAGGGAAGGGTGTGTATATTTGTAATTTGGTATTTTAAAAGTCAAAAGGCAAAACTAAAGGTCAGGATTTGTGGCTTCTCAAACCAAATTTTTAACCCATACCAAAAAGTAAAAAAGCACTTCCCCGATACCCAAACAACTTATTAGGCTTATTGGTTTTTTTGAAAAGGCAATAAGCAAATAAACACTTTCTAAAAGCAATCCCAAACACCCGCAAATTCACCAAAACCGTGTAAAAGCAGATTTTTAAAGCTAAAGTCATTTGCAATTGTAGAAGTCTGTGAGGTCTAGCTTCTTTTTAATTTTCATTTTCTTTTCTTTTTTTTTTGAAATAGGCAGGTGTTAAGTGAGATCTTTTGGATTATAGTTTCATGTAACACAACGGTTAAATAGAAATATTTTAGTTTTAAAAGTTAAGATTAAATTGTTTTTAATTGAAAAGTTTTTTGTTTGTTGGCTATGGCGACTTGCTTGGACTTTGGTGTGTTTTATAAAAGTTGCTATTATAAAAAAGGTGATGAATTAAAGCATATTATTTATTTTGCATGCTTACTTAAAGGTGTTTGTTAGAAAGTACCCAGTCTTTTATTAAATTCAACCCAAATATCAGGCTTAATGGGCCCTCACGAACCCTTTTTAGGCCCGGCTCATATCCTCAAACCACCGCGTGTACAACCATTAAGATAACATATCAGTAAAAAAATGGGCTACAAAGAACACAAAAGCCCGGATTATCAACACAAAGTCATAAACGTGTTCTTGATGACATTGCGTAACTTCAAAAGAGCATCAAAATCTTCGCCATAAACATTTTAATCAATGTCATGATTATCAGGGCTAGTTTGGTATGGGGTAATGATATAGACAAGGAATTGAAATGGGTGGTGGTGGTGCTGATGGCGTTAGCGATGGCGCATCATGGCGGTGGTGGTGAGAATAATGCTATTTGATATATAATTTTACTATCCCCTTTAAAACTTTTAATATAATGGTTTTTTCAAATAAATTCGAATATTAGGTGGTGATTTGTTTATTTTATCTATATATAAGTTATATAAACCACTTAGATGTATCAAATATAAAATTTAACATACCACATTAAACTATTTATAGACAAGGTGTAAACGAGACTGAGTTATGATCGAGACTGCTAAAGCTTGAGCTGGGCTTATATCCAATTTTCCAAGCTCCACATTTAGTGTGGGTATATATATATATATATATATATATATCAAATGATTATTTTTTCATAATTTTACTAAACAAAATTTGTATAAAAACTTGATTCCATTAAACTCACAAGACTAGTCAAATTTGACGTGTAAAGCTCACTTTCGATCTTGTTTATCATAGAATCTCCAATATAAACAGAGCCCATGCTTAATCTCGAGCACATTTAAGCTTGACATAGTTTTAGCTTTTAATGATCTACCAATGCACTATTGATCTAGTGGTGTGGCATGCACTCCTTATCAATGTGCGGTTGTAGGTTCAAATCCTTGAAAGTTCAAGATAAAGGTAAAAATATTGCCATTCATAAAAGAAAAAGAAAAAAAAAACATTTAATGATCTGATCTAAAACATTTGCACCCGTTTAACCTTAATTTGAGAAAATAAATGTAAGAGGCTAGATCGATAAATATGGTGCAGTGGTAGAGAGTTTGGGTTTCTTAATGGAGACCCAAGTTCAATTCTCACTTACAACGTTTTGGGGTGACATGGATGGCTCAATGAAGGAAGACTGAGATCTTTGTGATCTCCAGTTCGATCCTAAGGGCATCCGAGTTTTACCACCAGTGGGCCATGGGCAAGTGGGTTTTCTTCGGAACTGAAGATAACTTGGAGGCACTTAAGGGCTCCGTACGTCTAGGTTGGGCCAGCTGGCGGTGGCCTTTAGCCATTGGGTCACTCCGTACGAAGTACCTAGGCATTCTATATTTGTTGGCCGTTCAAAAAAAAAAAGTCAATAAAAGTCTCTTCTTATTAAAAACTATAAAGCAAATTAGGGATGAGCTCGGTAACGTACCGGTACCGAAAATCCCGATCCCGAAAATCGCAATTTTTTGGTACTGGTACCGGTACCGAAATGTTCGGTTCGGTACCGGTACGATATCGGTACCGATACCGGGACGATACTGGTATTTAAGGTAAAATAATACCGGTACCGTACTGCACCGGTCTCGAAAACTCAAAATCTTGGTACCGATTCGGTACCGACGGTACCAAATACCGGTACCAATCGGTATCTTACCCATTTTTGCTCATTGTTTAAACCAAATTATATAAAAGGTGTGGGACTGAGGGGAACGAGGATTGTTGGTAAAATGCATCAAGCTTGGGGCCCAAGTCTTCATCATAAACTGAAGTCGTTTAAGCTCGATCGGCTCACTTCCAGGCTTTAGTAAATTTATCTCAAATAGCTAATGAGTGGTTTGATTACCTTGATATATATATGGTATGATAAAGTTTGAAGGTTTTATATTTGTTGGATTTATATACTCTGCTTTGTATCTATGAGGATATGCCCACCACGGGATGCCAGATGTGTCCATAATTACAAATTATTCTTTATGTGTGTTTATATTGTCAATCATGATTTGTTGCAAGAATTATTGAAAACGTGGTCGGTCTCTGTTAGTTACATATTTAGTTGGCCATAAAAATATTACGGAGAGTAACAAACACTTGAAATAAAGAATGATATGAAAGCCTGGCATTTCGATGATTTGTGGCAACAAACAATGTGCTACATAAAAATAAATCAAAAAATAGCCACATGGATATAAAGATACGCATATAGAATTATGATAACGCACAAAATGTGTGAAGTGAGAGAAGAAAACACGGTGACATTTTAATAAATAATACGTGTAATTAAGCAATATAAAAACTAACTAGCGTAATTTTATTACACTATAACTTTACAAGTTTATGCTTTTTCTTTCTCAAATATATCATTCAACAACCCGATTTACACAACCACGGACACCATGCTAGGAAATTTTAACTGTCACGGTCGCCTACATACAAGATGTAGATTAACTAGAAAGGGAGGGTGATTAGAATTTCTTAAATATACTTGATCCAGATGCTAATCTTGTTTGTTAAACCCTTTTTACAACTTTAATATGTAAGATATGCAATAGAAGAGTTTAAGGGATAGAGATGACATTTATGGAGGTTCAAGTGGCTGTTAACTAATCCATTCTACATCGTCTCCTCGATTTTCCAATTGGAGTTGCCCCACTAACATTTCTCTTAACCGGAAAGACTTAGCCAATACACCAGGCGTTTCACTAGTTCATGGGTAGTGATCCCTTGTGCAAATGTTTCACTAATCCAAGGTAGTGATAACCTCTTCAGCTCACTAATCTCAAAGTAGTAATCACCCCACTCAAATAACCAACCCAAATGGTGAACCCCTCACAAACTAGTCACTTGAACACACTAGTGGATATCTCACAAATACAATACAAGTAGGAATAAGAATTTAGTTGTTAAAACTCTCGATCTTCTCTTCTTCGAAGGATGTATGAAATATGAAGGAATCAATAGAGATAATATTTAGACATGTATATTTAATTGTCACAGAAGAATTGTTGAGGTTACAGATTACATAAGACATCTAGTTATAATCCGAAACACAATATAAGAAAATTATGTGATGGATGATCCATGGTTGATATCATCGGCATGGACGCCGTGCGATGTTTTATCTTCTTTTGTAACTTTGTTTATAAGAAAACTCATCAGTGTTACCGTCTTACTAACATTCATAATTTATATTAACTTCTATAGTTGAAGAGTGAGAGAGAGTTTGGTTACTTTCAAAAGCCTTTTTACAATATTGTTTAGACAAATTGGATTTTAATGCTTCAAATTATGATTTGTTGTTGATAATAATCCATACTAATATCTTGGTCAATGTAATTCTAACTTTAGTTTTCGTTATCAAAGGCAATTTAATTAACATAATTATTATTGATTTACAGTTGATTTCGTAGCACACAAAGGATTTGAAAGTAAAACAATATATACTTTCTTTTTTCCAGGAAAAAAAAGAAAAACATTTATCCAAGTAACTAGATCACTTAATGCCAAAAATACCTTATGTAGTTAGTTATCATAAAGTATGGTCTATGATAGCCAGGACTCAGGAGATATCATCCAGCCCGATTAAAAGACAAAAGCATAGTTATGTTATCTTGAAGTGTGGGTCACAATCCCCATAACTTGTGTTTGAAATAAAAAGAAGTATTTTATTCACACAATTTTGATTTTTTTAATAAGCTTTTATAGTTTTGACCATTTTGTTTAAAATTTAAAATTATTATTTAACAAACACTGCATAATTTTTATCAAATTAATTAACAAAAATAGATATTTAATTGGTGCTTATAATAGTGAATTAATCTATTGATAATTTGAGGGCGTAAAGCAGATCGTAAAATTAGGGTCCTTCTCTAAAAGAAATATTTTTTTACTTAAACTATTATATCTTAGAAATATGATGACACCATTTTTTTCTTACAAGTGATTTCTAAAAGACACCCAATGAATTGGGTGAGTTTTCCTAATCAACTAGTCAAAGAGACAAGTCAAAAGTCATCAGGTCGAGCAAGCAGATGTTCAACCTTTAAAATCAACGGTTGTCTTCTGATGATTTTTGTAAGATGAATTGACGTTATTGGTCAATGTCCAGTCTTCAGAATTAACGGTTGTCTTTTGATGGTTTTTGTAAGAGACCCTATTGGTCATCTGGTGATAGCATTTCCAACACAAATTCAAGTGGCTGAGAGTCGAATGAATTTTATGTGGGTGGAATAATCGAATCCGTATAAACCTAATTACAAAAAATTAATAATAGATCAACATCTGAAACACATACCTAAGTCTAGACATGAAAGAATATCACCATGATACTATAGTGTTTACTCATTGTGGTGTCAATGCGGCTGAACACATGGCCACGTCATTCAAAACTTTTATGGCTGATGAGCTGGACAAATATTATCCATATAAATATGGATATATACTTCAACCACGACAATTTTTTAAACTGACCATCCCTCTAAAATTAATACTACCATCTTTATGCACAAATGGACCCATACACCCTTCACCGATCTCTGTTAGATACCACCACCACCACCGCCATCGCATATGATGTTCATAATCACACACTTACATCTTTGCCACCAAAAGTGGACCCTAAACCTATACCTAATGTTCCAAACATCATTTTACGTGTGATGATATTATCAGTCGTTGCAACAGTTGCAATATGGGCAAACCACGAGGGGTCAAAGGGGTTCTCCATCGTGACAATTAACGAGGCAGGTAAATACTCATCACCCGGAAAGCGGTTTTCAATCTTTTATGAATCAAACGATAAAGCGACACGAATAGTTCTCAACACAAGTAGTTTTGTGGAACATCTTCTTTACCCTAATCAAGACTTGCAACATACAAAGAAACAAATTAATAGTGTCACTCTTAGACTTGCCCCAACGAGCTTTCCAGAGATCGTATCGGTTTATTCACGAAAACCATATGAATATGTAATCAAACTAAGTCCGTCATTAATGGAAAGGTCATCCAGCCATGATGAATTTGTATTAGCCGTGCTACAAGGCATGGCTCGGGTATGGCTTTGGGACGGCAAAGGTGCTACTCCATCAATGCTGTTACACGGCATGGTGGAGTATATAAGCACCTTAGCCGGCTTCAGTAACACCAAAGTCTTGAACTCTGGTACTGGCGTCAGCATCATGACACTGACGCCACCACCATATGAGATTTGCTGGAAAGATGAGGACCCGAGAAAGGTGGCAGGGTTTTTGAGATATCATGACCAACGACAACAAGCGGGTGGTGGGGAGGTGATCCGGCGGTTGAACAAACGGATGATCGAAGGATGGAATGATCAGATGATGGATGATGCATTAGGTATGGCAGGTCAGCATGCATGTGCAACTTACAACATATTAACTAGGCATCACCATCCATCCAGCTCAATTTGAATTCTTTCATCAGTATAAATGGATACGAAATAATTATGGTGGGCTCAATATTTTGATCTTGAAATTATTGTTGTTTCTTGGTCCATTATTGTTTAAGGGCCCCTTGATTACCTTTGTTAATTACAGTTGAAACATATTAATTATTTATTCATTGAATTAACCATCTTACCAAACAAGGGTTTGTTTCACATAATAAAGTTGTATTTAATAAATTAAATTCTCCTTGAGTTTTTTTTTTCCTTTTTCTTGTGTACCTCTAATTATATAAAAGGTATAATTAATAGTGCAAAAACATTTAAAATGATATTCTTATAAATAATAGAACTTATTTAAATGTTTGTAGAGGCTGATTTAAACTTAAATAGAAATCCGCCAATTAACTAATCATTTATATTATAATCTAAACTAACATATAAATGACAATTGAAATAGGTATCTATAATTAAGTCTATTTATTAATAATATAGATGGACTCATAGATTTTTATCGATATACATTCGGTACTTAATAATTTGTTAGTGTTTGTATATTATGTATACATGAGTTGAATAAAATATAATGTAACATGTTAACATATATTTGAAAAAATGAACTTTGATGGACATTTATAAGATCTGTTAACTTTTACAAACATTTTTTTTAGTCACTCTTAAAAAACAATTATTATTTTTACCTTTTATATATATATATTTTTAAGAACATAATTTTGAACTTGGTAAATTGATGCTAAAAACCTGTCATAAATATACTTTAACAAATGTCGAGCAAAACCGTCGTTAATACTATTGCGATGGGATATTTTTAACGACTGGTTTAGCTATGAAAATAGCGACTCCAAGGAAATTACGTACACTTGCCAAGGTTTTCTGGTGGATTCTGATACCATTTAGAGACAGATTTTGTGATGGTTTCTGGTGGATTCTGTACCATTTAGAATATCAATGATTAGGCTTTTAGAGAAAAAACCTGCCACATATTTTATATCGGGAAAATTCTTAAAATAGTCTAAAGTTAGAGAGATATTCTGAAAATAGTCCATGAAATTTTATTATTTCAGAAATAGTCCAAGTAAATCTATCGGGCTCGATAGATTTCCAAAAATTCCGATTGATTTTCAAGGTCCAGTTAAAACGTTCCAAGTGTCTCACTCTCACCTACCCCCATTGCTTTTCACCTCAAAATCATCTTTCCAGATGGTTTTCCTCTTAAAACCATCTCCCCACATTGCTTTCCTCTTTCTTTCATCTCCAAAGTTGGTTATCAACCAATCTATTATCCGGCCACCATATTATCCGGCCACCATGGGTGATAATAAGCTCAGCCGCCTCTTCTTGTGCTTGACCACGGCGGCAGAAGTGACATCTGTTTCAGATAATCTGAAAGGAGTGGTTGAAAACCAACTTTCTTCAAGAAACCATACTTTCGATCTGATGATAATATGGTGAAAAGCGACAAAAACCGACGCTTACATATCCGGATTAAAATGAAGTCATTATCCGGCCACCAACTTTCCGGCCGCCATATTATCTGGTGACACTTACATATCCGGATTAAAATGAAGTCATTATCCGACACTTACAAATCCGGATTATCCGGCCACCATTCTTTCATCTCGTCTGCGAAGAAATCGATCTCCCCACAAGCACCATACTTTCTTCAAGAAAGCGATAAAATGATTAAATTTCACAAGAAACATGGTGGCCGGAAAAATGGTGGCCGGATAATAGATTGGTTGAAAAACTTTGGAGATGAAAGAAGGAGGAAAGCAATGTGGGGAGATTGTTTTGAGAGTAAAACCATTTGGAAAAATGATTTTGAGGTGAAAAGCAATGGGGGTAGGTGGGAGTGGGACACTTGGCACGTTTTAACTGGACATTGAAAATCAATCGGATTTTTTGAAAATCTATCGGGCCCGATAGATTTACTTAGACTGTTTCTGGAATAATGAAATTTCATGGACTATTTTCGGAATCTCTCTCTAACTTTGGACTATTTTGAAAATTTTCCCTTTTATATTTATATCCAATTTTTGTGACAGATTTTGGTCACAAAATGTTCTAACTATTTTATTTTTTTCTGTTAATATTACAACTCCCATAACCACATATCAAACCATAACTTTGTATACATACGTTTGTAGCTATTAATCACTGTGTAGTTAAATAACATTTAAATACAAATTTATGTAAATAGACATAACACATTGTTGCTAGCTACCAGGTAAGGGTTTGACCGGTTTGTGCCGATAAAGAAGATCAAATAAAGACCTGATAAGAATCTTGTAATCTTTTGTTGGTATTTATTTCATATAACTTCTTATATATTTGTATATATATTTATAGATTTTTATAAATATTTTGTTAAGTAGTATATAATTTAGAATTTGTAATAAAACAATTGTAGTGATCTATCGCTTATAATTTTAATTAAGTGTGCTACGGCTCTGAAGATTGGTCAAAAAATGCTCTTGATTATAACTAATCTAAGGTCATGCTGTTGAAGATAAGCTAACAAGTGATATTAGAGCCATGTTTTAAAACCATCCAAACAGTTTTCCTTTTTTTATTTAATTTTTCATTTAACATATGCTATTTGTTTTCTTTTTTGATCAAGAATTAGACCAAAAGTCTCTCTCTGGAATCATTAAATAGTCAACAAGATTAATATAAACATATAGACATAACTGATATATCATATATAGATACGATCATTCAAGTTGTCATGAATTAATATAAAACTTATTTAGTATTCTGATTGTACTCACCTTAAAGCAATAGGCAAGCAGTTGTGAGTACTTTGTGCGCTACGATTTTATAGAGATAGCTTGCGAGCCTCGTTTTGATAACGTGCTATGAGGCTAGCATAAAAGCAAGTACGTGGCAATAATTATATAGAGATCTACTGTTTCATTGATAAAATATCTAGTACAAAGAAATGCAATATAAGAGTAACAAACCAAATCAATATAAAGGTTGTTTAGCAGTTTTCTGCTAAATCATTAAAAGCTCTGACTGATTAAGAGTACATAGCATTTAAATCATTCAACATGTTTTTGAAAGGTACCCATTAAGAAGCTTCACAAACCATTAAGATATGTTTTTTAAGTGAATTTAACATATTTGATCAATTTAGAGGTGACCTCTTAATAGAATTATTAAAAGGCTACCAGACAGCCTACATGTGTTAAGCAAGCAACCATTTAAATGAGACTTATATCTATATTAGAATAAAGCTTATTTATTTAATTGTTTTTAACCACCATAAGACTATATATCTGCTATGGTGGGGGGCATTGAAGCCCCTACATAGTGCCACGTCATCGTCACTGGGCTTCAAAGCCCGCCCCGCTATGGTTTAAAGCCCCTTGGTGCCCCTATATATATATATATATATAGGGTAAGGTTAAAATGAAAACCCACTTAAGTTGTGAAAACCCACGAAAACCATATGTAACATCGTTTTCTTTTTCTTTTTTTTGTTACATGTAATATATGTTGTAACATTTAACACAAAACATCGAAACATCAAAAAAAAATGTTTTGCTATTTTTTAACAAATTTTTAATAATTTTTATATATGTTTTCAGGAGATAGAAAAAGTTATATTTATATTTACATTTTTTATTCACTTTAATTGTGGACCACAAGATTTAAAACATTAATTAAAAACATGTGGTTGAGAATGAGTTTCTAGAGTTTTCACAACTCAAGTGGGTTTTCATTTTATACTTAGCCTATATACACACACACATGTATGTACGTATGTGTGTGTGAGAGATGGAGAAAGAGGAGGCCCACCCCACTCTCTTCCGCGCCGGCCGTCGAGATGTGGCCCACCCCTCCGCCCCCCACGGTGTTCCTCCCCCTCCGCGCCTCTTTCCACCCTTTTCAAGCGCTCTATAGCGGGAGATCTAATAAATGACTCAATTCTAGCATTATCTCTCTCTGTTTTTTTTTTCTTTTTTCTTCTTTTTTTCTAAACGAGCAGCCAACAAAAACTTTATCGTCCCTAGATGGACATATTATAAATTTTGGTGGCTATATATTGTATCTTGCAGATTTTATCTATTTCTTTATCAAATCATACATCAAGGCTACACGTAATCTGTTTGGTTTCAGAAATTAATGCACGCGGCTTTAATATAATCTTGTCATTTTAGAGCACATACATGTGGCCCCGATGAATTCATAATATCTTCCACATGGTTTATAGTTTAATGCTCGTTACCAACAATTTGGTACCACCAAATTTCCAATGGGAAATGGTGGTTTTGATGTGCGGTGCCTATTATTTCTTTAGATTTTGTCAATTATACTCGCATTAATCCCTAACTAATCCGTACAAAATCCTAACAATTTATTCTTTGCAATATGTGAAGAACGATCACAAATACAAAGAACAATAGCTATTGAGATTAGCACGATATTAACTCAATCTAAACTATACAAGACTGGTTTCAACGAACAAACATGAAACTGAACGAATCGAGAGAGAAAACAACTCGTACGAAGATGGACGAGTTTGAGAATGAGATATTGATTAACCCTCTCAAACTCATTAATCAAGTATATAACCAATGTTGTAAAACTCCCGAGTAGGCGGCCGAGTACTCCCCGATTACTCCCCGCCTAGATCGAGTACTCTCCGCCTCGGCCGAGTACTCCTTAGGTATTTTTCGAGCAATCCCCGACTACTCCCGAGTACTCGCAACTTTCCATTCGACTGCCTAGAATCGCTTAACGACTTTTACAACATTGTATATAACAAGGTCGCAGACTCTGCAGGTATGTTGTGAGTCTTAAGCCCAAAACTGATCCATTAAGCCCAAACGTGTCCAAGCCTCCAAGCCCATCCAACTAACTCCAGGCCCATCCAGCTAATAGCTTCCTTAGTTCCAATTTCGATGATTGATTTTGTTTGGAAAGAAATATTTTAATATAAAAGTGAATTCCATACATGTTTTTGAAAATCTAACCCATGACCTATTTGTAATTTGCCCATTCATATGGTGGCTTCCATTACAAATGTAAAAGATTATATTTTAAATCCTTACAAGTGCAACATGAAGATAAAGGTTGAATTTTAGGAAAAAAAATATAAAAGAAAAAATGAAAACTACCGAGTCATATACGAAATCTACGGAAATTTTGACAAATGCAAATATAAAAACATACCTAAATTCACAATATATTGTCATGTGAACTACTATGATGGCTTACAAGTGAGCTAAACGATATTTCGTAGTATGGGGGGTAGAGGTGGCAAATAAACCAGTTAACCGAACTGACCTGAAACCTGAACCGACCGAACCGGTTTGATACCGATTATGTAGAAACCGGTTTGGAACCGATTGAAACCGTATGTTCGGAACCGGTTTGTAATTTTCTCCACCAAAACCGGTTCCAAACCGGTTAACCGAATTGAAACCGGCCAAAACTGGGCAAAAACCGGTATAAAACCGAACCGAAACCGACTATACCATGGTAATAAACCGGTTTTAACCCGAACCGAAACCGAGCATAAACCGGTTCTGACTTTTGTTGACCAAACCGAACCGGTTTTAACCCAAGCGGTTTTGAGTTTTAAACCGGTTTATGCACCTCCAATGGGTGGTGTGAGATTAGGTGATACTTGAATTCGTATAGTCGTTTACCCAAACGATATACCATTTTTCTTAATTTCAAGTTTTTTTTCCAACGCTTTTCCAGTAATTATATCATTTTCATTTCATATAAAATGAAACTATGCTTTATTGTTGTTGTTGTTATTATTAGTTATGATTAAACGCCTACAGTTATATAGAAATAAGATTGAACAAATATATTTAAAAATTCTAACGGGTATTTTTTAATAAACTAACATATATACATTATACTCACAAATATGCCCAACAGCCGACAAATACCCAATAAGTATTAGACTAGGTATGAGACATTATTTTTCCTCCGATTGTGAAACCGAGATTACGAGTAGTCTTTCATTGTTCTCTAGAAAGTTTCATCTGCATACAGGGGAAATATGAAATTAATGGGCTTAATAAAGGATATATGTAAAATCTCAGTTTTAAACAGTTATAACTTTTGTATATGTTAATATTCTTTTAAAAAAAAAACATTGCATCTTTAAAACGAATATTTTAAACTCTTTAATTTGAGTATGATATTGATATAGGTTTTTTCAGTTAAAAAGAAATGCGAGAATACAAATTGATCTACAAACCGTCTGATAGGGTCCGGTTGAGAACCGGTTTTAGCATGATCTAGTTGTTCAGAAAACAGTTTACTGGGGGCCGACTTTTACGCCCATTTTTCAAAGACTCGTCAGGTAAATAAGGGTTATCTGCCTTTCATTGTATAATTGGTTGGAAGCGAATAATATACATAAAGTGCTTAATTAAAAAAAATATATAAGCTGCATGTACAAATAAAATAATTATAAATGAAAAAATAATAAGTGACTGGTGCCCAATCGAACTCAAGCTTGAGAAAGCTACAAATTAATACCAAATCTTAGGCAACTCATGTGATTCATATCTATGTGAACTTGTGAAGGTTTTGATGGTTAATGTTACACTTTATAAAATATAGAATAAGTAACGCGATCTTGGATTATATCTAGCCTACAATCCGAAGCATAGAAAGCAATACCAATTTACATAATCAATATTTTATAATAACAAAAGATAGTGGCTTTTAATACTCCAAACTTTCATTCGTTGGTTGATAACACTCTCTAACTTTCGATTTGTTACCCACCACTCTCAACTTTTACTCTATTTGCTTTTGTCGCAACGGACGACTAACGTCGATCAACTAACATGTGAAAGCTGGAAATATTAAAAACCAATATCCCTAATAACAAAGGAAAAAAACCCTAATATAACAACAAAAGAATCATAATCGACAACAAAATAATAACATAAAATACTTATAACAACAAAAGAAAAAACCTAATAATAACAACAAATTTAAATCAACAAATACTTATAATGTTTCATAATCGAAAATTAACAACTACGAAAAAAAATAACAGCAAACACTTATAAGAATAAACCAAATAAAAACAACAAATTGATTTTCATAACTAAACATATATATGAAAAAAAAAGAAGATAATTACTTTCATACATGACTTGGTAAAGTGCACAAAACCAATCCGATCAGCAACCAGTCCATTTATTGGTTCAACCGCTAGGCCGCTTTGAACCGGTCAGCTCAATTAAAAACCGTTTAGACACTTCAAACCAAACCAGTTCATTTCTGGTTCCCGGTTGAACCGGTCGTGCCAGCAGGTCCGGTACGATTTTCAAAACATTAGCTTATGGTATTCATTCTAAGGATACAAGGTGGTGTTCCGTTTTATCAATTTTAACCCATCAACCTATAAATCTGAAGCCGACCATCCCTAATTTAATCATTAAACATCTAGAATTTTAAA
The DNA here is from genome assembly GCF_021521415.1 of Bidens hawaiensis. Lineage (NCBI taxonomy): Eukaryota > Viridiplantae > Streptophyta > Magnoliopsida > Asterales > Asteraceae > Bidens > Bidens hawaiensis. Next base: position 18,187 of record NW_027492217.1, read on the forward strand.
ATGTTTCGTCCAGAAAAGATTAGGTACAATAGGGGGATAAAATAATTTAATTTTTCATCCTGAGTTTAAAGTGCCCTTTTGAAGAATAATTTAATCCAAATTTATGATCTTTTTAAGAGAAACAATTGTGGTGTTATTTTGCTTTACAGATTTGATGTAAGTTATAGTCGAAAAACTAATTCAAATAAATTTAATCCATCTGACTAGATATATATTCTATAACCCGAAGACAACACGTTCACATGTAATCATGACATCTTATAGACGATAAATCGAACATGTTAACTACTACTTGTTTTCAACGACTATCGTTTTAAGTTAACAATGATATTGCCATTTATAATATCAATCAGTTTGTCTAATTATCCTAATATATGTACAAGATCGAAAGGTAGCCCCCGGTAATATCATCTTTTAGATTATTTAGAGAATATGTCTTACCTTAGGAATCGCATATAAGTTCAGTAACATGAACGTTGATAGCATATACGTAGTAAACTAAACATATGTTGGCGAACAATCATGAACTGTTCGGTAGGAAGTTCCTTTAATTAAGTTCATTTGTTTGTTTATGTTTGCTTAGCTAAAAGTTTGTTTTATATTTTTATAATATTTTATTTGTAAGTTACCAACCCAACATTTAAATTTTATAATTTTATTGTTTAAGTTCAGTTTGTTTCGTTAATGGTTTGTTTTATAAAGTCTTACTTTAACTAACAATAAATGTAACTTGTTCTTTGTTTACCTTATCAGAATAATACCGCAGATTGTGGATGATTATGTTTATGATTATTATTATTTCAAGTGCTTAGCTTTATATTAAATTAAAGTGATTATGTCTAAAGTTCTGGATTAAGAATGTTGCTATTTTTTTCTTAAACAATACTTGTTCGTTAGCTTTTGTGAAACCGTTTGTAAACAAGTTCAATTCTTTAATGAACAAACACAAACAAGATTTTCTGTTTGGTTAGCGTTCATGAACCGTTTGTGAAATATGTTTAATGCAAAATAAACGAATATAAACAAGGCTTCGTTTGGTTCAGTTCATTACAACCCTATATATAGACGAGACATTCATTCAAGTTAATTGGGTTATTGGGTAATTATGAAATTCTTTGTGTTATTCTTATAGCTGATTTCGATCATACTTGTAGCTTTGTCCATAATGAATTGGTTAAATAATCTTCTACTGCAAATCAAAACCAAGTTATCATTAATTAATTAATTAAGGGAATAGTATTAGTTGAGAAATTAAGCCTACAATTTCCTTTTTATTCATCATATATATATATCCTTCACTGGGGTAGGCAAAGTTTAAAAAAGCACTTACTCCATTGAGAAAGACAATTGTGGGTGTCATTATTTATATATGGCTATTCTTTATGCGAAGTGGCGAATCTTAAATGAAAACGTAGGTGGGCTTGTACTCAAAATTAAAAAAAAAAAAAAAGGACAAAATTACACTACGTATAAAATTTTTCAGACAAAAATAGGTAAATTTATACTACTATGCAAAAAGGAGAGAAAAGGGTGTGGGGGGGGGGGGGGGGGTAACATGGGCCACTTAACAAGTTAGGCCATTGGCCATGGGTGAAAGTTCACATGATTATTATATACAATCAAGATCACACACGAAATTCACTAAGTAAATGACATGAGGTGATGACTATGGGTAAGGTATGAGGTGATAGGTAAGGCATGTGACGATAAGGTCTCGTGTCGAAACCTGATTTAAAGGGGTTTTTTCACAATGGTGGTTTTCTCCTTGACGGTGTTCCTGGGTGAGTCATGTCTCGAGCATCAAAATCAGTATGGACGCTTGACATATCGTCTAAGAAAAGCTTACACGGGTATTAAGGACAGTTACAAACGTTGTAAAAAAATAAAATGAAGTTATACCTTATAATTTTTTGCCCTACAAATCAAGGATGTGGTTGCCTAATGAGTCTTTTGGTGTCAACATAGAATTTACTTCACAACTAGGCCGTTATTAGTGTTGTCTATTATATTGATAGTTTAATAAATGTAAACAACGTTATATGGGTATTTGAGTTATTTTAGCGCTTCACTATTTGTATTGTCTACACTTCATGGTTTGACTAATGACCATTGTTTTCTATGAGGCTGCTCGCTATGGGCTTTATAGGGGGCGTTTAGTGGCGGTGTTGGCGGTAACGGCGGGCGATAAAAGAAGGGGGGGGGGGGGGTTGGAACGGCCGGCGGTAAAGGAATGGATGGTGGGCCCTCTTCAATTAGTTTGCTTTTTATTATTATTTTATTTAATTTTATTGTGTTGGTTATTTTGTTTTGTGAAAAAAGAAAAAAAGTTTAAAGCCCCTCGGGGCTTCGAACCATAGATGGGCAACATAGCTTGGGGCTTTAAAGCCCCCAATACCCACGCGATGATGACATGACACTGTGGAGGGGCTTTATAACCCCCCCCCCCCCCCCCCCCACACCCACCATTCTGAATTTTATTTTTTAAAAAATACATGACAAACGACCCCATTAGGTCATGCCATTTTATGAAAAATACATGGGCCACTTAACAAGCTGGGCCCTTGGCCATGGGTGAAAGTTCGCATGATTATTATATACAATCAAGGTCACACACGAAATTCACCAAGTGACATGAGGTGATGACTGATGGGTAAGGTATGAGGTGATGGGTAAAGCATGTGACATCAAAACTTGATTTAAAGGGGTTTTCTCATAGTGATGGTTTTCTTCTTGACGGTGTTTCTGGGTGAGTCATGTCTCGAGCATCAAAATCAGTATGGACGCTTGACATATCGTCTAAGAAAAGCTCAAATAAGTATTAAGGGTAGTTTAAGCGCCGTCAAAAAAATAAAATAAAGTTACACCTTATAATTTTTTGCCCTACAAATCAAGGATGTGGTTGTCTTATGAGTCTTTTGGTGTCAACATAGAATTTACTTCACAATTAGGCAGTTATTAGTGTTGTCTATTATATTGATAGTTTAATAAATGTAGAAACTAAGCAACGTTATATGGGTATTTGAGTTATTTTAGCGTTTCACTATTTGCATTGTCTACACTTCATGGTCTGACTAATGACTATTATTTTCTATGAGGTTGCTCGCTATGGCCTTTATAGGGGGCGTTTAGTGGCGGTGTTGGTGGTAACGGGGGGTGATAAAAGAAGGGGGTGGGGTGGGTTGGAACGGCCGGCGGTAAAGGAATGGATGGTGGGCCCTCTTCAATTAGTTTGCTTTTTATTATTATTTAATTTTATTTTATTGCGTTGGTTATTTTACTTTATGAAAAAAGAAAGAAAGTTTAACGCCCCTCAGAGTTTCGAACCATAGATGGGCAACATAGCTTGGGGCTTTAAAGTCCCCAGTATCTACGCGATGATAACATGACATTGTGGAGGGGCTTTAACAAAAAGTACAATCAATAAGATAAAATTCCTTAATGATAAACAAGAACATATGCATATTATAAACTATTAAGTATATAACATTGAGCTGTTTTAAAATTTGTCCAACCAGCTTAAAAGAGGTAAAATTGGGCCTAAATTAATAATCTATGTAGAAGAGATTTTTGTAAATAGAGGCTTAAGGAATATGAAGGTCTAAAGCAAATGTTTGAGTTGACTTACTCTAGAGCCGGCAGTTCCCTTCATAACGAACAGCCTGAGTATGTGACACATCCCCCGCTTCCCTAGTAGTTACAGGATTAGGATCTATAACTTGAGTCTTTGTAGCTTTCATTCAGTGGTAAACTAGTTTGGTAAACTAGTTCTCTTAACTTAATTGGTTGCATGTTAGGAGGAGGAGTCGTACTTGTGTGATCATTTATTCTCATTGATTTAAATCCCAAAACCATCATCTGCTTGACTCTCGTGTTATGTTATTTACATGCTATTGTTAGTATCATTTTTAGAACGACTTTTTTGTTTTTAGACTATCACACTCTTTAAATTTGAGAGTCTCGATACCCATTCTGGTCAGACTATGTTGTCATAACCGGGACTACATTTGCTTAAGAGTTTGGCTTGGGCGTTTCCCGGAAAACCATACCTCCGGCTGTCACTTGATAGTCGTTGTACCACCACAAGAGCAGAAGTCTTTGGCGTAACACACAGTGAGACGAAAACTCGGGCGGGCTCGGGATCCAAACTGGCAACCTTGCACAGGGCCTAGCTCAAATACTTCATTTTCATGATCCACTTAAAGTGACACAAGTAGGAATCAAACTTGAGTCTTTACTGAAGAACTAAAGACTCATACCACTAGGCCAAAATTAGTTAATCCACACTTTATTTGATCGGTATAACATAGATAAAGGTTAAGTATACATGAAGAGTTCCTATCGTGTCCCTGGTTCGATACTTGATTATTAAGGCTTTACTACACTCTGATAGGTACACCTGCTAGTAGTTGGTTTTTGATATCTACCATTATTAAAACTATTGTGTTCTTAATTAATTATTACTATATACCAAACAATAAGTTTGGTGCCGCAAGTGCCTTATTGGGCCACCTGGAGGCATCGAATTGGTCCGTAAATTTTGTTTTTGTTTGTTAGTTTAGTCACCGTAACGAATGTAATGAAAATCGACTGAACACCAACATTTTTTAGTTCCGGTATCATAACAAACATGATGGAAGCCGACCGAATTCCTGTAGACTCACCGCATCAACGAGCGGGATCGACAGCGGTCGGGTTTTACCATCGCTCGAGTTTTACCGATCGACACCACCACATTGGTCCACCTTAATTTTTATAATTTTTTGTTTTATTTTGGTTTTAATTCCGGTACAGTAACGCACGTCACCGAAAACAACCGAATTCACGTTAGCTTACCGGCTCAACGCTTAGGTTTTACCAATGCCTGAGTTTTACCAATCTGCGTAACGCGCCGGATAAAAAACTAGTTTTATATTAAATTAAATCTTTTCGCACATCAAAATACAACCGTTTCTCACCTGTTTTTTAACACCACCCCCACCCTATTCGTTTGGTTCAACAGGTGTACATCTGCTATTGTCGGTTGACTCGAACCATTATTTATTGTCTGCTCAAGTTTAACAGTTTGCTATTGTCGGTCCAACAATTTAACCGCCATAAATTAACCAAAACAATATCGATATAACAGAACCAATTTTAACTGATAACCAACATAACTAGTTGGTCATTTTAATAAATTTTTTAAAATCGTCAAATGCGAGTCGGCTTTAGTTAAAGGTAACTCCAAACCCGCAATAACTGAACCGGCAATATGTTCGGGATTAACTACGTTTGCTTTCAAGTAAACTTGAATGGTAAAAATAAAAAGTTTCCTAAAACTAGTAAAAATGACATAAAATTTGAAGCTGAGAAACTATATGACCATATCTAGGAAACTATGTAGCCTAAGAGGGTGTTTGGGATTGCTTATTTTTATCAATTTATAACTTATTAACTTTTTAAAAAGTAAAAAGGTGTTTGAAATTACTTTTAGTGTGAGAGAGAAAAGTTAATAAGTTACACATTTACAACTTATTAGCTTATTAAAAAGTTATAATAAGGAGTTTTAAAAAGGAATGCCAAACACACCCTTATTATAGATTCTAGGAAACTATCTGGTGATGGTCCGATGGTGTGTGATGGGGGGGGGGGGGAGAGAGAATATTATAAATGTATATTCTTTAGTTTTTTTTAAATACTATTTAAATATATATAATTTTTGTTTTTTAATGTGCATATATTGATGAATGTTAAATTACAAAATTGCCCATCATGTGCAGCTCACATAATACCACTTAACTGGAATTTTGGATGACCATTAGTCAAAAGGACGAAAATCAAATAAAATTGTCTTATAAGGACACCGCTTGAAAGTAAACTTTTAAAGGAATTGATCCGTAATCAGCTATGTTTAAAAGACAAAATTTGTAATTCTGTTTTTTTATTTATTTCTCCATACATGTGACATTCGTCAATTTCGGGTCAATTTTGTTATGTAAACCCGACCCGTTTGTAACCCGAACATTTCAAATATATAAAATATTGGATCTTGTCATTTAAAATATATAAAATATATTTTTTTATATTATGCATTCTTTGACCATTTAAACATACCCATTTTTATGCAAACCATAAAAGAATCTTTATACCCAACCATTCACTCCTTCCCTATATATACACACCCATCTTTTCATTTTACTCTTGCTACATCTCCAAAAAAACTCTCTCAAACTCCATAGATTCAAGGTTGTTATTTCTTATGTATTTTTGAAGTTTTGACTTCTCAAGTCAAACTAACTATAGTCTTTCATTCTAACTTGTTCATCTAACATTACTAACTCTTGAATATGGTGGTACAACATATATATAATACACACCCCTTGTTTCCTTTATTTGTTACTTCACCGACTTTGATTGGTTAAGTTTCGAATGTCATAAGGCAAGGCTTCATGGAGGACTTCGTGTTCTTGATATATATTTACACACACACAACTTATTATACATATCACTTATGACTAACTTCTAACCCTTTAGTTTGTTCATCTTATTTACAAGTTCCATAGTGTGGGTTTGTATAAGACTAACCTCGGTTTAACCGAAACTAGTCCAAACCGGAAACCGAACTTTTGTTTACTAGTTTTGTTAAAATAGTTGTTTAAACATGTTTATTGCTATATTTGAGTTTCAAAAATCATTTTTACAAGTTCTTTGATATTAAGCATATGGAATCCATCTATGAACTCGTTGGGAGATGGAAACCGAACTAAACCGAAACTTTTGCTTAAAAGACTTGTAGTTAACTTTTTTTGTTGTAAAATTTAAGTTTTCTTCATTTATAAACCAATATACAAGTTCTATGATATTTGGGCATGTAGAAACAATCTATGAACTATTTGTGAGATGGAGACCGAACTATACCGACTTTTACTCGCTTAAGACACACAAGTGTGTTTTTAGTTATCAATGTGACATCTGCCCCGATCCGACCCGACCCAGGTACCCGTTTCCCTTATCCGATCTCTTTCTTTTATGATTTAATATTTATTTATACTTATATTTTACTTTTAATAATAATAATATATTTTCCTTCCCGCCTCTTTCCCTCTCTTTCTTTCCGCCGTCCCGTCCCTCTTCTCTCTTTCCGCCTTCTTTTCCCTCTTGTCGCCGTCCCGCCCTTAAGCCTTGTTTCCCTCTTTTTCTCCTTACTCTTTGCTGTCCTTTGTTCCTTCCCGCCTAAGGTTGTCTGCGCAGCTCCCCGCGCCAGACTCCTTACAAGGAAGCATGCTTGAAGACCACCTGTTACTGCGATATGCGAGACGAACTGTCCCCGCAACGCGCTAAGGATTTTAGTTCTTCCCGCGGCGCGCTATGGGTACCGTTCTTCCCGCGACGCGTTAAGGTTGGTTCTGTCTGCCTTCGCGCTCGCGCACTCTTGACCTTCTGTGTCTGCCTTCGCGCTCCAGCTTTCTCGCGCTGTCTTGTGTCCTTTCTTCTGTTTTAACTTGCTTGCCTGCTTTTGTGTTGTCTTATCTTCTGTGCTGTTGACCTGACCTATCTTATGTCTAAAAAGTTACTTTCGGCGCAACATGCGCACCAACCCCATTGGTTGACGGAAAAAGTGACTGACATTATCTTTTGAGATCTGCTTTTCCATGCTTGACCAGTACCTTTATCTGACCCGCCCATGCCTGTTACTGTTCCCTGTCAGCTTTCTCTTGTCCCCTGCAGCTGCCATATCTTTTGATATCTTTTGCTTTTGGAATCTTTTGCTTTTTGAGATCTTTTCCCCTTTTTCTAGGGATTGTGTTCCCTAGGGTTTCTCTATAAATAATAATCTTATTTTTCCTAACACATCACACACAAACACTTAATTTAACCTCCTCCTTGCTCTCTCTGCCGTCTTCCTCTCTGCCTCCGTCTTCCTCCCTGTTCTGCCCTGCTTTTCCGGTAATATATATTATATATAATAATTTACTTATTAATTATGCTAACTTGTAATTAAGACTAAAAACCAATCATTAAAACAATAATCTTATTTATAGGTTAACTTGTGCTTGTTTAAAGTTGGTTCTTGCTCTATCTTACACCGCATCGTTTATCAAGTGAGTAATCTCGTACCTAATCCCTTTTTATTTTTAATGTTTTGGGATGTTCATGTGTTCGTACAAACTTAGAGTCTTAAACTTGTTTATGAACTTTAGTCGCGCAGTATCCCATGTGTTGAGGACGTTTACTTGGCTGTTTATTTGTATGTGTGTATCATTAACCGCTTTGTTCGGCCTATTCCGAAGTTTTCATGGATCCATTAGATGAACACGGGAGACCTATCGTTTACGGTTTTCTTTGTTTACACTTGCACAGATGTTTTCTTGTTTTTGTGCTCAATTGGGAGCACGGATTGAACTATGAACTATGAGCTATGATCTATTTAGGCTTGATCACAATCTGATTGCACCCTTGTTAAACACCAGACATACACGTGTTGCGCGCAGATTTATTGTTATCTATGTATTGTATTAAACTTGATTTCTCACCAACACGCAAGTGTTTGACGTTTATTTTAACACATGTTCAGGTTTGCAGTAGCTGTTTTGGAGCTTGTGGACACGTAGGAAGTTTTCTTTATTTTGGACCTAGATTAAAATGTATCAAGACAAGTTTTTGCTGTTCGAATATTATGATTTATAATATATTGATTTATGATGATTTATGTTATCTTGTTTACTTTGCGCGTGCGCGAATGAATGTATTTATTAAATATTGACACCCAATAGTGTCACGAGTAATGAAACAATATGTGGCGCCCCGATGTATAATCCGCCTTTGGTCGGGGTGTTACAATCAAGACTTGTATATTTCTTTAAAAAAATAGTTTACAAACTGATTTTAATTATTTTCTTAAGTACTTGGAATAGTTGGATCCAACTTGATCTCATAACATAGCTTGGACTGACAAAACCGAACACTCGCTTAACGTGCGTTGTTAGTTCTAAACAATAGATCTACATACTTGGTTAAGCGTTAGTATGTTTTAATGAGTTATCTCATAACAATTAATATTTTGGAAAGTTGACTTTGGGTTTGACCATTTGTCAAGACCCGAACCGACAACCCGAACACTCGTTAAAAACCGTTTTAGTATCTTTAGCCTAATGGAACTTGCATTTTAGCATTTTCCCCACCTTATTACTTAACATTGGTTATGTAAATATTAAGGTTAGATACTTTAACCAGGTTTTGAGCAAACTTACATTTTTTAAAAGGGTTATTATTATAAATTCTTAAATAGTTACATTTTAAACCTTGAACTTTAATTGATTAGTTTTTGCAACAATTATTTTATTTAAAGATCTTCAAGACAACCTTTCTAAATCCAAGACTTTCTTTTATTTAGGCTTCATACGTTAAACTCGTCGTTCCGGCAAATCTCCAAATAATCAATCTTTCAAGTTTATTACTTGAATGTGAGTAACTTCATACCCCGTTTTCTATCTTTTATTTTGGGGGTGACATTTCAACTTATCTAAACTAAATGTTTTATACTTGGGTCTTAAACCACAAACGTTGTTGTATACCTTACTTGAATAATTGCTCGATTTGGTGTTCTATGCTTATTTGACTATGTGTTTATCGCTTTTGGATGGTGGAACTATAAATCCTAGACCATTTGGCAACCCCTCATGGCAAGGTGTCGTTAACGTAATGCAATTAACGATAACTATAAAATCCTAAACTATTTGGCAACCCCTTATAGTTTGGTGTCGCTAACTTGTTAGCGATAACTATTTATCCAAGTTTATAGCTATTATTTATGGTTTTGTATACTAGTTTTGTGGCTTTTCATACTATATATCTATTGTTCAAACTTATGAATTGCTCACCAACCTTTGTGTTGATAAACTTTATTTTATGAAATGTTACAGGTTTGCATCTAGGTTGATTATGGAGTTCGGTGAAGAAAACGTCACAAATACCGTTAGGATATTAGCAAAACTGAACAATATTTGATTTGCTATATTTTGTTATATTTTGTTGTATTTGAGTTATGAATATTTGGTTATGTGACATTTTCGATGATGTGAAATGAAATGAGTTTGTTAAATATTGTCGCTTTAAATAGTGTCATGCGCTTATGAGCAATCGTTGCACCCCGGCATGTTCCGCCGCCTTTGGTCGGGGTGTGACAATACAAATCTATACAATCCGAGTCAATTCAACCTTCACAACAAACTGTGAATTAAAAGCACCAATATTGTATTCAACATAAAACCAAAGGGCCTTTGGTCTAGTGGTGGATCAAATCCTATAGGTTTGTTTGGTATAGGGGTAAGAATGGAGAGGGAATGAAATGTACAAAAGAATGAAATGGATCATTATAATTTGTTGTCTTAATCGGCTAGCTTATGTGAATGAAATGAATAATTACTTTTACCTTATGCTTTTTGGTATGCACAACAAGAAAGACGCACATACGATATACGAATGACAAAAATACCTATACCTAAAAATAAAAAAAATTACACAAATAAAAAATTTGCAATTGCGTCGGTGGTTATTAATGTATAATTAAATATGGGATTAGTAACATCACTTGTGTATTCCAGAGATTAAGTGCATAACGCATTGGCCGTCACTATTGATTTTACGAAACGATGGTAGGGTATCGGTTAGATGCACCTAATTTTATTTTGAAATTACTATAATTTTTTGTCTTAAATGATTGCTTTACATTTAGAAAGTGGTTTAATTTGCTATATTATTCCGTTTTGTTTTAGCCAGCCGACTCCTTTTTCATGCTAAGTGTTAATAACGTCAACCACTATTAACATATTTTAAGCCACTTGGGTAGTTGGCTAAGCGGTAGATAAGGATGAACATTTGGTACCAAAAATCAGTATATATACTGTATAGATAAATTTGACAGTATTCAGTATCTATTTATCTAGAAATTTGGTGTCAATATTATTTTGTACCCAAGGATGGATACATGATTTTTGTACGGGGGCATAATACAGATCATAAGTGGGTGATTACAATAGGGTGACATAATGTGATGGGAGGTAGAATATGAAAAGTTAGAGTGGTGTCCACCGGACAGAAGTTGATTCATGATAGCACGAAACATTCAAATATCAAAATCAATCAACTAGGATTAGATTTTCATTGGTTTGGGCATTAGGCTTGAAGTTTTAGAGGGTTAGCATTTTGTCACACTTTGACTCAAGGCCTGGGCGTGACTGTCAGTTGGTATTGGCTTGTTTGTAAATGCATTAGAGTTACACTTATTTAGCGAATCCCTTTTAGTTCAAATACTAATTTACATAAAAGTTGGGAATTAGATTCTCACTTAAGTGTTACAAAAGATTATAAATAAAATAAAAGATTTAACACTTATCAAAATTTGAGCCATATGAAATTTAATGAACAACATGTATCTTGATGACTTTTTAACCTTGTATACTTGCTACGCTTAGTTACCGAATTTTTTTGAAAGCGCGTCAACTATGTGTTTGTGAAATGTTGATAAACTCTAAAAATAATTTAAATTCATTATTTCAATGTAAATAGGTTTCTCGGCAGGGATACGCTGATCCCGAGTGCGTTCAAACCAAATCTACACACAAGTAATTACCCACGGCCACGGGAACTGTTGCCCAACGGCTTGATCGCTTAAAGGGGATATATTGAGTATGAATACCGGTATGCATACTAGTGGACATATATGCATAGATCCAGACACGTGTAATTTAGCTCGAGTTTTATTAACCATAAACGTGTCATAAAGTCTTAAGGATTAATAATGTTATGTAACCATCTTCAGACTCGTTAAGACAAGCTGGTAGTAAAACTCCAGAATATCATAAAACTCCAGAATTCTTTTAGTTAATTTTTTAGGGTAAATACCATAAAAAACAAACATATTTTCTGATTTTGCTCACAAAAGTCCTTCAACCCGACTTTTTCATATAAAAGTCATTTCACTTGTTGAAATTGAACATCAAAGTCCCTCAACTCAACTTTTACATATAAAAGTCTCTCAACTCAAATTTTACATATATATAAAAGTCTCTCAACTCAACTTTTGCATGTAAGCTTTAGTAAAATGAAATGACAACTAACAGTTATGAACATGAAACGAATGGTCAGCAAATCTTCGCAACTTGAGACCGACACGAGGTATGTAATCAAAATATAAATTAATAACTAAACTTGAAATCGAACTACAAGAATGAACATATTATATTGCCGTTTATTATTCTTGTTTGATATCACCAATTTACGTTTCTTGATTTTTTATTCTTACATTTTTTTGAAACTTACATTCCTGTTTGATAATATCCACACATTAAGTTTTATAGTTATTAAGCTTCATGTCTTTGACCGTATGTATGTTTGTTAATTATCTAGTGTATTATGGCTATCTTAGTACCGAGTTAATATTAAATTATTATTAATTGTAGTAATATGGTTTTTTCATACATCATTTTATTTTTGTAGATGCTATTTATTTACGGGTTATGTACGTGTTTTTATAAAATGGAGTAATACCCAAACGATGAAGAGAATGATTTTAGTGACACTACTTATGAAGCAAGTCACAAAGATGAGGAATTGTTAGACTCGTTATTAATAGACTTTGAAGATGAGGATCTTGTTGCTATTTTATATGCAAAAGTTGAGTCAAAGGACAATTATATGAAAAAATTGAGTTGAGAGATTTTTATGTTTAAATTCAATAAGTGAAAAGATTTTTATATGCAAAAGTCGAATTGAGAGACTTTTATGAATCAAAACCAGAAAATATGTTTTTTTTTAGTATTTGCCCTTCATTTTATTAAAAAAAGAATACACCCGTAATTGGCCTCCTGAATCGTCTTCACACCGAAAGTTATCCGGTTTTGTAAGTAATCAATCGTGATTGGACTTCACTTGTGGTCCATTTCTAATCCGGTTTTCGAATCATCAGTTCCAATTTGTTTGGCAACTCTTAGAAGACCACATGCCACAATATAATGAAACTTTTTCTTAAAATGCATACCTGATGTGGTCCACGATGTGCTTGTTGGTATGTCGCATGCTGTTTAAGATTGCATAAATTGGAAGGGTCCCACACCCAACTAAGCTTTAGTCATCTCATAAATTATTTGGAGAAGACGCACACGCACTCCTAATTCGGATAATTTCTTATAAATGATCAACAAAGTAAATCAGTTTCATGTAACCGAGTTGATCATATATCTCTTCATTATAACTCTCTCTCGAGTGCAGAGAGTCTAGGAGATTAATAAGGTGGGTGCCGAGCAAGATGGAGAAGCAGGGCACGTGCATTACTAACTCGTCATGCAATATATGATGCAGCGATCATATACATGACTCTTTAGTTACATGCAGTACTAAAAGACATAAATGTGTACGTGGTTCCATCTACCAAACACTACCTGATCAGTATCATATGGCATGGGTCAAGAGGGGTCCGCTCACCCTACAGGTATTCAGACGACATCGAAAAGAGTGCCTCAACGTTGGTGTATGCAATTGAGTTAGTCGTTCATGTGCCCATCTTCCCCATCATGACCACCTGACCTTGGTCCAAAAGAGTCATTAAAATTTAAAGCTTCATTTCTTAAGGCCAGTAAGTCCATCTTCTGAAAATGGTAAGTTTGATAGCTAGCATATAATTAGAGATATATTTACACTTTATATTTATATATTTGAGTTTGAGATGCTTGTTAGTTTAACAATGATCTGATTGTAATTTCTTTATAATAGAGACCATTCAACACATATATATCAATTAATATTATTTATGCTATCCTCTTTTGATTTCTATCATATCAATTTTAGTGAGGCAGACACTTGTTATGTGCCAATATTCATATCAATTTTATATAGTGAAGCATAATCCCGTTTTACCCCGCTTCTCATCTCACATGAAGTGTTTGTGCTGAGCAAATCTGTGTGAATCTGATAGAATATCACAAGGAAGTATAAGTGTGTAGAAAAAAATCATTTTCTTGTAATCTTTATTAGAGGCTGGGCCAAAATATTCTTAGCAAACAGGGGTCGCCATCAATATATATGACGAGAATCACTCACTTAACACTATGACAACTTTTATAATATTCTCAGGTGGCCAACTAAAGGAAAGGGATACGCTATGGTCAAACCACGTGCACCACAAAATGTCATAGTGACATGCATATGCGTTCCCCACAGGCCATAGTTAAGAGACTAAAGTATGCTTTGGGTACAGAGATAAAACAAGTTATACATACAAATAATCAACAAATAATATAAAATATTAATTTGAAAAAAAAAAGGTGATATAAGCTACAACAAAAATATATATATTTTTTTGCTTATTTGACAAACAGAGACACAACCTAATTTTTCGAACATTTTTTATTTTTTACTTTTTGTGATATGGTTATTAATTATTATTTTTATTTAATTGTATAATTTTAAATTATTTTTAAAGTTGACACAAGTGAAAAGGATTATTAAGGAGGTGTTTGGGATTGCTTATTTTCATCAATTTGTATCTTATTAACTTTTTTTAAAAAAAATAAGGTGTTTGGGATTGCTTTTGACGTGAGAGAGAAAAGTTAATTAGTTACAATTTTGTAACTAATTAAGGTGCTGTTTGTTTTTTTAGAGGTAAAATGTCTGCAGTCTGCTGACCACATATGCAGACATCTGTAGCAGAAGAGGTGGACCAAACCTCTGCATTCTGCAAAAAGAAGACCGTTTGTTTTTTAACGTCTGCAGGCTGCTAAAACTTTCAATATAAACTCTATACCAAAAACAGAAATTATCCAGCAACAATTAAAAATATATAAATTCAAATTTTATACCTCTGAACTAGCAAATTATAAAACTTACATTAACAATTTTCCACATGAATGTTTTTTCCTCCAAAAATTTCTTTAATTGTTTTCGAAAGTAGATAGTTCATACATGATGAATGAAACGAGCCAAAATTCGATCTTAAAACAACTCACAAGCTGATGGCATAAACATAAACTTTCTACAAACCTTTTTCAACTAAAAACTTTCTATAGAATTTATATAATCCTTAACTTTCTACAAACTTTTTTCAACTAAAAATTAATAATACTTGAACAATTATACAAAATTATAATTGAACAAAAAAAAGACTAATCAATTAACAACTCAACTAAACAAATCAATTAATAAGAATTCAATTAACAAAACTTAATAACTTAATTGATATCTGATGGAAATAATGAGTTTAGAAGAGGTTGGAAGACTATGGTCCAAGTCTGCCCCAAGAAGAGGGCGCGCAGACGTTTTTTAATGAAACGTCTTCGAAAAAACAAACGGCCTGCAGAGGGTAATGTCTGCACGTGGTCTGCGCGCTGCAGATAAAAGAGGTCAGGAAGATCTTTTGTAAAAAAACAAACACCACCTAACTTAATGAAAAATTATAAGGAGGTAAAATAAGAAATCCCAGACACCCCCTAACTATATAATTGCATATGGTTTTTAAAGTGACTTTATCAATGTATCTAGTCTCATAAATAAATTCAGACACAAATATTAGCATTAAGCTTTCATGTTAAAAAGTAAACCACATTGTTTTAGAACTTGAAATTTTATACCACGAATCTAATTTCAAACCAAGGAACAAGATTTTCAAATACTTTTTGTTGCAAACTTAAGAAGCCAAGTAAAATTATGATTTTAAAGCATAAAAATTTAAACGGGTTAATAAGTCAACTCAAATTTATGTGGGTCAATCTGAACCCGACCTTTATTAACTTAAACAGGTTATGTTAGTTGATTCAAAACCTATATTTTTTTTTCGTGTAGGGTCCAGTTCAAGTCTTGGGTCGTGTCAGGATTTATCAGCCCTAGTTGTATGTTTATAGCAAATTATAAGACAAAATTCTCAATTTCAAGAAAAATAATATTGGTTTGTTATTTAAAAATTAAAATATATAGTCATACAAATTTTAACTAAGAAAAAAAAGGTAAAACAAATATAAGTTAATACTTTAAATCAAAGTAGTATGTATTACTTGCATGCCATATAAGCAAAAAGAATAAGAAAATCAGTTTAAAATAAAATGTGCTCTATTGATAAATAATAGTCTCAATTTCATATTTGGCTGGTGACGATCTCAACTAAAAGTGTATTTTTTTTCAGTAGTCCGCGACTAATGGTAAGTTAACTCCGTTAGTCTGTTGCTTACGTGGCACGCCTAATAGACCGTTAGAAAAAAATACACCTTTAGTTGGGCTGTTATTTGCCTATAGGGCATAGATAGGATTATTTAAAACCGATTTTCTTTAAATGAAGCAGATGCTTATTGCCACGTAAAGCTGCCACATAGATGTTTATTGACAACTAGGCGTGTCACGTAAGCATCAGACTAACGAATGGTTAACGTCGTTAGTCGCGGAACGTTGGTAAAATATACACTTTTAGTTGGGACCGCTACTGGCCAAGAGTGAAGTTGAGATTGCTTTTTGCTAATATGACATAATTGAGATCATTTAAAACCAATTTTCCAAAAGAATATGTTTTTATAACTTATGTCACTTCTTTGTTCATATTTTACATGTACAGACTTTAACATGCAAAAAATTGTTAAGAGACTTTAATAATAATAATAAAAAAAAAACAAAAAGTATGTTAAGTTTTTATATTATTTGCCAACCAATAAGCTGGTGGAGTGGTAATAAAGAGATTTTATGCTTCATGTGACCCAGGATCGATTCATGCTTCCATCATTTAGTTTCGTCGGCACTAGATGATGATAGGAGACTAGACGAGTAAACGGCGTTCACTAGTTGGATCCTTAGCATTGTCATGCATTCAGGCGTGTGTTTACATGCGTTGGCCTTAGGTGAGGATCTTCTCCGAATCAAAAGACGAGTACATCATGATATAGCGAATTTATCCAATAGTCTGTTCGAAGGATTCTTTGTCCGTTAAAACAAATAAAAATGTTATTTGACCAACAATAAATTCATAACATATGAAACATGCTCTTGTTAAATATATAATACATATTTTCAAACTTTAAAAAATTCAAATCCTTCGTACAGTTTCAACACTATTAAAAATTCAATTAGATTAACAGCTTTTTTATTAAACTTATACACATTTATAACTAGTTTGTCGTAGGGGGTGTGAGCAAGCCAAACAACTCGTGAGAATAAACCAGCAAACCAGCCTATATTTTTAAATTTTTTTAGTTACTATGTTAATATTTATATAATAGTTATATATAAAAAAGCATAACATCAAATGAGTAAATATTTATATTTTGTTATATACAAAGTTATAATTAATATAATAATATAAATAAATTTTTTAAAATAAAAATTGTAAATGAACTGAGTCAGAGGTAAGCTCAAACGTGTAAAACTACTTACCACCGGAGCTCCGGTTCAAGTTTTGTATAAACTAAACAAGTTGAGCTAGAATGGAACCGGCTCCTTATGGCTTACACCCCTAAATTTTAGGAACATACAAAATCTAAAGGATTTACAGGTTTATTGGATCGAAAAAGTCTATAAGTTTTCCTTTTCATGAGATTAGTTTTTTCTAATAGTTTAATTGATGTTAGAAGGGGGCAAAGACCCGGTTTCGGATCCGACTTGTCCTACCCGACCCGTGGGTATGAACCATGCTTCGGTTACTTGGAAAAATGATACCCCGACCTGGACCCAACCTGGAACCACAAGACCTATTCCCCCTCGAATCCAATCAAAACCCGGATCCGATCCGACCAAACCTGACAAACATGTCAAATACCCTATCATACCGGAACTGGTTCCTACCTGACGATGTGGTTCTTGACTTTTGTTAACTATACCATGAACTTGTTCCTACCCAGTTTTGATTCATGAAAATACTTAAATACTGGATATGTGTGTAATTAATGTAGGCCTTGTATATTTGGGTGAGGAGAGTTGGGCCATGGGCCGAGTGTATTGGATGATCCAGGTCCTGTGGAAAAACTCAAATAGATAGGACCCCTTTCTTGTATAGACTTCTAAAAGAGATTTTCTTTTTAATTTTCTTTTATTTACATGTTTATTTTTTTAAGCATGATGCTATCTTTAAGCTGACAACACGCATGAGTGTTTTCGGTACCGGTGACCGGTACTAAATTCGGTATTGATTTGTACCGTCGGTAGGGAATTGGTATCAAGTTTTAAGTGTTCAGTACCGAACATTTTAGTACCGGTACCGGCACCAAATATTTCAAATTTTTGGGATCGAGATTTTCGGGATCGGTACCGGTTAGTACCGTCCCGATCTCATCCCTAGTTGACATCAGTAACTTACACCATCTAATTAATACCACTTTAAACCTACGCGTTTTTTACAGTTACACAACTTACAATCCTCACTATTCATAAAGTTATAAATGGCTATGGCTGCCTGTATGTTGATGATATCATTTGAACAAGTCCTTGTTCTAACCTTGAAGAATTCAAGAATGGAATGAAAGAAATGTTTGAAATGACAGACTTGCTGTTAAAGTTCTTCTTGGGATTGGAAGTCTATCATTCCAAAGCTGGTGTGTTTTTGGGTCAAGAAAAATATGCTAGAAGTTTGCTTGAGAAGTTTGGGATGACAACTTGCAATACAGAAGAAGCCCCTATGAATACAAAAGGCAAATTGACTGTGGATGACCAGGCTGATAAGGCTATATATTGAAGCAACCTATAGAAGCCTTGTGGGAGGCATAATCTACTTAACTCACACTAGGCCTAACTTTGCCTATGCTGTGAGTGTGGTGGCTAGGTTTATCTAGTCTCCATCAAAATTGCATTTTGGAGCAGCCCACAAGATATGGAGGTCTGTAGCAGGAATATTAATGTCATTCAGTTTGTGGTATGAAAAAGGTGCGAAAGTTGAGTTGATTGGGTGTATGGATAGTGACTGGGCAAGCTATAATGATGATAGAAAGAGTGTCTCAGCTAATGTGTATTGGAAGTGGGGATATGTCATGGAGCTCAAAGAAACAGTCTACTGTTGCAATATCAAGCACATAGGGTGAGCATTGCCTCAACCACAGCCACATGCCAATCAATATGGTTAAGGAGAATATTGGCTGATCTTGGGTTTCCAAAAAAACAAGCTACTGCTAAGTTATGTGAAAACAAATCCACTATTAACTGCATAGCCGTTTAAAACATATTGAACTTAAGCATCACTTCAAAAAAGAATTAACGCAGTCAAGAACAAGACTGGAGCATTGCAACACTAATGATCAGCTAGCAGACATGTTAACTAAAGCAGTAAATCGAGAAAAGTTTGCGCATTTCAGGCATTGGTAGGAGTTAAGGAGCATGGATCAAGTGAGGGTTTCAAATGTGATCCATACTGCACGTGGGATTTATGGGAGTTGCAGAAGAATACTTGTTTTCTAAGAGTTATTTTTAATTTTCAAACAAATGAGCCATAAAGCTCGGTCAGTTAGACGAGTCCTAGTCTTATGGTTGACGCTATTATTATATTTTGTTACTAGAGTCATCTCCCATGTCTCACCATGTATGAAATCTTTCAGTTCATAATTATTAATTCAAGAAAACCTTTTGCCTTACTCAATCTTTACTTATTACTTAAACCAACACTACATACTGATAGAGACCGATTCGAGATGGTCAATCCTCGATAAACCTGTAGAGTGGGTTAGGCTCCAAGAAGAAAAGAGAAGAAGAGAAACCAAACTTGAGAGAATTTTCTGATTATTTTTCTTATTGAAACGATTACAATTCATAGGAAAAGAAAAGACATAAAAATAGGAAAAAGTAAACTAATATGAAAACAATAAGGAAACTAGATATTGGATAAATGAATTACTTTACTTGTAAGAAAAGAATCCTAATTGATCTTCGGATCGTATCAATTCCCCACCCCATCAAAAAAATCTCGTCCTCAAGAACGGAACGCGTTTTCCACGGCTGTCGCCATTCGAGTAAGACTACCACATATGGGCCGGCCTCAACCAGTCGCCACGGTGGTCGCCATTCGAGTCTTTTGGTGGCAATCGACAAGGATTTAAGGAAACACCAAGGTGGGGGCCACTCACGCTTTTCAATTCGGATTCCTTGTATCACTCCACATTTAATTAAATCCTTAGCAATGATGTAAATGCCTTTTTTGGCATAATAGTTAGCCACGCTCCAAATGTCAAGTTTTGTGGGCTCCTCAACTTTCTTGTTGGTGAGATTAAGTAAACCAAATGTGAGGGATGGTACTAGTTTAAGGGTCGAGGACGTTTCAACTGGGTAGGTGGCTGTGTAAGTTTCGTTGTAGGTGGTGCAGTTGAAGTTTGAGTAACAGCCACAGTCGAAAAAATTGAATTTGGAGACGGAACCGGTGGAGTTGTAGGGCCGAGTGATAGCTCGTGTTTTGGAATTGGTTCCGACTTCGACGACGGCAGTTGTGGGATGTTAATTGGTTGGGTGTTGTTTAACATGGAGAAGGAATGTGGTTTCATAGAAGGAATGAAAGATGTAGTCACTTGGGTCACGACTTGGAAGGGTGGTGGTTGATGTGATTGATCGAACGTCGCGGTTAGGTTGGTGATCGCAGCTGTGAGGGATGTGTTGGAGGTGTGTAGCGCTTCAATTTGTATGGCTCATTGAACGGCCATGAAAGCATTATGATGCAGCAACCGATTAAGTCGCTCAACCAAGGCCATGATTAGGTCGTCACGTGACGAAGGAGGCATGAGTAAGTTGATGAAAGCAAATTGATAGAGACTGATTCGAGATGGTCAATCCACCGATAAACCCGTAGAGTGAGTTAGGCTCTAAGAACAAGAGAGAAGAAAAGAAACCAAACTTGAGACAATTTTATGATTTTTTTTCTTATTGAAACGATTACAATTTATAGGAAAAGAAAAGACATAAAAATTGGAAAAAATAAATTAATAAGAAAACAATAAGGAAACTAGATATTGGATATGAGTTTGTTTTTGAACGGCCAACAAACAGAGAATGCCTAAGTACTCCGTACGGGGTGACCCAATGGCAAAAGGCCACCGCCAGTTGGCCCAACCTAGCCGTACAGAGCCCTTAAGCGCCTCCAAGTTATCTCCAATTTCGAGGAAAACCCACTGCCCGAAGGCTCACTGGTGGTAAAACCCCGATGCGCTCAGGATCGAACAGAAAATCACAAAAAATCTTAGTCTTCCTTTATTGAGCCACCCATATCCTCCCAAAGTGTTGTAAGTGAGAATTGAACTTGAGTCTGCGTTAAAAACCCAAACTCCCTACCACTACATCACATTGGATGGATAGATAAACTTAATGAATTACTTGCAAGAAAAGAATCCTAATTGATCTAAGGATCATATCACATGCTTTCGTCGTTCACGTCAGTGGTGGATCTATACTAGCGCACAACACACGAAATAAATGACAAGGACAAGAGATATTTAGTGTGGTTTGGTTCGGATGACCTATTTTTACGGACGGAAACTAGGGCTTATATTTTATTAAGTCATACAACAAAATTACAAGTAGATAATGAGATCAATATGTTAGCTACAAATTGAAGATCGAGGGAAACAAAGAGAAAGAAGTTCAACCAAATAATAGCTATTGTTCCATTGATTTGTTTGAGGTAGTTATACAAGTATACAACCAATTGACTAACAGAAGCTAACGACTCCCGCTAACGACTTTTACTAACTTTAACACTTTTGACATCTTTAGTCCTCTAACTTCTAGATGTTAAATTTGACCCCTAAACTACCAAATTGTAACTAACAAAACAAATGGTGTCATATGCTTGCCTGACAACTTGGCTGAGACGATGTTTCTTCTCATAAGAATGATTCGTACGTCTCTAGTCATACATAAATATACATATATAGTTTAGATAATTTATCATTTTCGTGTGACTAACCAATAACATAATCGAAACACTGTATCTCTAGATCTGTGATCGATCTATATATCTCAATTCACTATAAACTCGCATTCCTCACGAAAAAGAAAACAATAAACACGTAAAATAGACAAAAATTAGCAAAATATCTCAAAACATATAATGAAAACCAAAATCAAAAGTATTCATCACATTAAGGTCCATAAACGAATTAAGCCAAAATATAGTTTAGATAAGAAGGCAGGATAGGAGGGATCGTATGTCTAAAAATGTAAGACAAATTTTGGTTTTATGGTCAAGTGAAGAAGCAATATTGGCTATGACGTCTTTAGGTTATTGACTCAACGATTAATTTACCAAAGATGGCTTAATGAAATGGAAACGATTTTTTATGGAAGAAGATAAATGCCATTGAAGGCATTCTGGGGAGAAATTAAAGAAAAATAGGTTGAATCTTGATGAAACATCTCAAGCACAGTAAATATCTTTTTATTATAGAAGGGTACATCTAACTTATTTCAGTTTCAATCTTTAATATAAGTTAATTTATTTAATTACATGGATTTTCTTTTCATAATTAGAACGACTTCAAATAAAGAAATGATTATAAATTGTTTTTATCTCTTAATTCAAGCTTAGACTAATATAATTATTTAATTTAATTTCTTTTTTAACTCAAAGAAATTCTACAAAATCAATTTAATATTATTATCGACGTTTATAAGAAAATAGTCATGATACAACGCTTTTGTAATAACTTTCTTCTCCCTTCTAGCAAGTCTTCCGGAGAGATAAGTCCCAAATAACATCTGATCAATATATACTGCTAAGAACTATAAACAACATTTTGTTTGGTAGATAAAATGATCTTGAATCCAGTATATAATATTTGTTAGTTGTTGCATAAAAGGAAACAAGGCACCGTTGTAGACTCGGTAGAAAATTCCACCACTCGGTTATTTTACATTGAGGTATTTCGGATGTTGTTAATAATAAAAACCGAATAATTAAATTAGCATCAAGAACAACATCGAGAACCTCAAATATAACACGCACAAAAATCAATCAAAATCAAGGTTAAAAGTAGAGGTCCACATTGTAGAAAGCCTAATTACCTCGTGAAATATTTTGTTCCCATCATCATAAGATTGTCTTCATTCCACACAAACAAAACCACCTTGTAGCCCCCATCACATGCATGGCATTAATCATCACAGCAAAACAAAAATACCCACATGTAGACTAGGGATCGTAAAATGTTTTTGCTTAGAAAAATATGTTACATCTAGATGCCAATGTTAATACAACTCACGTGATCTGCTGTCAGTGGCAAACGTCCTCAATTCATCACATTGTTATCTCATTCCATAAATGGACACAAAAATTTGATAAGTTAATAATGTACCTAAACATAACCATAATTTGATGTTTAGCTGATATAATTAACAACACTGGGTTAGGTTATGTGTGGAGCATGCATATAATGATAGTCTTGATATTGGGTGATTATGAATATTCATATAATAGAGCCCGACCACAATGGCAAAATTTAGGACAACCAGAAAGATAGTTGTAACTTGGAAGCAGAAAAGAGTGCAGAATAAAAGAAAGAAATTTAGGTGATTGTGTTTATAACTAGACTAGGGCGGTACTTATTGAGGGGGCGGCTTTCCGGCTCCTATCATTTAGATCTGACATGTGGCTACGACATGTCCTTGGCATAGATTGATAAATATATTTTTATTGTTCTTATATTATGAATAAATGGAAAAGATGTTACGGCTCATTTTGGGAGACATTGTGGCGATGACATGTCGTTGCTATAGCCTAGCATTAATTACACCCTAAACCAGATTAGAGCCTCTTTCTACTCATTTAGTCTCACCCATTTCGCATCTCTCTGTGTGATCTTCTCGGTGATTCCAGTTGGTTTTTGAAGGGTTCTTCACCCAGTTCAATTTTTTGTAAGGTCAAATTCAAAGTTGTTTTAAGTTTCATCCAATTCCATTCGGTTTTTGGATGGTTATTCACCCCATCAGAGATTCAGGTGTAATTATTCACCCAAGTCCATTTGGTTTTTAGATAGTTCTTCATCCAACTAACATGGTTTCTCTTAATCATTTTTATGTTTCAATTTTCACTTGTATCCATGGTGTATTTGAAGGTATTTTTTTTAGCGTAAACCTTCTGGTGCGATAACTTTTTGAAGAGAAAACTTCTGGCTGCAAGCACTTATGATCGATTGAGTTAGGAGTTAAGATTTAACTGAGTGAAAATTCCGAAAATAAGCGTTTACGAAATCATATTTCAAGTTTTAGGTGCCATTTGCAAGAAATTCCAGAAATATGTATTATAAATTAGTCGTGACGAGTATATTATGATAACACACGAGTAGTTTGTAAAACCAATTAAAACTTCTCACTTGCCCTTAAACTAACCATAACGAGCAGGTTCACTAATCATTTTACTCGTCACGACTAAATAAGTTTCATGCCTCGTAATCAACGCCTATGAGTAATTCATAAGTTGTTTAGTCGCGATGACTAGTTTGCCCAGTTTACATTCCTTACATGAGTAATTTATTAGTAGTTAACTCGTCGTTACTAGTTTAACCTTACAATCTACTCATCGCGACTAAAGGACTTATGAATTACTCGTGGGCGTTGATTACGAGGCATGAAACTTTATTTAGTCAGGACAAGTAAATGATTAATGAACGTGCTTGTTACGGTTAGTTTAAGGACACGTGGCAAGTTTTAATTGGTTCTAGAAACTACTCGTCACGACTAGTTTATAATACCTATTTCTGGTTTTATTTGCAAATGGCAAACTTGAAATTTGTTTTCATAAACGATTATTTTCAGAATTTTCCCTTTAACAGATGATTACTGATGGAATTGAGATAAAATTCGATCAATAATTAATTCAGACGTGACTGCAGATTTTGCTTAGTTTGGGTCCTATTTGATACAGTTGAGTAGACTTTTAGTTCACCGTGCTGGTTAGCTCTCCTTAAATGTTGAAAAGAAACTGTTCCATAGGCCCAACGTTAACCAATAGTCAAATGTTGACCAATACCAAACTCTCATTATGATCATTAAAATGTTAGGAGGCAAACCGATAATGAAATTGAGGTAAATAGACATGTTCATCTCTGAGGATTTAAATATCTCGGTTAAGTCGAAATAAAAAGGCCCATAGCCTTAACAAGTAATGAAATATATTAACTAGTTTTTTTAAACGACGCTTAATGTTATAACAATAAACATAGTGAAATATATTATTAAAATCATATACCATAATAATTAACGATTAACCGATGATTCGTGAAGCTCTCATAGAATTGGGAAAAAAAACACATAGCTTGGTCATTAGTGGTTGGCTTGGTCAACCGCGGAGAAGCCTAGTGGTCAATGACAAACCAACAGCGATGGTCGACTGAGTTGGTCGTTGTTCAGGTTTTGTTCATCATTCGCAAGAAGGAAGGAACCAAAGAGGAATTTCAATCGGCTGATATTTCTTTTATTTTGCGTTAGGTTTTTATTTATCTTTTTAGTTTTAGTTTGGACCCAATAATTTAGAGCATGCTTAGGATTAAGTTTAAAAACTGCTTATTGGCTTATTGGCTTTTTTAAAAAGCCATTTTGAAAAGCAATTATCTGGGACTTTTGAAAAACTGCTTTTTACTCCTTTCAAAATGTTAAAATAAGAAAGATTTTTGTGATTGCCAAACACATTTTAATTTATTGGCTTTTTGAAAACACAAATAAGCTAATAACCATTTTTCAAACTTAATCCCAAACATGCTCTTAAACATGATTAAATGAATTTGTTTTATATTTTTAAACATATATATATATATATATAGCCTCTCAAAAATTACGTGCCCCGGACGACAGTCCAACCAGCACTACCCGCCAGCCAGGCTTGTAAGTAAAATAAAAGTGTTCTAAGTGCAATGTAGTAAACTTAATTAGTGCTCCTAGTGCTCTTATACTGTTATACATAATGAATTTGTTGATTTTACACTATATATAAAAATTTTCGGGTAAATTTATATTACGTATAAATATACATTTTCTTTAGTAAAGGGGTAAATATACATTTATAGTTTATATATACAACGTAATTCAGAATTTCAACCAAGCCCTTTTATTGTGCACATGTTTGAGTAAGAACCTAGGGTAATATATAACTAATATAAGTATTTAAACGACATTTATGTAAGCTGGGATCTAACTATCAATCTTCTCAACTTTAGATTAATTCAGTGCATGACACATTACAAAATGCAATCATAAATTACTAAAAAACAAATTAACATGTATCAAAAATACACAAAAGCAACGTGTACTAGATATACGGATATTAAATTTGCTAGTATTTAAAAGAATATTAAGAAAAGATGGGTTCTTCTTCGCTTTCCTTATCATGACATGTGATGATTACAAAGTTCTTCTTGCTAATTGCTAGTATCATCATCAATATTGGTACTTTAGCTCTATTGGTGTTGAATGGCTTATGCTCTATTTATTTATAATAGTTGCAAGTGATACATGCCATCAACGACTTGTTTAAGACATTGTGGTAGTTCATATATCACATTGGTGTCGAGTTGAACTTTTCAACGCTAGATGTTCATCGGTAACTATGGGTTTGAACTCCGTCACGACTAGACATGATTGGTTTCTCTTTGCTTTCCTTATCATCACATGTGCCTTTTCTCCTCATCGCTAGCATCGTCACCAATATCAGTGCCAACTTCGATAAAGTCACTTGTGAGAAGACAAACAGGCTTGATATTCACATTTACTTCTTTAGATGTTGAATGGTTTATTCTTTCACTTATTTTAAGAGTCACCTGTGATCTATATAATCAACGACGACTTCGTTAAGAAATAATGGTAGTTCATATTTCCCATCATCAACTTTTTCGCGTTGATGTTCGTAGGTAATCCGTTGGTAACCGCAGGTTTGACCCCTGTCATGGTTTCTGTTGGTGATAACCGTATATTTAACATACTTGTTTGATTGGTTTTTGTTGTGCTTGGATCCATCGAAGTCTCGTCAGTAATTAGAGACAAGTGCGATCTGTCTATGATACCCTATTAAAATAGTGTACCGAAAGCATTCACATTTATATTATTTGCTTCCATACTCAGGTTAACTTTTACAGGTACCTGCCACCATCACTTTATTAGGAGCTCTCCAAAATCTCCCACTCTTAAGGAAGGTGAACCTTGTTCAAAATGTATTTGTATATGTATAAAATGTAGACGATTACTTTGTGTATCTATCTTTGAAGGTGTATTTGTTTACGAACATGTACACTGATATGCGTATTTAATAAAAAAAAGCGTATATATTTAGTTACTTTACAGACAAAAACGAAGAATAATAGAAGTACTCTTCTGTCAACTTATTATAAAGTTAAATGATTTATAGTTTTGTCATTGAGATCGGGTACTCACCTTGGCTTCTACTATTGATCTTGTAAATGCTTTGCTACAGAAGAGTAATATTGTTAATTTGTCAATAAGAAAGGCCGCACTTTTTTTTCTTATATATATATCAAATTATATTTCTCCCTAACTCAAAAAAGTTACAATAAACTGGCAGGTAAACGGGGAACTAGTTGTGCCACAACTCCTTTTGAATAGCAAAGCCAATCCTACTAAAAATGAAGCTTTGGGATTTAGGAGCCGAAAAAGTATCATGCACGACACGCTGAACACTGCTAAAATAATTCACAGCCTTCGGGGCCAAAAAACCAAATGTATCAAAAGCAAATGGGAGAAATACATGTTGATTCTCTAAACAATCTTTCTCTTGCTTAACAAGTTTGCCTGATTCAACCTTCAATGCAGCCCGATCTACAACAAACCCACAGTCCCTGGGCCCAACAAGAGGAGACACTCATGTAAGATCTACACATGTGTGTTTCCTCCTGCTCACCCGAACACAAGAATATTAGCTGGCCATAAAGTAGACCCCCTTCAAGCGGATCCGTATGAAAGTTAACACCTTATTAGCATAAATCCTTGCTCGTTTTAGAACATTACACAGAACATCCCTAACCAAATCATATATGTATTTAAAACCAGGAAATTCTTTGCAATGCACCGTATGGTCTCCAAAAGAATCCAAGCAAACTTACGACAAACTGGGAATGCACCGTACTTAAGGATATCCCGGTACTTCTACCCCGACATATGTTGGCCCAATCCTTCAATAGGGATGGCCATTAGAATATCCTGATACCGGGTAGGCCGAAGGCATTCAAATAACGTCTTTTGGGGAGGGGATAAATCAAACTTCACTTCTAAACTATGAACGATTCCACTAAATAAGACATTCGCCAAAGCATGTTAGACTTTAGGGGAGACAGTGTCCTTATTAGAGAACCCGCTAAAATATCAAAATCTATCATCTAATGTACTTAACAAAATCTATCATCTAATATACCAATTTTTTTTTTTTTTGACAACTTGAATCGATTAATAAATAAATAATCACCAATTTCTTATCAGGTTTCAATTAACTTGTATGCATTTATATTAGTATGATAAATCTACTATTCGAATCTAGAAGTAGCTCATGAAGAGAGGATAAAATTGCTGTTTATGTATTTATACAACACTTGATTTTTCAACGAATTGTAATTCACTTTTAGATTTGAGATAATTCGATGGTAAACACGGATTTCAATCGAATAAAATTTAGAGAGATTTTCAATAACGAATATGTGTCAATTATATCTTTGTGTTGTATACCCTAAATACGACCAAGATTCACGTATTCAGCTTTTGGCTAAAAATGCTTCAAACCAATTATTTTGGGTTAGGTTCAGAAAGAAAACCGGTCTTTAACATCCTATTTTCAAGTAAAATTTTAGAATTTACAAAATTTGTTGAATTTCCCAAAAAGATTCATTTAAAAGATTAAAAGAATTAATCTTTAAGGGTTACGAAATCTATAAAATTTGCAATATCTGATTAATTTACAAAATTTTTAGTCCGACCCCAGCTAGGGACTCAGCCGCCTAGGCCCCGTTCCTAGTAATATTATGCCCTTCTTTCTCTAAAAGAAGTAATATATAAATATATATATATAGGAGAAGTATAGAATGAAAACTTATTTTAATTGTGAAAACCTTATGTAACATCGTTTTTTTACACATATAATATATGTTGTTACATTTAATACAAAACATCAAAAAATTAAAAAAATTTGTTTTGCTATCTTTTTACAAACTTTTAAATATGTTTTCAGGAGAGAGAGAGAGAGAGAGAGAGAGAGAGAGAGAGAGAGAGAGAGAGAGAGAGAGAGAGAGAGAGAGAAATTATATATGTATTTACATTTTTTATTAAATTTAATTGTGAATCACAAGATTCAAACTTTAATTAAAAACATGTGGTTGAGAATGGGTTTCTGTATGTCCCGAAACAGGATCCGACAACAAACGGATTTTGTTCTAAATAAACGCAAGAGACAGGTGCGATAAATCAAACGATTGAACAAAAATAAAGATAATAAGTAGTGAACGACCTCGTTATCGGTTGGAAAAGATTACTTATATGATAAACGAACCGACCCCACCCAAGGTGAGCTCCCCTTGGGTGGGTGATTTACACCATGAAATGCACACATACAATAAACACATAAGATCCTATTTATGGCCTAACACTATCTTCTAAAAGCCTTATCCCCATTGAAGCTGAACGCGTGCACCGAAGCTCTCGTTTCATGTCTGGAATTCTCAACCACATTAATTATTAACTTGACCGTAAATATATAACGGGTTTCGTCCTTTGATATCGCAAGTCACATTTTTGGCCTTATAGTTTCTAGAGTTTTCACAACTCAAGTGGGTTTTTATTTTAACCTAACCCTATGGTAGCGTTTGGTGTGTAGTAATGACAAGGGAAATGGAATGATTCATTGCGTGTGAATGAAAAAAGTGATGTTTGGTTGCTCAATGGAATGGAGTCATCAATTACACATGGAATGTCATTCCATCAAAACAATTCCTTCTCACCCCCTTCTTTTTTTTTTTTCATTTCATTCCTCTTTCACCCTACTTTCTTAACAACAACCACCACCACCACCTGGCCGCCGCCATCAACACCGCCACCACCTTACCACCAGCGGTACCACCACCGCCGCCAGCACCACCACCACCACCACCTTAAAACCAGCATTACCACCAACACTGCCACTGCCATCATCGTTGTCGTAACCCCCCCCCCCCCACCACCGTCATAACCATCGCCCCTGTCACCTGACCGTCACCACCACCGTCGCCGCCTCCACCATGATTTTCGTCACCGGAGCTACCACTACCGTCGCAAATGTAGTTTTTTTTATTTTGATAAAAAAAAAGTTATTTTGAGATAAGAGTATTTTTATTATAATTTCTATTTCATTCCTATGATTTTTTTGGATACCAAACAACATAAAGTAATAATTCATTTCACTTCTATAGGTTAACCACACAAGACAAATGAATGATAATGTTCCATTTTATTCCATTGTCCATTCCATACATTTTTCATTTCATTTTCCCTTCATTCCATTACCTCCGATCAAATACATTTAGGTGGTGAGTGCCATAAACATTTAGGTGGTGAGTTACGTTCTTGAAACCCGAAATTTAATTTAATCCTAGTAGGCTTGCAGTCGTCACTTAATATTGACAAGGGTGGGCATGTAATTTTGTGCAAACATATATATTGTAACCTTTATGTCTTAATCATTGGTGATGGTGAACAGCTTAATTCATCCCTACTCATAAAGAAACAGGCAAACAATAGGTTCTGAGATAGCAATTTCCTCTCTTCATATATATCACTCATTTTCTTCACAAGACCCTAAATGGAAGTCCAGTAGCTTGTCGAGATTAATCAATCATGGGATCGAAAGAGGATCGAAGAACAGCTTTATATCAGAAGATTAGAGAGCTTCGTTCAGTTACCCATTCCAATGCTGTAAATTCCCCATGATTAGTACATTAAAAGAAAAATTTTTCTAAATACATTTCTTGGCTCTAATACTAAGTATGCCAAGATTTATTTGCCCAAGGTTTTATTCTCTCTTTCAGGTACATAAAACATCAATTGTTGTAGAAGTGGCAAAGTATATCGAAGAACTCAAGGAGAAGGTAGAAAAATTGCATCAAGATATCACAAGTTCGAGTGAAGCTACTTCAATACCTATGGTAACTTCTATTTGCTTCTCCAACACAAAATTAATGTGATTATACTTGATGTTGCTTTTAATACTTCTTCAATATCTTCTTGTTATAAATTATTAGAAAGCCACAGTAGAAACCCTAGATAAGGGTTTTCGAATTAACGTGTTCTCCGAAGAGGAGTGCCCTGGTCTGCTTGTTTCTTTACTCGAAGCATTTGAAGAGCTTGGACTTGATGTGCGTGATGTTAACGTCTCTTGTTCAAATAAGTTCCATCTCCAAGCAATAGGCGAGGTAAGAGATCGCATGCTTTGATGTGTATTATTATTTTGTTTTCACCCGAACCCGTATTATACATACAGAGCCATAGATTATCTTTAAACTTTTATATCAAGTTTTTCTTCATCCCTCTTATAAACAACAAGCCAAAAAAAATTTTCATATCAAACTTTTTTGAGATGTACAAATCAACTCTAGTAATATAAATGGTTTAAAAAGCGAGTAGGCAAGTTTTTATTCAATTTTGTTACTCAAGTCCATTTGGTATTTTTATAAATATAACTTTACTTATTCCAGAATGAGGGGCATGTTTATGACATAGATGCTCTGGTTGTGAAGCGAGCCGTTTTGAAAGCGATCAAGCACTGGAGTGACAACAACGGTGAAGATTGAGATTTAAGGGTATATCTGTGCAGATATAAAACCTCTCCACAATGAAATAAATTCCTTGAAGGTGTTAGGGTGAGTATTGCAGATGATTGTACTCATCAAATAATAAAGATCATTATTTGGCTCTAAAAATCAATTTCTAATACGTAAAAGATTACCTATTTGTTGCCTTTTCTCTCTTGTTTTGTTCTTAGGAAATAGAATAATATGTTAATTAATTAATATAAATTATGTGTTACAATGAGCATAGGCATTTCTCCAATCTGAGTATTAAGACTACAATTGAAAAAGAAGATTAGAACATCTATAAAAACTAATGCTTCTAATTACAAGCATTAACATATTTTAGACAGTTTGACCACAAATGACCAAGACCAAACAACCTTCAAGATTTTTCACATTGACCAAAACTTATCTAATAAAGTCATTTGAATAATAGTAATACATTGCCTCTCTTAATTTCACTTGAATTCATCCCATTGTTTATTGTACTAAACTTGCATTTCGCATATTAAGAATTTGTTGAACCAATGATGCTTTCTTTATGATGTTGGCCTAGACTCTATATGGTGAAGCAGGAGTACAAGACGGAATTTGATTACTACCCATGTTAATGGCTCTTGTTATTAAATTCACAAAACTCGACACAACTAAAGTTATTACAATAACTTCTGTTTGTTGCTCGTTTGCCTTCTGTTTCGATGTAATCTAAACAAGAAATTAATCTATAAAAATATGACAATTGTTGTTATTTCAAATATATATACAAACCCAATACAAATCGTAACATGCATAATCCAACTCGGTTTAAATTAACAAATAAACCTAGACATAAACCTAAGCCGTCAAACTTCTATCGCATGATTAGTTCTAAAGATAATATAAAAAGATGCATCAATATTGTAATTCGAGTGTCTGATCAGTAACTACTGATCCAAGACACATCACTAGTTTCAGTTATAACAAACGACACAGCACTATTATTACCATTGATTTGATGATTTTATTTTCCAAAGTATTTAGAGGTTTACTGTTAAACTAAGACTTCATTTTCCTTTTTATTTTTTTTAAATTAAGTATTTGATTAAGAAGTTCTTGTCCAAAAAAAAAAAACCGTCGACTGGATGGTATTAGGACATGTGGCATAATCTGGCTGGCTAAATTTGTCAAGCAAATGATTAAAAGGAGTTGAAACGCCTTGATTTGGCGTGGACATTTTCGGAAAATGTCGGTGGTGGAAAATGGAGATTTTAGTCATGGGTTAATAGCTCTTGATCAGCGTTACTAGTAGTTTTCCTTACTGGAAAAGTTATAAATTACTACGTACCTTAGCATGACAAATTGGTGTTTTGTGTCTTTGTACGTAGAAATGGCCGGAAGATGAGGAGTTAAGCGTGACAGAGTTTGCACCGAATGTCGGTGTTATGTTGAATCTGAAGTCAACGAGACTAAGAACACTAAGACTGAGCACGTTAGAGTTGCCATTGTGCTAACTCGTCACCTTATAAGACTGCATATTGAGTATCTCTCAACTTTCTTTTGCTGAATTTGCAGATGCAACTCTAGAAAAGAGTTGGTCATGCATAGCCTGTTGCATAAGATCCACGTATGGCATGAGCATCTCGTTTTTTAGCCATCTAAATTCGTCCCTAGTCAATCTATTTTCACTTACACCCTCATCAACAAATTTCCCATATTTCACAGGACCGTGTATCGTCTTTATACTGATGTTCCAATATTCGTAGCCTTCCCCATGGGCAGGTTGCTGGTTAATTTGATCAGCCACGGGAAACTACAATGAGAGGCAGAAAAATTCTAGGATCGCTCAAAGACAGTGAATTGATACCGCTCTTGGTATAAAGAGCAATTAGGTACTTACAAACAACAATAAGAACAAATGAACTGAACGAGCACTCAAACATTCTTTGGGATATTATGAAAAACTCATGTACTTGACAATTAATGAAAAGTGAGCTGAACAAGCACTCCAACTTTCTTAGGATTTTGGAATATGGTAAAAAGAAAAAATTCAACTACTTAACAATGAAATGAACGACCCTTTATTTAGGTTTACTCCAGCGTTCAGAGCCTATAGACTCGGTTCAAATGCGCAAGAAAATGAGAAATGAAAGACTTAATAGTTCAATTACTTAGGCTGAGATACTCGTCCATGATCCCTTCAAAGATAATCAGGTGCGCAGACTCCTTCAACTTTATTGATATTGCACGTGCATGAGAGTAATTATAAATCATCTTTCATTAACAACATTGTATATAAAGTTGCAATAAATGTCATAGTTGTGTGTACTTTCATGCCGTTAGTATTTTGGGACCTTGCCATTCCAGTCTTTGCTTAGTGGCAAAGGCACTTGCTTTTCGGAGTAAATATAGAGTTCAAAACTTGGCATGTAAGTTTATTTTCTGTTCGAGTAGTTTTAAGAGTAAATGAGTGTGTGTAGATAAATGTCATAAGTGGATTTATTGTATACACTTTTGTGGGATAAGTATTCTGCCACAGACCAACCGATATATGCCACTATTGATATAAACAATGATAACTCAATCCACATATTTATAGAAAAGCTAGGTGCTTTCAATCGTGAAAAGGATGGGAGCAACAATCAAACGATAGATATATCGCCTGCCATTTTAAAATTGTCACCGAAATTTTATTCGTCATATACGCAGACCAAATAGAAAGAACAAATTATTGCTCACTGTATCATACTGGAAAATACAAAAACAGTATGTTTTATCACTTTATGTACCTACTCTTCGACTAAATGTGTTTATTTAATATGTTAATACATTTTCTATCAATATAGTAATATATTTTCGGTATGCTAATACTTTATATTAAATCAACTTGTGAAATAAAGATATTGACCAGTTATAGGGACCAATAAGGCACGACCGCCATCACCAAATACTAAGAATATATTAATTAAAAAGGAAAAATACAACTTGAGTCACATGCAGGTGAATCTGGCATGATGCATTATTAGGTGGTCCTCTATGGAGGGGAAACGTTGTCCCTTCATGTCATCATCATGTAGGAAATGAAGTTTCGAAGTCTTTTTTTATAACGCCCTACTGTGATTTTCCAGTATGATACGTTGTCCCTCCATGTCATCGTCTTTTTTGGTCTACATACAGGAACTGAGAACATTCGAGAGTATGCAAGATTATACACGAAAGATCCTTTTTTGGCTCTCTCTTTAGCCCTATGTCTCTTATCCCTAGGAGGTTTTCCCTCCACTAGCAGGTTTTTTCGGAAAACTCTATTTATTCTGGTGTGGATGGCAAGCAGGCATATATTCCTTGGTTTTAATAGGACTCCTTACAAGCGTTGTTTCTATCCACTATTATCTAAAAATAATCAAGTTATTAATGACTGGACGAAACCAAGAAATAACCCCTCACGTGCGAAATTATAGAAGATCTCCTTTAAGATCAAACAATTCCATCGAATTGAGTATGATTGTATGTGTGATAGCATCTATATATACATATATATGTGCGTGTGTATGAGAGAGAGAGATGCAGGCCCCACCATTCCCCCATGTCGTCCCTTCACTGTGATGTACCCCCCTCCCCCGGTCGCCCCTTTATCGCCCCCATTGTAGCCCACAGTGGATGGTCTTACAAGCCACAAATTTCTAGAAGTGCTGCGCTTAAATATGGCGCTGATCGACTGCCCATCAAATGAATCATGATGATATGTTTGAGAAATATTCCGAAACCGATGTGTTTGTACATCAAAAACGTCTTGACGACGTGTTTGCCAACCAATAACAACCAGTTAAAAACAAAAATTACACCAATCTTTCGAAAATATAGAGAATTAAACGAGGACGGATTTTAATTCAAATAAAACCTAATGATTTGATATATTCCAAAAATCACATTAATGTTTCCAACATAGAGAAGGAAATTTTCTTCTTCTTGTTACAAGGTGATGCTGATTTGTGCATGGAAAGAAGATCACGCAGCGAAAACGTGAAAATTGGAGGAATATTGCGACACCTAGAATTTATGTAGCTCCAAATTTGATTGGCAATTGAACTTGAAATTATCAAGTGATCTGCATTTTCATGGGCTTTATCACAAAATACACAAATCAACCGAATCAGCCTCGATGTGCCAGCTAGATAATCCTTCCCTTGTAGATAACCTGTCCATCTCCGCTCGAGAACATTGACTTTCTTAGGAACCCAATTGTTCCCAGCCAAAACAAACGGAGAATTTGGGCCCGATACCTTAACCAAAACGTTTGTCATCGGTGCCACCAAGAAATTAAATTTCCCGCAGGATCTTCGGCCCAAGCCCACTTATCGATCCGTCCTATCCGATAAAGTCACCTGCTGAAGCCAACTGAGTAAACATTTTCTGTTGAGTTCAAAATCTTCTTTTCCATTTACAAGACCAAATTTGAGGCTTTACGTAAAAGCAATCTAAAACCAAGGAATTCCTTTTAGTTGGGTTTCGTAAATAATAGGTTTCGTAATTTGATATCGCAAGTCACAAATATTGGCCTTACAATCACCCCCTTGACTTGTGATCTCAAAACTTTGTCTCACCGTGTCTCGCATCTTCACAAATCACCCGATAAATCGATGCCTCTTCATTTCAATTCATCCCCTCAAGGTATGATCCACCTATATTTAATCTTGAAGTAGTTCTCGCTTCTTCGGATCTTAAGTTGTATGTAGGCATGAGATGAGCTCGAATATCCACAAATCGATCTCGAATTACCAGATTCAATGATCAAATGAACAAAACTTATTAATTCGTTCGAAGTTCACCTTTTGGATCCAACTTCTCGAACGCCTTAGAAATAAAGCTTTGAACACGGTTAAACAAGACGAAACCCGAACAAATTTTGACTTACTTCAGATTTGGTCAACAACAAAACATCATCAACAAAAATAATCTCAACCATCTTTAACCCAAAAATATATCCAACCAAGAAATAACCCAGCTGGTTCATGTTCTAAATTCAAATAATAATGTATAATAAACCACTAGCTCAAAAATCTCAAACTAATTAGATTAATGCAAGCCTGATTTGAATTTAATAGCCCAAAACTCATACGCATAATCATGTGGATTAGGCCCATGAAGCAAAATTACTTACACCGTAATACTTGGCAGTCTAGCAATTTCCCAACATCAACATGATAGACCACGTTTGTGACCTAGCCGCCACTCACCCTTGCCGGAAAACATTCACCGAAAAGATATCCCGGTTCTCAACCACCGTCACTCTCTACACATCCATCCACCGTCCCCCCATTTCCACTAATGGACCGCCAGAAAACCACTTTCACCATCCTTATTTCATTTTTTTTACCCTCACCATCGCCGTATCCGACCAACACGGCTTCTCGTACCTCGAACCAACATGTTACCAAACCACCAACTCCTTTGAAACCTTAAGAAACAGAACCAAACCCCTTGTTTTCCATGTCCAAAGATTCCAACCTTCAGAATCATGTAGAATCTGGACGGCGGCGTGCTTCGAGGAGTTTTTAGCGGCGGCTAAACGGCCGGAGAACGTACGGTGGTTGAAGTCCCTGAGAAGAAGAATACATGAACACCCTGAGTGGTTTCCG
Source organism: Bidens hawaiensis (assembly GCF_021521415.1). NCBI lineage: Eukaryota > Viridiplantae > Streptophyta > Magnoliopsida > Asterales > Asteraceae > Bidens > Bidens hawaiensis. The sequence goes on from NW_027492217.1 coordinate 55,523, forward strand.
TACGCCACCATTAATAAAGCTCTGACGACCACCGCAAGCTGCCGCTGCCGCAACTCAGCTTCTGGCTCGCACATTACCGAAATACCGACCTCCTTGAACAAGTAGAGATAACCGACACTCATGTCGGAGTTTGATTTTTACATCTTCAACCTCGGAATCGTCGCCGGGAAGGACCGGATTTTCGGCGTATGGCGGAACGGTTTCCGCTTGTAGATCCCAAACATCCGGATCTACAAAGAGAAGCTTCAAACACGCTTTTCCCACTTTATTTTTAAGATCTTCAAACTTTATTTTCAAACTTCAACTGGTCTTTAACGTCTCGGTTCGGGTAATCGCGGAAATAGAACCCGAATATCAAGAGCAAAGTTGAATTATTAGATTTGACCTGCTCTGATACCAATTGTAGGTCCCGAAACCGGATCCGACAAACGAACGGCTTTGTTCTTGATAAGTTCTCGAGACGGGTGCGGTGAAATCAAACGACCGAATATAATATAAAGATAATATAGAATATAGGAACGATCTCGTTATCGGTTGAAAGATTTAATATTAAACACGAACCAACCCACCCAAGGTGAGCTCCCCTTGGGTGGATGATTTACACCATGGAAACACACATTATAAAAGAAAACAAGTTTCCTATTTATAGCTAAACATAGTAAAGCCCGAAGTTCTCGTCTCGTGTCCGGATTTCTGGCCGACATTAATTATTATCTTGACTGTGAATAAATAATGGGTTTCGTAACTTGATATCGCAAGTCACAAATATTGGCCTTACACGTCCAAAATGAACAAAAAAGTGTGACCTGCTACATTGTGATCAAACTATCACTTCTAATGTTATGTACTCTGTTTCTTGCATATCCCATGGGGCACTTTCTTTCAAATCAGGTAAATTACTTACATCTTTAGAAGAAAAAAATGTGTGAGAATTGAACCAACAGTATATCTTTTTTAACATTCAAATGATTTCGTAAAGTACCATCGGGCACGTTTTAACAATGATTCAGAGAATAATTTTGATAATCCAAAACAGATTGCAATTTAATGAAAGAGTTAATTGCCCGTTTGCCCCCTGTGGTTTGTCAAACTAGCACGTTTGCCCCCAGTGGTTCCGAAATAGCACCATTGCCCCCTGAGGTTGTTTTTTTAGTACCCGGGTGCCCCCAAACATGAACGTCCGTTAGTTTTCACCGTTTGGTGTCATATCTTCTAGGGTATTTTCGTCTTTTAACCCAGTGGTTCCGAAATAGCACCATTGCCCCCTGCATAAAGATGGAACGTCCTTCGATTTCTTCACTTATACACCAAATACCAGCAGATCCTTCAACCCCCACATCCTTCGATTTCTTCTAGGGTTTTCAAACTCATACCAGTGAATCTTTGTTTGAACGATGGCTTGGGAATTAAGGAAGAAATACTCTAACCTTAACCCCCATATAAGATATGGTAAGGTTTAGCACCTTCTTCAATTGCGATTCTTGAAAGGCTGGAATCATTAATTTCAGTTTAAATTTTGCTGTTTATATGTTTTATATGTGTTTGTTTTTGTTTTTTTGTAACAGTTGGACAACCTAATTTGTTCTCTGTACGAATAAACTATGGTGGTGCATTTAGGAACTTTCCGGGTAGAAGATATGCTAATGGTAAGGTTGCATTTATAGATGATGTGGACATAGATGTGTTTTCTGTGATTGAAGTCCATTGGATGTTGCGTGAGCTAGAATTTTTTAAAGATGATGTTCCGCTATATTATCATTTTCAAATACCAGGTAAAGATTTGGATACTGGTTTAGTAGCTTTAGGTAGTGATGCTGATGTGCTTAACTTGTCCAAATATGTGGCTGAAAATAAGATTATTAACTTGTTCATTGAAGAATATAAATCTGATGTGGATACTTATTTGAAATCACCACAATCAACATCTAAGGTTGTTATTGAGGAAATAGATGATGGAGATGCTCATGCTAATGCCATTGCTGTTCCTAGGAAAAAAATGGTTCCTAGAAGAAAATTATTGATGATTGAGTATGGTGATAATGCAAAAGGGGGTGAGAATGCAAAGGATGGTGATAATGCAAAAGGGGGTGAGAATGCAAAGGATGGTGATAATGCAAAAGGGGGTGAGAATGCAAAAGGGGGTGAGCCGGTTGTAGATGGTTATAACTTTGATGATTTTGATTTTTCTACGGTCTACCCAGGGGGTGATAACGAATGTACGGGTGATAATGGGAATGAGGTTGACAATGGTGAGACTGATTGTGGCATCGAGGATTCTAGTGAAGATGATGATTCACAAGATAGTGATTTCAAGGTGGACATTGAAAATGAATATGCGGATGACATGGAAGTTGATATGAGGGACTTCCATGACTATGTAGATGATGACGAGTCATTTGATAGCATGAGTGATGATTCAACTACCGACCTGTCATCTAAGAGAAACAAGATGTTGAGGGAAATCAGACGTAAAGAAAAGGTTAGTGTTATATTCATTGTACTCTTTTGTTTTTTTACTAGTTATTAATTGTGGGATTAACTTGTTGCAGGGCAAGAATCATATGCAAGCTGCAAGATTTTTTGTTGGTCAAACATTTGGAACTAAAAAAGAGGCTAAGAAGCTTGTTGAAATGCAAGCAATTCAAACTAAAAGAAAGTTATCCTATAAGAAAGATGAGGTAAATAGGATTAGAGTCATTTGTGAAGGAAGTGTTCCTCAATTCAATAAAGGTGATGGGCCTTTACAAATATCTGCTAAAAGGGCTAGCCCAAGAAAAAAAAACCCTATTATCAGGCCCAACCAAATACCAGCAGATCCTCCTACTGCCAATTCAATAGCCTGTAGAAAAAGAAAAGAAAGACTTTTACAGGCAGCTTGTCCTTATGTGTTATACATATCTAAGGAGAAAGATTCGGTTGAAACTTGGATGGTGAAGACCTACAAGCCTGAGCACACTTGTGTACAATCAAGAGATAGTCTTTATTTGACTGCCAAGTTCATGGCTAAAGATAAATCGGTGCTTAACCTTGTGGGATCCAACCCACATATTTCTGCGAAAACCATCCAGGAGGAGGTATCAAGGAAGTATGAACTTAATGTTTCCAGACCTAAAGCATTTAAGGCAAAGGTAAAAGCTTCAAAGGAGATCCGGGGTGATTACAAAGAACAATATTCAAAATTGAGGGACTATGCCATGGAGCTCATGAATGCAAATCCAGGCACCACAGTGAAGATTGATGTTGAGTCAGAGCCTAACCCATCTTCTCAAACTAGAGTATTCAAAAGAATTTACATCTGCTTGGGTCCTCTAAAGCAAGGTTTTAAGGCATGTGGGAGGGAATTACTAGGGTTAGATGGGGCTTTTTTGAAGGGATCTTACCAAGGTCAAGTGTTAGTTGCTGTTGGGTTAGATCCTAACAATGGAATCTATCCATTGGCATATGCAATTGCAGAGGCAGAAAACAAAAGTTCATGGACCTGGTTTCTAGAATGCCTTCAAGATGATCTGGATTTACAAAGTAACAGCAATTTCACTTTCATCTCAGATAGACAGAAGGTTAGATCTGTCTTATTTTTAACCTTATGTCTCATAAATTGTTAATTAACATCTTTTATGTTCCTTCTAAATAGGGCTTGATTCCAGCTCTTGCACAAGTATTCCCAGCTGCTGAACACAGATTTTGCCTTAGGCATATACACCAGAATATGAAGTTAAAGTGGAGAGGCAAAGCATTCAAGGATTGCTTGTGGGCATGTGCAACTGCAACAACAGGTAACTTAATCAATTTATGCAGTTAATACTTTTATTGTACTTTCAAGGTTAGATCTGTCTTAATTTATGCAATTGTCAAATAGTTCCTGACTTTATTGAACAAATGGAAGAGTTGAAGAAATTTAATATTGAAGCTTATAAGTGGTTGGCTGGTATTCCACCACAACATTGGAGTAGGTCTCATTTCACAGGTACATTGTTGTTCAAATGTTTCTTAATCAATATGAGGTTTCAATGAGGTAACTTTTTTGTTTTGGTTATAATTGAACAGGAAGAGCACAAAGTGATGTTCTACTCAACAACATGTGTGAGGTCTTGAATTCAAAAACTGTTGATGGGAGAGAGAAGCCTATAATATCATGCTTGGAATTTATAAGAGAATACTTGATGAAAAGGATCATCAATGTGATGAAGGCACAAGATAAATGGAATGGTCCACTAACACCAAAGGCTACAATCATTTTAGAGAGAAATAAGAAAAATGCACCAAGTTGCATTGTAAAGTGGTGTGGTGATAAAAGGTGGCAGGTAACTGGGACTAGAGGTCAATATGCAGTTGATGTGGAGAAAAAGGTTTGCACTTGCAGGAGATGGGAATTGTCTGGAATTCCATGTAAGCATGTTGTTGCTGTCAACTGGGATATGGTTGTTCACAAACAAGAAGTTGGTCCACTAGAGACATGGGTCAATCCATGTTATTTTATGGATACTTGGAAAGAAGTTTACAAGTACAAGATTGGGCCACTGAATGGTCCTAAGTTATGGCCAAAATGTCAGGATCCAACAACATTGATTGCACCATTTCATAGAGCACAAATAGGCAGGCCTAGGAAGAATAGAAGAAAGGACCAGGTGGAGCTTGAAGATAATATGGAAGTTGCTGGAAAATTGACAAGGAAGGGTGGCACTGTAACTTGTAAGATGTGTGGTGATAAAGGGCACAATTCAAGAGGTTGCGGAAAACATAAGAATGTAGCTGGGGATGGAGGTCAAAGTGTTGGTCAAGCTGCTGGTCAAGCTGCTGCTGGAGATGGTGGTGAAAGTGTTGGTCAAACTGCTACTGATATGGATTGTGATGACTCTGTTTTAGGTGCTTTGCTAGGTGATGATGGAGCTGCTCCTGCTAGTTGAAACTGCTTTGATTATATTACTTAAACTTGTTTTGTTATGCTACTTGGTTGTATTAAACATTAGTAGATGTCTTGTTGTCTAAAACTACCTAAAACTATTGCGGCTTATGTTTGCCACCATTTTGGTATGAATTAAGGGTGGATATTAAACATGTTGCTTATGCATTTTGTTGTTAACACTATGTCATGTTTTGATATTAAACTGACTGTGACGTTCCATCTTTATGCAGTTAAAAGACGAAAATACCCTAGAAGATATGACACCAAACGGTGAAAACTCACGGACGTTCATGTTTGGGGGCACCCGGGTACTAAAAAAACAACCTCAGGGGGCAATGGTGCTATTTCGGAACCACTGGGTTAAAAGACGAAAATACCCTAGAAGATATGACACCAAACGGTGAAAACTAACGGACGTTCATGTTTGGGGGCACCCGGGTACTAAAAAAACAACCTCAGGGGGCAATGGTGCTATTTCGGAACCACTGGGGGCAAACGTGCTAGTTTGACAAACCACAGGGGGCAAACGGGCAATTAACTCTTAATGAAAACAAAACTAATAGGAGTAATAACCAATATCACAGCAAGTAACAATAAAAACAAATATGACAGCATGTTAACAAAAAGGAAAAAAAAAGCATATTGACAATAAGAAAAGATGGTTCAAGGAAAGATCATTTAAAAAAAAATCGTGTATATGCACTAATTCTAAAAACGAGTATATGTTGTTCGAGAAATTGCCATTAAAAATCTTAAGCTATGCCGGCCTATCTCTCAATCTCTTATAGTCAAAGAAAAAAATAGGTAGAACTTGCGGATGTGAAGACATGTTTGGTAATTACCACATATTTCCTTGAGATCGCAGGTGCCAACTAGCCATCAACGTCCCTTTTGGTAAGAATTTTGCGTTTTTACAATATGATTTGTCTCAAGGGTTAGAAGTCTATCATATATAGGCTTAAAAAAATTGATTCGGGGATTGTTGTTTATTTTAGATTAAAAGAAAATAGGAATCTTTCGTACAAATAGAAATAGGGTTCTACTAGGAACACCAAACATCCCCCTATACGTCCCGTATAGGACTATACGGGGGCTATACGGGCCCTATATGCCCCGTATAGGGCTATACGGGGGTTATACAGAACCCTATACGTCCTGTATAGTCCTATACGGGAGGCGTATTGATAGGTTTTTTTAACAAAAAGGGGTGAGTGTCCCTATAATTCCCCTAAAAATATAGGGTTAGAGATTTATTTATTATAGAGGATGAATAAAAAGAATGGCCCGATTACCCTCACAATATTAATCACATGTCACCATTTAACTTAAAAAACACTGAGTTAGCTAGCCATAGAGGATAGAAACAGAAACGTGACTGAAAACATAAAAAATGGCCGAATGATTTTTAAACATCTAGTATGAATGCTGAAAGTAGAGCCAAGCGTAAAAGAAATTCTCTGTAATCTTTGTCTTTCATTTTTTTTGAGTATCATTAACGACTTATTACTGTCGGTGATCCAACTAACTTCTGTCAGTAATCCGTCCAAAAATGAGTATTGTTTCCCGACGCAGTGTCGTCAAAGGAACTCAGTTTCACCAACGGCCTCTGGTGGATCTAAACATAGGTGAAAGCGTTTGTGGCGTTTAGGTGGATATGGACGCAATAGTTGTGAAAAATCAGGTGCATTCTTTTTTCAGGATATGGTTATCTTCCTTTTATTTTCAAGAGCCATATTGTTATTTTCATTTAATTACTTGCATCGGTTTTTGTAGTGAGTTATTTACTAGTTCAGAAAAGTGGCTTTTCATCACGGTTATATTGAGCTTTTATGAGGTTCGTAAAACCTGCTTAAAAACTGTGTTGCAATGAATCTGCATAGCTGCGAATTTTCGAATCTTTACTTTAAACATCATTTCCAGCATGTTTTCACCTTCAGAATCCTTCAATTCTGCCTCGGAACCTTCATTTTCTCACACATAACAATTACTAACCTAATCTTAAAATATTACTGCTAAAACAATGGCAAATATGGGCATATTTCGTATTCAAAACCATGTGTTCCCGCAAACACATCAGCATGGTGAGCGGGTTTGGAGAGATTTCCGACAATGGTGGCAATGGCTAGGAGAAATATTAACTATAGGTCGGTGGTTTTATGTCCAATATTTGGGGAACAAAAAGAAACCATGGAGCATATATTTATCTCATGTTGGCTCACACAAGATGTTTGGCAAATAATATCGATGTGGTGTGGATCATTCTTGATATATACTTTTTGTGTACAAAAATTATTGGGCCTTTATAAGTTTCTCTATGATGAAAAAAAAAAGACATTTCATATGGTTGGTTTCATTACATTAAGTAGTACTAGCTTTAGAAACCCGTGTATTACATATAAGTTAATGTATAAATTACAATGAATAATTTAATACAAATAAAATAAAAAGATAAGTAGGTCTCTTTATATTATGTAAAAAATGTATTACAAATATAGTTGCTTTATACCATTAAATGTATTTGAATTTTAAATCAAGAATGAGTTGTTCTACCATTGGTATACAATAATGAAGCAATACTACCGGAAGCACCATTTAAAATAGTGAGGCCTTTAGATCTGAAAGATGTAGTTGAAGTCTTTCACAAAAATGTTTTTCACTCCACACCATAAACACTAAACTCTAACCCATAAACCAAAAGAGGCACCAGATTTTCCTTTTTGAACAGCTTTCCGACTAAGGAATGGGAAATCCCTCTCCTGTTCCATGAATCCAATTTGCATTTCATTCCGGAAAAGCCATCTTTTTCTCAACAATGCCTTTGTCATTTGATCCAATAGTGTTCTGTTAGATAGGAACATATTTGATAAATACTGATAACTCTCGGATAGAGTATTAGAACGGAAAGATGTTCAACTGTCACAATAGACTTAGGGGCTGTTTGGCAAGTGCTGAATCATTAAGAGGTCTGAATGGTTAAGAGAATCTGAGCCATTAAGTGCTGAAAAAGTTAAGTCTGTTTCGTTGAACCTCTGAATAATTGTGCAAAATGACTATCTTACCCCTCTGAACTATTTCGTGCTGAATAAAATTTATTTGTTTGTTTAGAACTCTGAATGATAAATAATTATAAAAAGAAAATACAAAAATCATAGAAAATCCAAATTACATATTATTTCGTGCACAGGGTAATAATAATCATAAATGCGAGTTATTTATCTTTTTTGTTTACTAACAAAAACGAAATTTCATAACCAACAACGATAGTTATGGTACAATGGAAACTCAACAAGGAGCTGAAGTAAACATAAACCACATGGAAACATACAAATACGAAATCAAAACTCCTGCGACATAATAATGAGGAGCAATAACATTCATGTTCCCACCCACCATTTGGGTGGGCCTTCTATTTGGGTTAAGCCATCCAATCATTCAGCCTAAAATTATTATCCATCTTGTATTTTAATTTATGCAGTTGCTTCATTTGAAATCGCCAGAGCCATGTTCATCCAACAGTCTTTGTCCATTTTATATTCTTTCATATTATTCCTTTATAAGTTAGTAGTGCCATATTCTATGTATCATATGCAACCATCCAATCATTTTGTTCTTCTACACCTCCACCTTTCTTTTTGATCCTACACCATGCTTGAGTTGTCATGTCTGTTGTGTTCCAAAGTTTTAACCAAGTTCATCGTATCATCACCGGGTTATGCAGCACCATACTCATCATTTACTTTTGAAGAGATTCTTCACAAACCTTTGTTAAGTATCTTGTAATAGTCTTACATTTTGCACTTGTTCAATTGTCATGTTATGCATTTCCTCCCTTTCTTCTTTAGCATTCTGTTTTGGCCGCTTTTAGTCACAAAATTATTCCTGGAGAACAAACAAGACATGTACCCACCTGCAAAGAAAAGAACACACTGCACGAAGCGACAACACGAAATAGAAGCACTTCATCATAGGCTAAAATAAGGGTGTTCACGATTCAGTTTCAAACCGTGAAACCGCCCAACCGGTCATCGGTTTGGTTTCGTGGTTGGTTTTTGTTTTTAATTTTTGGTTGGTTGGTTTAAAAATTTTCAAACCATAAGAACGGTTTGGTTCACGGTTTATACCAAAAGTTCATAAATTATAAAATAGAATACCACAAAATTATTCTAATTCTAATTTAAAAAAGAATGTGAAAATAATATGTTACCTATGCTACCAAGTAAATTAAAGTGTATATCACACAGAAAATATAAATAAATAATAAGAAATTTTGTTTTTATTGATGAACAATTAAGTGTAAATATGTAATGTAATTACCTGGTGGAAAGTTTATAGCCAACCCATTACTCTTAAATCGTAGATGTCAAACTGCTAAAGATGGTTAAATCTTTTGTTTCCTCATGCAGCAAATAAATATGTAATCAAGTAATAAGAAATACTCAAAATGCATTCCTTTGAACAAACACATTGATGTCTTGGTCTCTTCTGTCTCCACAACCGCTAACAGCAATAAATACACTAAGGCCTAAAGTTTGTAACTGAAACAGACTTGCGTTCACTAGAAAGACTTCAATTGAACATGAACCGGATCAAATTGACATGAAACTGAAACACAACTATAATAAACTTCTACAAAATTCAAGTCAATCAACTGGTTAACACCACCAGACCCCTCCCTCATTCTTTCAAACTAATCACCAACTCAACTTGCTTCCTGTTCGTCGATTTATTAGACATACCCACTTCCAACTATGTAAACAACATATGATTAGAGGAGTGCATGTAACTCCATTACATGTATCTTATTCATCATCTTACAAATAATATGCAAGTTGCAAGTAACAGTAAACTAATTTTATTTCCTTTATCATCCCTAAACCTTCACAAATTCAGATGTTCCTAACTAACCTAATTTTTTGCCCTAACTTCTGAATAATCCAATTTGTGCAAATTAATCACACTATGACACTAAAAATTAACCGTTGAAACGAATCATTGAAAAACGGTACCAAAACGTTTGATTAGAATTTACAACTTAGTATTCAAACATAGATGAAAGATTTGAACCTGCAAATTGAGAAAATGAGATCGACTCTAGGGTTTGAATCTTCAATTTGGTGAAGCAGCGATGGTGAACAATCTGGTGGTGCGAGCGGTGGTCGGTGGGATAGTGCGAGCGGTGATTGGTGGTTGGTGGGATGGTGCAATCGGTGGTACGGTGGACGTTGATATTGGTGGTCACCAAGGCAGGTGCAGGGTAATTAGGTCTTCTGTTTCATTCAGCAAGGTTACGAAGCTGAATGGGTAAGAGGCCATTCAGATATTCAGATCCAGACTTTTATTGAACCAAACACCCAAATTGTCTTATCAGAATGATATGCAAACAAACACCCTCTTATACTAAATATAAAAAAAATTGGAAAATTTGTCTATGTTTTTCTAAGACTTATTAAACATTAAATATTTGTAAAAACTAAACAAAATTATTATAGTTTTCTTCAATATAAAGATATATCAAAAATTAAATGTTAGTGTACTTTTTAAACATAAACTCTTTTATATATTTTTTAATTTTAAAGAAAATATATTTATGACACGTAATTATTATATATATTAATATTTTTTTATAATAAGTATGTTTACAATATAATTTATAGAAATAATAATTCAATTAATATTTTTCAAAAAAAAATAATTCAATTAATGGAGATTGACCAATTAATACGGTATGTTGAATTTATAATCAATACTATATTTAGAACCAATATATTTTTTCCATCAATAGAAAAGAAGCGATTTGGACAGGAATTTAATAGTAAGAAATAACCTCAGAATGCCGTGTGTCTAAAATTATTTCTTTTATTAGTATAGATAGATATGGGAAGCTAGAAACAACACGGTGTTTAATGGGAAGCCGGTACAGCTGTCAAATATGGTGGGGGAGATAATGTCGCTTGGCTTTCTATGGGTGAAGAACCGATCAAGACGGACTAGTTCATTATGTGAATAAAAAGGAGAGTTTGTGTGCCTCTATTGGGCCAAGTTGAGAAACTTAACGGTCCACGTGTTTTTTTTTAATTTAATAATTAATGGTTATATGTGAATAAAAAGGGGAGTTTGTATGCCTCTTAACGCTCGATTTTTAACAAAGCTTCGGGTTTATCAACCTTTCTATTTTACTTCCGGTATAATTAGCGTAATCAAAACCGACTGAATTCACGTTGACTTACCGTCGCAACATCTGGACAGACAACACTCAGGTTTTACCAACGCTTAAGTTTAACCGACTCACTGCCACAACGGCCGGGACCGAATAAACATCGTTTAAAATATTTTATCTTTTTATATGTAATCTTTTTATAGGTTAGTTGATGAATTTATTTTTTGGGTTTTAACGCTTGGATTTTACCAATGTTGTTTATATGGTACTTTTACATATGTAACTGAAAACGTCTGAATTCGCGTCGACTCACCGGCATAACGTCCGGGATCTACAATGCTCGGGCTTTACCAACCAAATAAATGTCGGTTTAAATATTTTAACTTTTTATATGTTAATCAACTGAGTCTACATTAGTGCACGACGCGGCAAGTATATAAACATATCCGGCCTGCCCGAGCCAACAGACTAGATAAAATACTAATTTAGAATTTCTGGTGGTTATAAAGTCGGTCATATTGACCGTTTCATATATATATATATATATATATATATATAATTTAATTGGTCGTTTAAAAAATTTACAAAGAATTACTAATATATATAAAAGAGAAGTTTGGCGACGCTGGACTATAATTGGTCCATTTGGTAAGATTCCATTGGACCAAGTTTTTTTTTTGGTTTGTCTTTTGTTTTATACTTTGATAATTATATTTCTAATTATCTTTGTTATGTTTGTTTTTTATTAGTTTAGTTCCAATACCAATATACCGTAACGGATGTGATAAAAACTTACGTAATTTGTGTTGACTTAGCGCATTTTGTTTTAGTAATAGTACCGTACGAAACTGACTGAATAACAATTTATTTTTTGCAGTCCGGCTTTATAACGAACGTGAAAAACCCAACCAATTTGCATAGACTCACCGCCAGGGACCAACAACGCTCGGGTTTTACCGTTTTACCAACGATCGAGTTTCACCAACCAATGCTATCTCAATGTTCCATCTCAATTTTTATAACTTTTTTTTGTTTTAGTTTCCGTACAATAACACATGTAACAAAAACTGACCGAATTCACGTCAACTTACCGCCTCAACACTTAGGACCAGTAATGCTTATGTCTTACCAACGTTCGGATTTACTAACCTGCCAGGCGCAACGTGCCGGGTAAAAAACGAGTTATATATATAAGTCAATTGGAATACTTACGCGTCTCCATCACATTGTCAACCATTTTTATTGGAATGTTCTTTTGACTAAAAAAAATACTAAGCTTTTGCCGTTTAATTGTTTACCATTTGTTTACAAACCAGTGTTTAACCAAGCATGTTGCGTTGAGGCGGTTGGTAAATCTCAGACGATGGTAAAACCCAAGCATTAAGTTGATAAGTTGACGCGAGTTCGGTCAGTTTCGGTTACGTACGTTATTGTATCAGAACTAATACCAAAATAAAACAAAAAAATTATAAAAATCAAGATGGATTAATGGGGCGGCGTCTATTGGAAAGACTCGATGGCTGGTAAAACCCGACCGTTGTTGATCCCGACGTTGATGCAGTCAGTCTACACAAACGCGGTTGGTTTCCATCACGTTCGTTACGATACTGGAATTAAAAAAAAATCGGCTTTCGGTCGGTTTACGTACGGTACTTGAACCAAAACAAAATTCTGTGAGTTTAAGCAAATTTAGTCGATTTCTGTCACGTCCTTTATAGTACCAGAGCAAAAACAAAACAAAAACAAAATTGGCATTTGGTCAGTTTCACTACGTTCGTTAAGGACTAGAACTTAAAAAAACGTCTTCCACAAATAAAGTGCCACCATGTGGCTTAATGGGTCCTTGCAGCACCAAAACTCTTAATTATATATATTTGATAATGATTTGGAAAAGAAAAGTTGATAGTTTTAACTTTTAAATCTAAGATCATCCACAGCGTGAGTAGGTATGTTCCTGAGGTCTGTCCACTATGACATAACTCAGACGCATGGAAGACGGACGTCAAATTAGAGATGTTCAACGAAACCGGTTCCTGGAACCGAACCGGTGGACCCGAACCGGACCCGAACCGGTTCCTACCCGATTTTTGTAGGAACCGGACCCTATCTGATTCAACCCGATGATCCGTGACCGGTTCTTGCATTTCTGAGTGTGGGCGGGTAGGAACCGGAACCGAACCGGAACCGGTTCTGGAACCGAACCATCCGGAACCGGTTCCTAACCGGTTCTAGCCGTTGGATCGAATATAGCCGTTGGAAATCGTTTTTTTAGCCGTTTTTTGACCGTTGGGGTCAAAATAGCCATTTTTTGGCTCCCCCAAGCACCCCACTACTAGTATAAATAGGTATTTGGTGTCATGAGTTCATCACAACACTCAAAACGCAAACCCGAACGTAAAAAAATACAAAAAAACGCTATTACAACGTTTTGAGTTCTCTAATATCTTGTTTTCTCTTCTTCTATATTCATATTTGTTGTTATGGCTACCTCACAATTATCGGTTGGTCAAGGTTCCAACGCCGAACCAAGTTTCGTTCGTATTGTACCTCATAATCGTAATCAAGAGATTTGGTGCAATTGGGATTTGGTTGAATTGAGTGACCATTCATTCAAGGCTCGGTGCAAGTTTTGTGGGATTTATTTAAACCCACTTTCGAATTCAAATTTGAAGAAACACATCGAAAAACCGTATTGCAAGGCGTTGAAAAAGAACGTCGATTCGCAACAAACGCAAATGGATAGTGAAGGCGGAATATTTACATACCAAATTGATCGAGTTCAAGATCGTATGGCGAAGTTTGTGATTCAAGAAGCTTTGCCGTTTAGCCACTTCGACAACCCTCGCTTAACCGCCATGATTCGAGATACGCTTCAACCACAATACACTCACGTAAGTCGTCATACTCTTAAATGTTATTGTTTAAAATTGTGGAAGAAGGCCAAAGAGGTACTAATTGCATATTTTGAAAATATAAATACGGGAATAAACTTAACTAGTGATGTTTGGTCGGCTCCACATGGTCTACCCGAATCTTATCTTTGTGTCACCGCTCATTGGGTAGACCCGTCATCGTGGGAAATGATGAAACGCACCATTGCTTTCGAACTCTTTGAGTATCCACATACGGGAGATAATTTGTTTGAAATTGTAGATTATGTTATAAAAACTTATAAACTAGAAAATAAAATATTTTCAATGGCATTTGATAACGCGTCGAATAATACATCGGCGGTTGATAAATTAAAATTAAAATATACGCCGATTTGCAATGGTGTATTTTTTCACTCAAGGTGTGTTGCACATATCATTAATTTAATCGTGCAAGAAGGACTTGCTTCGGATGAGGTTACATCGGTTATAAACGATTTTAGACTAATGATACATGAAGTTTTTAAGAAAAGTAAAAAATGACAAATGGAATATAGAAAATTTTGTAAAGATACGGGAAGAAAAGCTTTGGGAGCTAATTGGGATGTATCTCATCGATGGAATTCCACTTGCATAATGTTTCAAAGTGCTTTGAAACAAAGAGAAACTTTACAAATGTTTCATTCTAGTCTTGCCGAGAATGATTTGGCAATCCCCTTTTCAAATGAGAAATGGGAAATTATCAATGACTTATCGACTTTTCTTGAAGTTTTTAAAACATCAACTACGAAACTATCGGGAACGTATTATCCGACAAGTCCCTTGGTTCTTTCGGAGTTATTTTTAATTGTTAACAATCTTAAAGAATTTAAAAATAAAAGTCCAATGTTTTCAAACATCATATTACCAATGAAGTTTAAATTAAAAAAATACTTTCTTGAATTGCCACCGGTTTTTACTTGCGCCGCCGCTTTAAACCCAATGTTAAATGTTACGGGGGTTGAATGTGTGATAGACGAAATTTTTTCAGCCTTAGATATGCATGAAGTTGACCCAAACTTTTCAACAAAGGCAAAAAATGATTTTAACTTGAATTTTAAATTTATGTATGACTTTTATTTAAATAAACATGGGTCAAACATACACATGCCTATGCCGAGGGGGTCTTCATCAAGTTCAAGTGCTACTAGAGTACGAGATCCCATGATTAGCCTTATGAACACCGTTCGCAACGTAACGGCTAAAAAACAAAGGGGTAACACCCCTTCAAGCGAACTAGGAAGGTATAGTGCAAATGATTACTCTACCGGTTTATCCGAAGAGGAATATGGCACTTTTGATGTTTTGGCTTGGTGGAAGTTAAAGGAAACCGAGTTTCCGATTCTTGCCACCATGGCCCGTGATTTACTAACCGTCCAAGCTTCTACGGTAGCTTCGGAATCCGCTTTTTCTCTTAGTGGCAGGGTAATATCGGTGAGAAGAACAAGACTAAATTCGGAGTCGGTGGAGATGTGCATTTGCTTAAAGGATCACTTGGACTCAATCGATCGTATTCAACACGTAACCACTCTCGAAGATGAAACACCACTTGATGTTCGAGTGCACGACGAACAAGAAGACATTTCTACAAGTAATTCCGAGGAAGAAGTCGCCGCTCAATAATTACGACGAACAAGAAGGCTTTTCTAGAAATAATATGTCACAACTTTATATTTATAAGTTTAATGTTTTGTTAGTTTGTTTTTGAAGATTTTAAAACATGTCACAACTTTATATTTATTTTTATGTTAATTGTTTTTTTTATTTTTCATGTTATACAAATACGAATCGTAGTTTAGAATCCAAATCGCAAACGAAAAACGAAAAAAAAAAAAAAATTTTTACACTGTAACCGGTTGGAACCGGTTACGGTACAGGAACCGGTTTAGGAACCGGTTAGATAGGTTAGGGTCCGAGGGTGGGAGAACCGGTTCGGTTCCCTAACCGGTTCGAGCCTGGAACCGGTTTAATTGAGGGTTTTGAATATAGGAACCGGTTAGGAACCGGTTCCGGTTCCTAGTCCCAAACCGTTTTGAACATGTCTACGTCAAATCGTTGTGGTTGTGGTGTCCGAGACGCAAGTATACGGTTTCAAACGGGCTTTGAATGCGGAAATGTGGGCCACTCTAACGGTAAAATTGCTTTTTCAAAAAATCTATGTGTTTTTAAAACCCAACAATAGTATAAGGGTTTTTTTAATATAGTATATTGCTATTTTGGCTACAGTGGTTTTTCTCGCATAGCTAATGCGATCTAAAATGCAAACTTATTGCGAATTAACTTTTGACGTTTGAAATTGCTTGCGTTCGGATGCTTATATATAAAAGATTTTTATATCAAGAGTAAACTTCTATTTTATCCCTTGGCGTTTTGCTTCTATAACACATTCAGTTAACACCTAGCGTTTAATTTATTTGGCAGTTTTGGCTCTTAAGGTTATAAATGGTAAGTTTCAATTAATTTTTCTTTCTTTTCTTTCCTTTTCTTCTAACACTTTTAATTTTATAGATTTGACACGAAATTTATTAATTTAAACCAACTTATTTATTTTATAAAACTATGTATTTTGATATTTATTATCATTTGTTTGAATAAGTTATATATATATATATTAATTTTTATTTTATAGAATTTGTTAAAATGTTATTAATTAATTAAACAATTATATTTTATTGAAAACTATAGTTTTTTCATGTTTTAAAGTTTATTTTGAAATCATAAACTCAACCTTAAGGCCTTGAGACCGATAGCAAACCTTAAGATCGATTGTATGATTACAAAATGTACTTTAAACTCTAACTAACTTTCTAATATATATATATATATAGGTCAAAAATTAGCAAAGGTGATTTCGTAACCAAATTAGTGAGTGAGGCGTGATGCTTGGTTGAAATGAATGCAAAAAGTGCTAGAATACAAGAATTTGTTGCTAGGAAAAAAACCCGTTATCCTGAGGATAACAAGAAAAAAACCCCAGGTGGTGAAAACTATCACCACCAGTTTATTAATAACAAAAGTCGGTTACAAGTGGTGGAGCTCAAACTGGATCGTGATTACAGAGTGCGGGTACTACTAAGTCTCGAGTGATAATGTGTGTAATGATCCGAGTATTGCTCTATTTATACACAAAAGAAGCTAACTAATATGCCTAAAAATCAGGAAATATTTAGACTATTTCAAATTAGTTTTGAAGTTGTTGGCGAGCAGCCCGATTCTTCAGGAGGTCATGGAGCCGTTATAAGACCTGGTAAACAACAAATACTAGCGAATAATCCGTTAATTATACAATATATTAAGGATACCTGTTACTTTGGAGGATACTATATTCTGGAGTTATCCTGAACATATCGTTTGCTTAGGATACCGAAAATTCTATGCTCAACAATATATATATATATATGTGTGTATATATAAAGAGAGTATAAATTATTATACTACTTGAAAAATGATAAAGCTAAATAGTTTAATCAAACAAACAAAAATAAATAACTAAATTATAAAGATGTGTAAAACATACTTTTGTAAAACAAATAAGTTTGTTAATTAACTAACAAAATTTTATAGAAATCTAAAAAATGAAAGTTAAGAAAAATATATATATATATTCGAAATGAAAATCAAATAATTTAAATAAAAAGTATTAATAAATATCTTAATGAAAAAAATAAGTTGGTTGATTAACGAATAGATTTGTTGTCAAATCTTTCTACTTTATTAAAAGAAACCTATGTGAACACATGAAATAACTTTAGTGTGTCCATATAAGATATCAACTAGGCTATTTTTTAAATTAAACATTAATTGAATCTATTAAATTCATTCAAAGTACATAATACTAATAATAATAATTAAACTTACTAAACTAAATTTCCATTAACTTTCATTTAATGACGATTTCCAGCAAAATAAAAATGTTTAATGTTTATTTAAAGGTTTATGAACAACTTTTGTATTTAATTCTTTTTAAAAATTTATATATAATGTAATATTTAAGTTCATATTTGCGAAATTGTTATATCACATATATAAATCTTTTATTGACGTTATATTTTCTATTCAGCCAGTGTAATACATGAGTTACTAACTTAGTTTATAAAAAAAAGTGATAAAAAGGAATTAAAGAAGATCAAGCAAAAAAAATTAAAAAAAATATATGTAAGGAAACTTACCAATTATAGTCTTAAGAGGCCAAAACCGCTAAAAATTAAACATTTAAGGGTTCATTAATCCAAAAATTTCATATTAGGTTGAATAAGTTACATGTGAAAAAACAAAGGCCCAAAATAGGGAATTACTCTTCATATTATACAATTTTTTTATTGATAAGCGACCAAAACCGCAAACTACTATCAATGTCTGGGATTAATTTGCCATAAGTTTGCAAATGAGCTATATCAGAAGCAATTTACTCTAACAAGATTAAAATTATAATTTTAAACCTACAACCCTCTCATTCAAAAATTTTCATTTTAAGCCCTTTCACTCTCAACTCAATCCACACACTTTCATCTCAAACCATACCATCTATATTTTTTAAAAAAACACACAAAATGATCCCAAAAAATATGATGATGGCACTCCAATTTAACAGCTGTTAAACGATGTCATCCGACTGAAAACCCGAGCCAACTCGAACCACTCCCGAATACACCGATGGGTTTTGGTTAATGTTAGTGTTGTCGGTCTCGAAATTTCATTGAGGTCGTTCTTGAAATTTTATACGTGTGGGTGTCAAAATTTTAGAGGGGTAAATCAAGACTTTAACACGCATATACATGATATACTCCTAAAAATTCTAACATAAATCATATGGATTATGAAGTTATGGTATATATCGGCACTAAATAAAAATATTCAATCTTATCCATAATTTACAAATTTGAATTCATTGCACCGCGCGACAACTAATTTTATCAGCACATGCTCTTCTAATGACACATACAATTACACTTACATAATTAGTCAAAAACTTAGCTCAACTTACGTCTACTATTCAACCTATTTGTTATTAAAAAAAATAAAAAGAATCGGTCAACTAATACTTAAGCATGAATTGATAAATTAAAATATATTAATAATTTAAAAGGCATCGATAAAAACTAAAAAAGTAAAGAAGAATAGATGAATTTGAAAAGTTAGATGCCATACATGCACCGCGGATTATAACCTACTACATTAAATTATATAAATATAAATATTCAAGTTAATAAATAATAATTGTCTGTTTTCTTGTCCACCACTACAAGACTTGTATACATCGTCCAATAGATTTATTTACTTTTTCTAACGGTTATTTTGATAGTTGATGGGGATGACCCACCGTCCACTGTCGTAGACGTCCATCTTTAATTCACCATCTAAATGAAACTACAGGTGAGATTTAAAGTTTAAAACCCTATACTTTTTATAAATGAAATCTTCGGATGTTTTTAGTAGTTGAACTTGAACTTTTATTTATAAAAGAAGCAGTAAATATTACAAACTAATATTAAGTATTTATACATAAAAAATCATTATTCTTTTACTAAATAAAGATAATAAATTCTAAAAAAAACTATTTTTTAGTTGGTACGATTTAGACTATTAAAAAATATATTACCATTTATAAGCCCAAAAATATTATTGGAAATTAGGGGATATATTTATCGAAAACATATGGGCTATATTTTAAATTCAAATTTGATTCAAATCGAATTTGCAATCAACAAATACAACCAATTAATAACAACCATAAAATTTAAAAACCATCAAAATGACAAATTACCAAAAGTATAATTTCAAACTAACCATGAGATAAAAGGATCATATATAAGTATTGAGGCTTCGGAGTGAAAACATCCAAATTACAAGTTAACGTTGTAAAATTTAAAATAAAAAGTTAAACTTCCAAGCTTCACTAGTTCCGGCTACAAACTCCAAGTCTCCTTTCCAAAAATTGATCCCATGTAACACCCTTTCTAAATATCTCGGTTGACAAATATATGAAGTGTTTATTTGCCAAAATAAGTATGCGTCAAAAACTAAAAATTAATAGCCCATATATGATGAAAGAACCTTTCTTTCATATAAATATAAATTTATATGTATTGTGGGGAGGAATATTTTAAAAACATTGTCGAGTTTATGAACTTAAATCTGATTAAAAAATCTGATTAAAATTTTAAAGTAGCAGAGAGAGAATAAATATGTATGTGATTACACTAATTTTTACGTCTGTTACACATATGTAAAAAGTCGACTCGGTGCGTAAAAAATTATGTAATTTTTTTACATATATGTAACCTACGTATATTACGCATATGTAAAAAAATTTCAAAAAAAAATTTATATTGTTACGTTAAGTTCTTTCGAGTTTTTAAAACTTAAAGTGATTCTCAAAAGAAATCTTCCCTATGTATTGTAACACACACACACACACACATATATATATATATTCGAATTTCGAATCGAATCGAATTTAAAATATTTAATTCGTATTCGTTTACTAAATCGAATTCGAGCTGAATTCGAACCTTTAAATTCGAATATGGACTGAATCAAATTTTGAGTTCCTCGAGTCCGATTCGAATGCTGAAGACCTCCACCATGAATATTCGTGGATTATACACTATCAATGTCTGAATCACACTACAAATAGTTGCTGATATAAATGCAAATTAACTATGAAATTTGTTCTAAGATGCTTAAAGTATTTTATTTAATTAAAACTTAAATGTATATTCACAGGTGGATCTTTGTGTGGGCCAGGCCGGGCCTCGGCCCATCCAACTTTTCCATTTACTCATGTAATTTTTTTGAAAAAATCAAAATAAAATTATATGTTCTCGGTCTGGCTCATCCAAATTATTGTTCAAGATCCTTCGGCTCACTCATATTATGTATTCAAGATCCGTCACTGTATATTATATTGTTCCCTAACATGAAAACTACTTTTTAGAAGATCCTGACCATTTAAAGTCTTTAGTCTTTTATCTTAGCCATATAAACTCCTAAAAAACCTTATAGATGTAGCAGTTCACAGCAGTTATGCATTTCCTCTTATACGCTCCTGAAGTTCCACAGCCGCCTACTCCAGCTTATAGCAGTTCCAAAATCCAAATCCACGGAGGAGTCCTTCAAGTTGAAAACCCACATCTCACCGAAGGGAGTTTACAGTGGCGGAGGATAATAATAATAATAATAATAATAATAATAATAATAATAATAATAATAATAATAATAATAAAAAGCAGAGAAAGATAGAAAATGTTTTTGGTGCCGGGTTCTTAGTGGAGCCGTTTCTCTATCCCCGGGGGTAAACTTAAGGTTTATCGTCATCGCATACTTCTCAGACTCTACCATTAGTACGTGTTGTTATTAATGAGGTCTAAGTAAATACGTTTGTTTAATAATTGCCATTTACGCATGCATATGAGGATCTAAAACTCTTCTTTCTTGATGTCATCGATCACTACAGCAAACACATACATAAAAATATATAGTAGAATATGCTTGCTAAAAGACAGACTAACAAATTACCAGACCCAGATAATTATTTGGTTAAGTAATTCTAAATCGTATATAGTAATAGCATATATAGCCTAGAAATTCACAACTAACTCTTATTATTTGACGAACAAGTATTGGAGTCTGGTTTTAACCGGGCCTTATAACTAATAAATTCTGCTTTTTTACAAAGCAAATCAACTCTATTTCACCATTTTCACTTATGAAACTTAACCAAAGACGAAAACTTGTTTTGTTTTAATGGTTTAACCAATATATGAATTCATATATTTTACCTTATGAAACTTAAAAAACGGCAAAAGAAGGCAACGAAGGAATAGAGACCGTGTAATGGAGGAGTAGGTGATTGATTGATACTTGCATATTGTTTATGCAGCCTCACCATTGACTTAGCATGTTTCACATTCCCTCTACCAACAATATCCCTATATATAGATGATGCATAAGCACTTCATTCTCCAAATCTCTCACTTGTTAAAATTGCATACGCATGGCTTTATCAACCTTTCTTTCGTTGTTTAAGCTTTCAACTTTTATGCTATGTTTATTGATTCTTTCTGGAACCGCTTCTGGTCAACTATCTGCCAATTTCTATGCTAGAACATGCCCAAATTTCCGTTCTATTATAACAAGAGCTGTGAATACAGCCGTGTCAAATGAAGCTCGCATGGGAGTGTCGTTGCTTTGTTTTCATTTCCATGATTGCTTTGTTAATGCAAGTCTCGGACCTTTTAACTCCACTCTTCCTTAAGTTTTTACTCAAAGTAAAATCTTATATTTGCATTTACCTACATTTATAAATCTAACCAGCTTATACACATATTTAAGTAGAAATAAATTAATAAAGGTTTATACACTTTTGCATGCCAACTAGTGGCTGGAACCCAATCCTATTAGGTTGCTTGCTTGCTTAATATTTAATTGGAGAATGTTGTTTCGAAGTTATATTTGACTTTGAATACATTATTGTCTCCTCTCACGTACTGTGATTGGTTGTTGACTTTGAAATGTCATGTGTGTTTCAATGATTGAATTTAGGATCAACGTCGTTATTGGCTTTTCTAACTTATTATATCCATAATGCTTGATTGATACACGCGACCAAAAGACACCTGCTTTAATTTGATATATTTCTTTTAAGCCGAAAATAAGAGTTATTTTTTAATAGGGATGTGATGCTTCGGTGTTATTGGACGGCACAGCAAATTTTATAGGAGAAAAAACAGCAGGTCCAAATAACAATTCTATTAGAGGATTCAACGTCATTGATACTATCAAAACCCAATTGGAGAGCCAATGCCCCGGTGTTGTTTCTTGTGCAGATATATTATCTACGGCTGCTAGAGATTCTGCTGTGGCTGTAAGTTAAACCAATTGAACATGAATAACCCGATTAAACTGATTTTGTTATTATCATTTTGTTAACCATGGGTATGACCATAACCAAAATTTTCATTTATAATACTCCAATAATTCAATAAGTTTTTAGCCTTTGTGGGCAGATGTCCCAAATGAATTTTTGTTTATTTAGTAACGTGATTATTAAATTTTAACTTTCAGCTTGGTGGTCCAAGTTGGACTGTCGTATTCGGTAGAAGGGACTCAACAACAGCAAGCTTAAGTGCTGCAAATTCTAATCTCCCCGGACCAGCTTCGAGTCTTAGTGCCCTCATTTCATCCTTTTCAAACAAAGGTTTTACAGCTAATGAAATGGTAGCTCTCTCGGGTGAGTTACTTTATTATATGAATTTTAAGTTAAAACGTCGGTTGAGACTTTGCATTTCCTTAAAATCAATAACAATCGTATGTATGCAAAAAGTCACATTACGTAAATGGTTGTAGCCTAGTGATACCAAGATATGTAATAAATGTTTTCCTCCCAAAATGGTTGAGGATTCTATTAACATAAATGGATGTTAGTGTAGATTTAGGAGTAGCTTTATAGGGATTAGTGTAAAATATATAAAATGACATCAGCGGAAGTAGCTCAGACATTGCTCTTTCTGATTTATTATATTTTTGAATGACTTAATATTCATTATGTCTGATTTTATGTAGGAGCTCATACAATTGGTCAAGCAAGATGCACAACGTTTCGCAATCGTATCTACAATGAAAACAACATTAATGCATCGTTTGCGACCTCAGTGAGACGGAATTGTCCTTCGAGTGGTGGTGACAACAATCTCTCACCGCTAGATTCTACCCCTACAACTTTCGACAACAGATACTTTAGTGATTTAATTAACCAAAGGGGATTATTACATTCAGACCAAGAGTTGTTCAATGGAGGTTCCGCGGATGCACAGGTGAGGACATATAGTTCGAATCCGGCTACTTTCTCTCGCGACTTTGCAAGTGCAATGGTGAAGATGGGCAACCTTAGCCCTCTAACGGGTTCAAGTGGTCAAGTTAGGACCAATTGCAGAAGAAGAAATTAATCTCATCTCATTCTAGAAGAAAAAACGCCTTTCAAACTGTTTGAGAAGCTGAAAATTGATCAGTTATTCAACAAATAATGGTTTTCTTTTTCAGTTTCATATGTTTTGTTGCTTGTTTTTCTCTCTTGCTAATCATGCAGTTGTAATTCTGCAAGTTGTGTTGTAATAATTAAAGGCGTTTTTCAAATTTATGTCGCTTTCTTTCAATCAGTTACCCATATTTGAGACCTTTGCACCTGCAATTTTTCTTATTTAATCTAGTTTTATATTTTAAACTAGTATTAACACACCCCCGCGTTGCGGCGGAGGTGTAAAACCGTGTATTTACTTATCCACTCCACTCGAAAGCATGAGGTTATCACCACTGCCTTCGTTCGTCATCCCCTCTCCCGTAGCCAGTAACTAACGTCAACCGTTAAGAAAACTGAACAAAAAGTAGACGTAAAAATGTTGAACCACACACCCTCGTTGCGTCGTGTTAACACATAGAAATTAGACCGGAACATAAAATATAGGAAAAGAATAACTAAGTCAACTTAGCATCTACACGTTGCGATGGGGCCGTTAAACGGGGAAAATAGACAAAAACGTTCAACCACACACATGCGTTGTAACGTGTTAACTCGTTAAATTCAGACGTAAACATTAAACAATTTGTACAACCCCTAAAGCATGAGGTACAATTTTAGAAGCCTAAGACTCCCAAAATTGTAATATTTATAATTATATTTTTTTTTTTAATTTGACTTTCAAGTTTCAAAGTTAGCTTTCTTTAATTTTACATTCCCAACTCATTACTACTAGGCACACCCAAACTTTCCTTACATGGACGGCTATACGGGGCCCTATACGCCTCTATATAAGACTATATGGGCCTATATTGATGGGTTTTTTTAGCAAAATGGGGGTGATGTCCCTAGAATTCTCTTATATAATTACATTAAAATCACTATTTTTTTTTCTCTTTTCTTTTCAATAAATAATATTTTTTATATGCATTTATCATTATCTTTTCTCTCATTTATTCACAGCCCCTTTCATAAAATATTAAAAAATATATATAATATACTATAGTAGCTAGAAACCCATATTTAACTTTCTCACATTCTACTCACAATCATTCATAACCATACCATATAATTACAAAACTTACTCAAACAGTTATAAAGAACGGGTTGAAAATGCTGTAAGTTATAGCTCCATGGGATGTAACTGAATTTCATCTGCTGTTGTATCGATGGAATGAATGAAAATGGCAGTGTGCTTTAGAATGAAAAGGTTTTGTTTGGATTTATCTCATTTGATTATGAATTAAATTGATTCATTTATGCAAGCTCAGCATTGGCTCCTTGAGTGGTGCTCTTAGACCCAATTATCTAATTACAGTAGTTGTGGTGCTTGTATCTACAGTTGGGTGTCGTCATTCTATTGTTCACTTGTGTGGTGATTTCTATATCGTCAACAAACATTACATATATCCGTTTTTACACGTGGGTGCTGCTAAGCGTATTCGTTCCTCTTTATCTACGTTTTTACTAAACGTACCCCGTTCCTCAAGTTTTGCATTAATACGATATAAACCTTAATTTTATGTTTTTTCTTTGCCATTTTGTCATCTATCATTATCGTTATTATTTAAAAAATGTTTTTTTAAAGATTTTTTTTCTTTTTTTTTTGTATATTATAAAACAATTTTTTTAATTAACCAAAAAAATACTTTTTATGCAAAAAAAAAAGAATGTTTTTTTTTCTTATTTAAAAAGAAAAGGCATTTTTTCTATAATTGTTTTAAATTTTTTAGAGTTTTTTTTTTCAAAATCATTTTTAGACATAACTTACCTTGTCTTAAAAAATAAGTCATATTATTTTTTAGTAAATAAAAAGGATTAAATAGCAAACGACTTGATCAACAAGTTGGTTCTTTTTTCATGTAACATTAATCTCATGCATCCGCACCTCACAAAAAATATACAAACGATTTTTTTTGTCGAGCAGGAGACATATCATGATATGATAAAAACATGCAAAATAATTTTATCGTTTTTATAAAAACGCTATATTAGTATTTTTTAAATATATTTTATGAGTTAGTGGCGGAATAGTAAGGGAAAGACTTGGTTTTTTATTTGACTCAGGTTCGATTCCTGTCTCCAACATTTAGTTTAAGAGGCACCGGGGTGATGATGGGAGACTACGCGAGTATGTGGTTTTTACAAGTTAGATCCTTGAACTAAACAGGTTTTATCTCACCGCATTGTCGTGCCTTCAAGCGAGTGTTCACGGGCGTTGGCCTTAGGTGAGGGTTTTCTCGGATCGAAATACGAGTGTATCCCGATGTGATGAATTTAGCCAAAAACCTATTTGAAGGATTTTTTGGTCTTCAAAAAAAATGGAGAGAATTAAACACAAAAGAGAGAAAAACAAAAGGGTAAAAAAGGAACCTTATTGTTCTTGATTTGATATTTTATAAAGAGAGAATCTAAAATGACAAAAAGAATATTATAGTAGAGTAATATGTTAAATAAAATTGTTAAAAAAATTAAAAATTAACTGGAGATATATGACAAATAAGAAAAAACGTACGTTTAGCGTAACCTTTTTATCTCCCTTCCTTGCTCTTCGAACAAGATCATTATATTTGTATTAAGAAATACGTATATAAAAAATTGTCATGGCAAATAATAGTTGTTTAGTTGGCAACTTGGCATTTTACCATATAATGTAATTAACTGTCACGCCAATTATTGAAATATAATCCATAAATATTTCATTTTAGCAGAAAATATGGATTATTTTAACATATGATGATGAAGTAAAGTCAAATAACAAAACATGGAGACACACTGATTGATGATATATGACTACGTTAGATGTTTGAAATGTTTGAAATATTTGATAAATGACAAGAAGATTTTGGTTAATTAGTGCTGTTTGCCTAATTTTTTAAAGCTGCATGAATGTCGTTTTTGGAACAACGTGAACATGTCTTAATCTACTGCCAATTAGGGTAGTGGGCTCGGGTACCCGGTACACCGCCAATTTATCTTAATATATCCCAATGAGTTCATCATGTTGTATAATGTATTTATCAAGTCATTCTTCTTTCAACTCGAAAGAAAATTACAATGCGAAACACCGGCAAAACTACAAGGGATCAGGTCCTGTACTACCCTCTTCACAAGAATATTCATCATTTAGTGGATTTTTTTTTTATTTTTAATTGACGATTGTTAATCGCAAGTAAAAATTGTATTTATAGTTTTTACTTAATTATTACTTTTATTTATATGTTTGTACTTTGTTAATACATTTAATTTTACCTTAAAAATATGTAGGTTTTTATTTATCTACGTTTATACTTAACTTTGAACATGATGCACGAAGTAACCCTAAAAGGGCCCAAAGCCTCTCTCTGTATCTACTTCGAACCAACGCGTTAAGTGACAGGAACTCGGTCGGTTTCAGTTCGGTTCATTAAGGTACCATAAAAAGACATTTTGTGACAAAGCTAAAAGTGGAAAATTGTTGGGGCCGGTTAAGAAATATTAAGTATTATAGTTTTAGAAAACTAATATACTTAATAATGATATTGTTTAACTAATATTAAAAATCTTTAAAACCCTTTAAAATAACCTGTGTAAAATAAATTCTAACATATTTGCCACATTTCTACAAAACAAAGCTTTCTTTCAGGTAAGCTGTATTGTTCATTGTTTGAACCAATTAAGTTCAGGGAAGTTTCATTTATGCAAAAGCAAGATCTTTCTCTCTTCTATAGTTTTTGCACTCTGGTGATGCAATTACAATCACAGATCTGTCCAGACGGCATTTAGCAAGAATCTGGCTGAACTGTAGCGCGAATCTGCCGGAAATAAGACACCATGCCAGAATCCTTCCGGAATATCATTGAATAGCCATTTTTTTTTGGGGGGGGGGGGGGGGGGTATTGTGAACCTCGATAAAATTAATACTCAATAAATTAATAACCTCAAATTAATAATTTGTCCAGTCCTAATTTGAGACCGGTGCAAAATTGGACCTTAATCGATAAAATAAGATAATAACTTCTTTGAAATCCCAATATGCATATTGGTGCCAACAAAACTATAAAATAATAATTACTAAAAGATTTCAAAATTTAAAATTATCTAGTAAAAGATGAATCTACATCCACTTGTTTTTTGTTACACTTCATATTTATATTGAGTTCATCTTTAAATCTCTTTATTACACTAAAGAGTTAGGGCATTGCCTTCTCGTATTGCGACAAAAAGTTGTGAAAAGTTGTTGCCCCCTGCAATGCTTCTTTCCGAGTGGCCGGTTCCATTACTTTTGAATTATCCTCAACTTCTTCATCGACCGGATTTTGAATGGCACCCACAACAATTTCTTCAATGCGTTGAACAACTACAAAAGGTCATATGTAAAACCATAGTGGGGCGATGGTGGGGGGGGGTGTGGGGCCTGCCTCTCTCTCTCTCTCTCTCTCTCTCTCTCACACACACACACATATATATATATATATGGTTAGGTTCAAATAAAAAGTTTGATTTTTCTAAGAAGGCTAAGAAGGAGAGTATTTTTGTCTTAACACTTTTATATCAAAACTCACTTAACTTAATTCCAAAAACCCACTTACATCTTCACTCATCTCCTACATCCACCACCACTCCACCGCCCACCGCCACCACACCCGTACCCACCGCCACCACCTCGCCGGAAAAGTCTTAAAAAACACAATGGAAAACACTATGAAAAACATAATGTAAAAAACACAATAGAAAAAAACACTATGAAAAAAACACACAATGATAAAAACACAATAAAAAACACAATTGTATGACACAATGAAAAAAACACAATGGAAAACACACAATGAAAAAAAAACACAATGAAAAATACTATTGTAAAACACAATTTGTAAAAAACTCACTATTTTTTTTTATTTTTATATTACAATATGGTACCCATATTAAAGATAAAAAGACACTCGTTATTATGGTAAATTTGTTTTTCGATAAAAACGAAGTAAAAAAAAGTTATGGACGTTTTAAAATGATGGGAGAATTTGGCATGTGTTTTGCATGTAGAGAGAGAAAGACAACAAATGTGTTATTCCTTTTATACCCTTCACCTATGTAACACACTTGATTTCCCCCTAAACTAATCTCAACCTTCCATGTTCAAAATCAATGACCAAGATTACTTCTTATCCTTCCTGCAAAAACTATACTTCCTATTATAACCTAACCCTGTATATATATATATAAATATATATATATATATATATATATATATATATATATATATATATATATATATATATATATATATATATATATATATATATATATATATATATATATATATAATGTGCCAACATGTAAGGCCCCGAACCCGGTAGCCCTACTTTCGCGTCGGATTTACTCATAAACACAGTTCTTACAAATCAGAGTTTATTAAAACTTTCGCGGAAAATAAAAACTTCCATGAAACGTTACAGCAATCCAAAACTTGCCTTAATTAAACATTCTTGTCTTCCAAAATAAACGTCAATTACATCAAAACATCTTGAGTCTTCAGATGCCAGTCTCCTATTCGCCCACCATGTGCCCGCTCAAGCTAGCTGTCTCATTCTACTCACCTGCGTGCATACTAAAAGTCAGCTACGCTGAGTGAGTTCTAGTTAATCAAGCAACTTATCATACAACCACTACATGCATCATATACGTGTCCGAAGACACTTAACCCACCGTCTAACCCGCTACTTCTCAACCACTTAATTATCCCTACAGCTTAGCCAATTAATTACCCCTACAGCTTAACCATTGATGCCACTTATGCCACTTTATGCCACTTGTGCCACTTTATGCCACTTTAATAACGAAGACACGCATAGACTCACTCTACCACGTGCTCACGTTATGCCCCTAACTCTATTACTAGACCCCTATCAACTTCTATCACACTATACTTCTACTTGTCTATAACCCACTTCCTATCAGCACATTATTTACGTAATAAACAAGTCACATCATAACATTCATACACACTATCAACCACTTGGAATTTACTATCCTTGGCGATACGTGCAATATCCGAAGATCGTTCACGTACCGACACGCATTATAAAATATATACCTCAAATAACATCTATAGCATACACTTACCACTTAAGGTAAGTGTATTCACACTTCACATCGAGTATGCACACAGCCCCGAAAACATAACAAGGAAATGGGGCTAGAAACTCACCTGAACTCTGCTTCTTCTTTCGATAGTTGTAAATCCCTTCTTTAACTGAGCTCGGCTGACTGTATAAGTTACACGTATCAATACTCGCCTGATCTAATCTGGCGGCCTAGTATTAGCTTACTTTTACTTATCGTTTATAATTTATCTTCTAATCGAACTCGACTTTAGGCGAAGTTAAACCTTAGGCGAACTTAGCTTTAGGCGAAGTTAAACCTTAGGCGAACTTAGCTTTAGGTGAAGTTGTCATCAGGCGAACTTAGCTTTACGCGAAGTTGTCATCAGGCGAACTTAGCTTTAGGCGAAGTTGTCATCAGACGAACTTAGCTTAGGCGAAGTTGTCATCAGGCGAACTTAGCTTAGACGAAGTTGTCATCAGGCGAACTTAGCTTAGGCGAAGTTGTCATCAGGCGAACTTAGCTTTACAGGCGAAGTTCATCAGGCGAACTTAGCTTACAGGCGAAGTTGTCGTCTGCAGCTACTGTTCGTTCTTAAATCCCTTAATCACCTTCGTTTCTTAACCAAATAACTCGATTTAGGTACCCACGGAATCGTCTGACCAGCGCCTACAAACCCCAACCATCAAATCGACCTAACATCGATGTTTAAAGGGTGCGATTTAGGCATATAGGTTACGGGTTCTTTTTATAAATCGATTAACCCATCAAATCATAACCATTTTCAGTAAGATTAGCTTTGTTGGATTCGTTTTTACGATACAAACTCAGATCTATCATTTCTCAAATCAAACCGAACCTATACGAACGATTTCTAACTATAAACGTACCTTGAACGAGTCGAACTACGAACACGGTTAAGCCTTGAAGTTGTTTTGGTCCGTCACGACGTTCCAGCACCAACAAGCTCGGGTTTTCGCCTTCGGATCTTGGTTCGGGTTATAAGATGGTGTTGTGTGTGTTTTGGTGGTGTATGGAATATGTGAGAATGAGGATTAAATGGTGATTAATGGTATTTATATTTAGGGATCATGGGCTTAAGCCCATGGACTCTCATTCCTTCTTTCATAACCCAAGTCCATAACCCATATCCATTACCCAACACTAGCCCGACCCATACCAACTCCTACTCTATTTATTTATTTCCCGGTAACCCGAGTAAACTTTCCCTCTATTATTAAGTAATACAATTAATATTATTTTGGAAATTTCGGGTTGTTACACAACAAAAGGGCGATAAACCACAGTGGAGTGTTATGAAGGGCGGCTTCGAAGCTATGTTTCCTACGTGCTAGTGACGTGGCACTGTGGAGGGGCAGCGTTACACCACTTCATAGAGGATAGTCTAATTACTTATGAACATATTTTGCCTTGCTCTTAGCGTTAGGATTGGATTGGATTGAACTTGTGTTAATGGGAAAGACTCGAGGGGAAGTCGGTGCACGGGATCTCAGGGATAGAGCCAGACTCGAGGTTAAGTCTTTTTCCAACCCGGAGGATAAGATGCCGGAGCATCCGTGGGCTTTCATGCAATTTTTCCGTTTTAATCTGTGTATTGAATTAGTAGTTGGATTGGGTTTGGGGAGTAACAAGTTGGGCCAAAAGAAGAAATCATTCTCTCCTTTATATATATCGTCTTTTAGTTTATCGTTCCATTATGTGTAGTATAAGTTAGGAATTAGGATTACAGATCGTTTCTTGCAGTAGATTATGTATTGATAAAAATTGCAATCTTTAAGCTTATTCATCGAATCATTCGGTTCGAACCATTTGAATAGAAAGCATTCGCTTATGAGTCATTTGAATACGTTACCACATGTGTTTAATCATATGTTATAATAAAATAACTTTAAGAAACTAAGTTAAAGTTTTATATGTTTTTTTTATAAATATATGATTATAGAAAAGACTTCTTTACTTCAAACTCTATTCACGTAAACTGTAAAGAATACACACCATAAACTTCCAACAGCAATGATATGTGATTTAGACAAATGAGTAAATTTCCGACAGTAATCCGACTGTTCTACCATGATATAAGCGTACAAATGTAAACTCTGAATTAAGAAACCCGTATTTATCATGTATCCTCTTCCATAATTCTATGTTTCATTTATTATTATTATTAAATGAAGGAATGAGACCTCATTATTATTCCATAAGAAACCCTTTTCCACTCGATACAGGTTGTTCCATAAGAAACCCTTTTCCACTCGATACAAATGGCTACCAACATACTTATTATTGTTATTATTATTATTTTGTAATGACGATCTTTTTGTGATTAGACACCCCGTTCCCTAAATTGGAGAGCATGTTGCCCCACTTTGGTATTACTATGTTGTATTAACCGGGCTCACGCAATTTCAGAGTTTGACTTGGACGTTTCCCCCGGAAAACCATATAGTCGGGCGCCGACTGCCAATTGACAGTCGTTGTGTCACCACAAAAGCAGAACTTTCTGAACTAACACATGGTAAAACGAAAACTTGGGTGAGCTCGAATATTAATTGTTTCTTTTTAACTACTCATCTACGGTTGTATTCATGTCCAATTTCTGATTTGTAATAGTTATTTTGAACATCATCTTCTCTTAATACTTTCCAAATGCCAAATATATCACTTAAATTTTGTACAATTTGTTATGATAAACTAAAAGATTTATAACACATTAAACAAGTTAAGTTTGATAGTTACGGTGACTGGTGAAGTAAAGTCAAATAAAAATGATTGGGACAAAGATTGATGTTATTTTTAATAGAGATTGGGCCTTTGACGAAAACTATTCCATATAGAAACAAAAATCTCTCTAGAAAATGAAACGCGTATGTTCCTAAGTCTCCTATTTACATTTAATTCGTTATATTTTAAGCATTACGTTTAAAAGTTTAGGCACATGATTAGTGTAAAATAGTGATAACATAGTATTTTAAAATAGATATAAAATCAAACAAATAGATATAAAATCAAACGAATTCATTTCTTATTGATGAAAGCAGTAGAGATGGGGGATGTATTTTTTTCAGTAACAAGATATGTAAAGAACTGTGAGAATCACATAATGCATTTGCATATTATGCCTTAAAAATTATCAAAGTAACGGGAGAGAGAAAGTTTGATGCTTACGTAAATCGTTTTGTGTATCACAAATTCACAATCAAAGCACCAAGTACAAGTGTATTGCACAATTCCCGCAATTCTCAACATTTTCTTGTTCTAATTTGAACATCAACCATTGAGACGGTTAGAGGATTTGTTGATCCTCAAAATTTTTATTAATGTTGACTAGAGAGGTGTTTGCGAGATGCGGCGAAGAACATAGACCATGTTAATTACGTAACATGTTAATTTTTTTTTCACTTGAAAAAACTGTAATAATACCATATTTGAATAAAGAAAATAAAATGCTCGTATTTATGAAGTACTTTACAAAAAATCAAAAATAATATTAACGTACGAAAAACTTATAGGCGTTTGAAATCGTGTGGGTTACTTGATTTAAAAGTTAAATGAAAAGTATATCTATATGAGTAACATTAGAAGGCAAAGGTGTAATTAATCTTTGAATAAAATCAAGTGCATTAACTATTTTGAATTTGAAAGATGTCTTGCATTATAATACCTACTAGATTCAATTTATCCAATTTGTCGTTACTATAATATATATTCAAAACTGTATTCTTTTTCTGGGAGTTGTTAATATGTTACCGCCATTAAAAGACTATACTATTCAAAACCAATGTAAAATAATTATTAGGACCGATTGTTTGGTTGAAAATTCCGATTTCATCACTTGATATGAGTTTTATAATATGACGTTTTGACAAAGGTATTAATAATGTTTTAGTAACTACTTAATTCCACCAAATCACCCATATTAGTCTTACTAAAGGTTCTTTATAGACGAAATCAGATATTTTCAAACTTCAAAGTCATTTTTCTTCACGAATAAGAAATGGTTATGGTTCTTACAGCCACAACAGAATCGCGAGCAGCGGTTGCTAATATATCCGCACAAGAGACTACTCCAGGGCATGAACTCTCTAGTTGATTCTTGATGGTGTCAATAACATCGAAACCTCTCAATGAATTGTTATTAGGTCCAGCGGTTTTTTCTCCAGTAAAATTTGCAGTATCATCAAGTAGCACTGATGCGTCACATCCCTACAAATCATTCCAAAGTTATATTAATTGTTATTTAGTTTGTTGTGAAATTTGATTATAATTATGCACTAATGGAAAAGTCTTCACGTGACTATGCGTTATGGGCGCGGAAGGGAGGGGGAGACGGGCGCGGTGGGCCAAACACCGCCGAGGGGCGCCGATAGGTGGGGCACGGAGGGGGGAAAGGTGGAGGGAAAGATAGGCGTGGAAGGGGGGGTGAGGTGGGGGGCCCACCACCAACGGTAATATATATAGCTGTTTAAGAAAATAAAATTAAAATTAACATTTCTATATAAATTCAAACCTTTTTCTCAATTTTACTCAAACAACTTTCATATTCACACCAAATTTAACCATCTTCACATCATTCATCTTCACACCAAATCATGAACCCTAACTCGAACCCGAACCCGAACCCGAACCCGAACACGGGCTCAAGCTCAACACCGAACCCGAACCCGAATCAAAACCCGTGGGATCCGAGTTGTATGTGGTGGGCTAGTTTGCTCGCAAATAACGTTGACCTTAGCAACCCGTTCTATGCAAACCAACAACGACCGACGATTCCTCCACCCATGCCACCGTTTACCCCCGATATGTTCTTTCGGGCGCCAATGCCGTATACGTCCTCGCAAGTACCACAAACCCAAATAACCGAAACGCAAGTCCCGCGTCCAAAAAGAAGTCATAAAAAAAAGAACCCGGGTGACGTTCGAACAACCGAAAAGGGCGAACGAAAAATGTGGGAAGCGGACGAGGTAATAGCGTTAGTCTTAGCGTGGATCGACTCTTCCGAAGACTCGATTCAAGGTATATTATAAAAATATTTATATGTTTTCCATGTTATATTTTTTTGTTTACTAATATTAAGCTTTTATATGTATCGAAGGTGACGGCAAACATTCGCCGGAGTTTTAGGTACAAATACGCACCAAGTTCTTTGTTTTAATGGGTCGAGGAGAGTATCGCGGGAATAACTCCGTCTACAACAAATGGAAGTCATTACGCACCCAAATAACCGACTTCACAGCCATTCACACCCGCATGCAGAACAACAGAAAAAGCGGCATGGGCGATGCCGATGTGTTGGAGGCATGCTTAAAACAATACAAAGCCCTTTATAATAAAGATTTTAGCATGTCGGATGTTTGGAGACAATGCATAAGCTCGCCAAAGTGGCATACGGTCCCGACATCATCACCACCGTGACCGTCCAAACAGTCAAAGACAACGTCTACTTCGGCCGATCAATCGCCGTCGCAGTCCATGTCCGATGGTTGTTGTCAAATTAATCTAAACGAGTTGGATCCGGAATTAATTTTTGACGAACCGGATGAGTTGCCACGGCCGTTAGGAAGAGATAAAGCCAAGGCGGCGGCTAGAGGTGGAGGATCTTCGTCCAGAACCACATCCTCTAAGAGTTCCGACACGAGCTCGCATCTTGAAAACTTGAAGCGGAGGCTAGCCGAGATTGCCAACATTAAAAAACAAAGACAGGAGGACCTCATGAAGGTGCACGAAGAAAGAAAGGCGATGCTTGCGGAATACAAAGTGATCCACAAGGAGCGAACGAAACAAAAGGAACTCGAGCTCATCACAAAAGATCTATCGCATCTATATCCGGTGTCGCGGGCGGTGATGGAAAAAAGAAGAGCAAAGATATTGGCCAAATATGCAAACGAGAACGAGGACGACGACGACGAGCATTAGTTATATTTTTATTTGTAGGATTTTTATTTTTATTTGTATGGTTTTTAATTTTATTTGTATTGGTTTTTTTGTTTTATAAAAAAAATAAAATAAAAAAGATTGGGCTCCGAAGCCCCCTCACCATAGAAGGACATTATGCCATAGGGCTTCGATGCCCCCCAGTGTCTACGTGGTACTGTGGAGGGGCTTAAAAGCCCCCCAGCATAGCACATAGCCTAAGAGAACAGATGAGTCAAGATCTATGTCGGGTAGACAAAGTTAACAACTAAACCCGCGTAATAATCTACTTTAAGGACAAAGATATTATGTGAATAATTGCTTAACCAAGTATTTTCTTTAACAAAATAATGATTAATAACTTTTATATAATACCAAACAATATATTAGAACAACGAGGTTTTTTAAATTGGAGAGTACGATGACCTAACATCCAAGAATTCAAGAAAGACGTGGTTAAAAAATATATATATATACACAATAGTCTTTTTTGTTTGAATTGGAAGCTAGCAAGATTTAAAATATTTAGGTTTATGTAGAAAACTTTAGTAATCGTTAACAAAAATAATAATTACTATAAGTTAAAACAACTTACTTATTAGACTACTTGTTTTGAAAGGTGTGGAGACATCACTGACCACTTCACCCGCCAAACCACGACACCCTGGTGCCATCAACCCCCCCCCCCCCCCACCTAGAATGCGTTTGTTAAAGGATTGATTAGTTAAAATTCATTGTTTACGTGGCAGAGTTCTTGGTATTATTGTGACGCTATTTGTTAGTTAAATCATAATACATGGTCTTATCTTTGAAACATAAACTAAATTCCTTCTAAAAGTAAATGAAAATTCTCAACAGGTTCGAGTACTATTTCTTGAACTTATATATACCAACTATTCAATCTAGGTTCTTTATAAGTTATAAAATACGAAAGCACAATACCATGCTAACTAACTAGCAGATTATACGCTGTCAAAGCGCACTATAACGGTAAAAGAAATGATAAGGAGGTATAGTGATTGGATACTTGCATTAACGAAGCAATCATGAAAATGTAGATGGAGCAAAGAAGCACCCATTCGCGCTTCATTTGAGACGGCAGAGTTCACGGCAGTTGATATGATGGAGCTAAAATTAGGGCATAAGCTACCATAAAAGTTGGCTGACAGTTGACCTGAGGTTGTCTCAATGAATACACACAAACACAAAATACATGTTGGTAGGCTATACATGTGAGAAATTGATGATGAAGCCATGAATTCAACTAATTGAAGAAAGGTGAAAAAGATGATGTTTAAAGGTGGTAGGAGAAAGGAATTTGTAGTGCTTAGTTAGATGTATATGTGCAATATATATAAGGACGTGAGAGGGTGATTTCATGCACCGTTGAACCAAATTTGTAAAATAGTGTTACCTTTGTGGTTATTATGGAAATCAAAGGATTACCTTGATACTTTATTTTCTTTTTCTTTTTCTTTTTTTACCTAGCTACATGTGATAACTCAATGGCAAAAAACGACCCTATGCACTAGCTCACGATCACAGACAACGCTTGGTAGCCCAAGCTCATCTCCTTTTTCGGGAAAAACCCACCATCTAAAGGCCTACTACGATAAGACCCAATTGAAATTGTATTGAAACTTGAGACCTTAATTCCTCTAATCCCCTTCACCCCTCCGACGCAAGCTTTTATCATATAATTTTATTTATTTATTATTATAATGAATGATATTATTAGTTGGAAAGAAATTCGAAGTAACTTGTGTTTTAAGCATTTAACTAAAAGTCATCATTATTCGAAGAATTATTATAAAATATAACACAAGATTGAACACGTGAAAAACCTATTATATAAGTCATCAAAATGAATATGAATTAACAAGAGAAATCAAACATTTAACTGGAGATGAACTGGATTCCAAAATAAGAGAAAATGATACTGTGCGGATTTAAAAATTGGTTGCTTTTTTTCTTTTTTCTGTTTTTCTTTTAAGTTGATGTGAGAACGGAGAAATATTGAAGACCCTGTACGTATTGAGTGTATTTTTCAAATTTTCTTTCTTTTTTATAAGTTCGTAACTTTTTATGTCATTCAGTTTTTTTTTAGATTACACTCTAAAATTAAGAATTTCTATATTTAATGTGAGTATTATATCATTATATAAAAACCGACAATTAAAGTAATACAACAGGCGTGCTGTATTTTTCTGGTAGATTTTTGTGCTATATTTTTTTGGTGCGTTTTTTTATGTTACATTTTTGTGTTGAATTTTTTGTGCTACTTTTCTGTAATGGATTTTTCATACTAGATTTTTTGTACTGTTTTATATCATTAACCTATTACTTGTTTGTTATTTATTTTCATATTTACGTTTGTTTATTTAAATGATATTTTATAAAATTCAGAATTTCTGTTATGATATTATATATTTGTATCAACGTTTTGTCGTGAGTTCCTTTCGCGTGGTGAATAGTGAATATCTATGTAAAGATCGTAGAAACCAAGCTGTAGGTTATAACACTACCGCAATGCACATATTTTGCCCATTAGTATATATAATTATAAAACAAAAGAGTGGTAAAAGAAAGGGATTTTACATATTTCTTCTTTCTAAACCTTTGAAATTATATATTTCTTCAAAATA
Organism: Bidens hawaiensis; assembly: GCF_021521415.1. NCBI lineage: Eukaryota > Viridiplantae > Streptophyta > Magnoliopsida > Asterales > Asteraceae > Bidens > Bidens hawaiensis. The sequence continues at coordinate 94,164 of NW_027492217.1, forward strand.
CAAGTTTTTAATGTACAATGTACAATGCTCTTTAAGCATGATTTAGGGAAATATGTAATTTCAAAGTTTAGGAAGAAAAAATATGTAAATGCCCCTAAAAAAATAACGGATGTATAGTGATGTTATATTACTTGTATAAAAGAAAAGTCGGTTGCGAAAAGAAAAAAAAACTAGTTAAATCCCCAATTTCTTTATTTGCTTCAAATTATTTTGTGATTTTCAACGTATTTTTGTTTCAATATACTCAGTTTAATTAATGTTTTATCTCATGAATTGATAGTAGCGCATAGTTTCCAACTTGCTTAGTTATCAGGACTTTCACGTTTCAATAAGAATTACAATTATTAAATAAAATTGTTTTTTTTTATTGCGTTTTTTTGCTTTTTATCATATGAGATACTATTTTAACGATTTTCACTTGCGGTCTAGTGGTAGAAGGTTTGAGTTCTTCGGTGGAGACTCAAGTTTGAATATTGTGTCACTTTTTGTGGATATTAGCAATGAAGGATTTAGGTAGGCATTGTGCAAAAGTTGTCAATTCGAACCCTGAGCCCACTCGGGTTTTCCCCCCACTGTATGTTACGACAGAGAGTTTTGCTCTTATGGTGACACAACGATTGTCAAGTGGCAGTCGGCGACTCGGCGGTATGGTTTCCGGGGAACGCCCAAGCAAAACACTGAAGCCAGCGTGTCCCCGATTAAAAAAACATAGTCTGCCCATAGTGGGTCATCGAGACACTCCAATTTGACGAGTGCGGTAGCCTAAATACAAGAAAGGCGTCGACGTTCTAAAAAAAGTATATACTCCTTCAACGTAAAACACCCATTATGGTATGGTGGTAAAGGCGTTGGCGTTAGTCAGCAAAGGCTGGGGTTCGAGTCTCACAAGAGACCAAAGGTAGAGAATAAAAAAATTAATTGTTTAAGAAAAAAAGGATATCCTTTTAACATAAGATGCAAGATCCCTAAAACTCACTTTAATTGATTTTGAGCATCCAAAGATACAATGACTTTGACTTATTAATTATTAACTTCCAACAACTTTGACGTATCATTATAGGAATCGTCATTCTAACGAACTTGTGAAATCAAACTTCTCAATAACCTATGACGCTTCTACATCCCAAGCTTGTTAAATTTTATTCTATACAGATACGGATAGAATGGTGTACGTTCTCAATGGTATACATCACACCCATCCCGTACACCCTTATAATCATGATGAACATAATTCATAAACTTATTATTGAAACAATAGACAACATTGACTTGTATGCTGTCATGAAACATCAACGTATCACTAATAAACTAGGATAAATAATTAGAGCATGTTTGTGATTGAGTTGAAAAATGCTTATTGGTTTATTAGTGTTTTTAAAAAGCTAATAAATTAAAATGTGTTTGCCAATCACAAAAATCTTTCTTATTTTAGATTTTTGAAATGACAGAAAATCAAAAGCTTCAAATCCTGGCTTTTCAAAATGACTTTTTAAAAAAGCCAATAAACCAATAAGTATTTTTCAATCTCAATCCCAAACATGCTCCTAGCTCCCTTTTATGTGCTTTTTTTTTTTGCTGAACAAATACAGTTCAGTTGTTTCATTCCTAACTCCTCCTTTCTTCTTATTCTTAAAACTTAGCGAAATCAGTGAGACCAATGTTTTAAAAACTGGTTCAAACCGGCCGGTTGAATCGGATTTCGCACAACAGATCGGTATTTTCAGCCTGGTATTTTGGCCGGTTTGTTAAAACATCGTACCAACGGATTTTTTCTAAAATACCGGTTTTTACCGGCAACCCGGTTTTAAATCCGAGAATTTTTTGATATTTGCGGCCCATATTTTATCAAAATTACTTTTAGCCCAACAATTAACATTCAATCGTGTAAACTTTATGACTAATTTTTAAACTTGAGTGCTTTTGTATTATTATGGATTAACTTTTGGATTATCTTTTGTTATGAAATTATTTACTTTTGGGTTATTTTTGAGTTGAAGTTGCATTTATAGAAAATTATAAGGTAAACTATTAAAACGGTTGAACCTCTCAGTATAACCCGGTTCAACCGGTTATATCATTTTTAGCCCAATCCAATACGAGTAAAAAACCGGTTTTTAAAACATTGAGTAAGACACTACTTTGCCTTATTCCTCATTTGCGTACATATTCTATGCTTATAATTTTAGGAAAAGTTCGCATATTTAAAGATTCACTATATATTTATCACCCGAACTCAAGCAGCAAAACACATGCTGACACATAAGTATATTAGAAGACAAAATGATAAATAAAAAGAATGTGTAGAATTAGAGATAGAGATGAGAAATTTGTTATGAGAGGTAAACAAAATAGAGATCAATTTAGAAAAAAAAACATGAGTTTTAATTAAGTTATAGGTATGATGAATGTTGTAAATGCTCTAAGTAAATGTGTTTTTTTTTATCTCAGACGCCTTCTTACTCAGCATCACAGTCGTTTATCTTTCAGCCGTGCTTTATTTGTTGATATAATACCAACATCCTTTTCTACCAATTTGTTTAACCTAAAGATAAATTTCTTTTGTGGTTAGTCCTTTCTTGGGGTCAAGTTATGGAGTGGGATAGTGCCTACAACTCTATGGTTTTATTCACTTCTATAACATCCGTCAGGGTATCTTATCCTTCGATGAAAGTTCTCTATCAACGAGAGTAGTGTATAAACTCCAACATGTGGAAGTATTAATGACTTACAAATTACAATATATACACACTAAAATCTATAGTATTGAATCTTAAGAAGAGAGAACAATCAAATATACAATATATTAAAAAGAACCATTTCGTAGGTAAATTATATCATAAAAAATTGTTATTTAAATATAGACTTTGGTGAAACAATAATACAATATTCACTTGTCCTTACCTAATCCGCAATATTGCACCTAACCCAGTTACACGAATTTTAGTAAATGCTTTTATTTGGAGATGTTTCTTCTAGAATTCATTTTGGATTATATTTGAGTCATCAACCACTCGTGTTTGACAACGTGGTTGTTGTATTCTAGGATCCAGAAGCTTTATTATTCAAATCGGGTACTATAAAAAAAATCCTTACTTCGGTTCTAACTGAATTTGAATTTGGGTTTCCACTTTCGGATATTTAGGGGGTGTTTGGCTTATCTTATTTAATAATGCTTATAACTTTTTGAGTTTTTTTTTTATATAAAATAAGTTTAGTTTGGTGTTTGATTTAGGTTTTATGCTTATGTTTATAAGTTTATATAAGCTAATTTGAAGAATGTTATTTGAAGATGTTTTTTTAACTTATTTAAAGAAACTTATTTGCGTAAGGGTATAAGTTACTCATTTGCCCTCAAAGGAAATGATTTATTCCATTTAGCTCCATCTCACTTCGATTAATTTTTAACAAATCAATTAGTAATTAATGCATATTGTTCATTTTAACCTGTGAAAAGCATAATCCATGGGCCTTTTTAACAAACTTAACACTAGTGGGGAGTGGTTTAATGCATATTTAAAGTGTCATGTCATCCTAACCTATGTTGGGTGTTAGATTATACCCCATGTTCTACTAGAGGTTATCATGGTCCATATAAAGGAACCAACATTCGTTATCATATATTCGTCATGAAAAAACATATGCTAGTCATGCTCCTAGAGGGCATAAAGAGATGTTTAACTACCATCATTCGTCATTGAGAAATGTTATTGAACAAACTTTCGGAGTATGGAAGGCTAGATGTGAGATATTACAACATATGCATGTCAATTACACCTACGAGACATAAGTAAAGATCGTACTAGCATCTATGGCAATTCATAATTATATTAGAAAAAAAGATACATGTGATGAAAGATTTAACAAGGCGCAACAAGAATCTTACACTTCAAATAATGATGTTAATAATCGAGGGTCTAGTGACATTAATGAAATAGATGAATACACAAGTACACAACATAGAATTTGGGATTAGATTGGGACTGGTACCGATCCCGAGAATCCCGATCCCGAAATTCGGAAATTGTTGGTACCGGTACCGGTACGTTACCGGTATTCGTGAAAAATTCGGGAAATACCGGTACCGTACCGATACCGTAAACTCAAAACTTGATACCGATTCAGTACCGACGGTACCAAATCAGTATCGAATTCGGTACCGGTACCAATCGGTACCCGTACCGAAATTGCTCATCCTTACATAGAATAGATGATTTATACATGAGTGCAGTTAAAGATATGCTTGCAGGAGATCTAACCAAACAAAGATGAATGCGTACTGAATATTAATATATTTTTGTAGAAGTTTACGTCATCCTAGATATATATTTATCCAAAAATGATGATATAACTCATAAAAATAAAGAAGATACATATAAAATATAAGTTACGTAATAATATGTAGTCATGCCCCTTTTGGTCATTTTACTAACATAATAAGCTAGTTAAAAAGAAGCTAATACAAACACTTAAAAAAATGTTTACAACTTGTAGAATATAAGCTAATCCAAACACTTAAAAAAAGTTTATTAAAATAATAAAAAATAAGTTATAAACTACTTCAAAATATAAGCATAATCTAAACAATAAAAGGTAGGCTAAACACCCCTTAAAGGGAAAATTCCCAAAATGATTTTTTTAGAGAGAAACATAAAATTGCACTTAAATTCTAAAAATTCCAAAAATCTTTTAGGAAATTTGGTTTGAGGCGTCACTTTGGGAAGCGGTCCAACGAGATTCAAAATGATTTATATCTCGTCGATTCCGTTCAAATTTTAAGTGAATCCTGTCTTTCCGTCCAAGTTTTAAGTCATTCCCGTTTTTCCCTTCTAAATTTTGAGAAAAAATTTTCAAAATTTGGGTGAAAGCACGATGAGTTACCATTGGATGTTTGTTGCAAAATATGATTGAGTCACCAGAGGCCGCCTGTAAACTAGTGAAGGTGGCTAATGCTCCTAATGTATCTACTCATGGTCAAAGGTCTTTAAGAAGAAGAGAGATTGAAGGAGAGAGAAAGAGTGTTAGAGAAGATGACTAAAAAAAAATTTCTCAAGATTTGGACTGAAAAGAAGAAATTAATTTAAAACTTGGACGAAAAAGACGGGATTCATTTAAAATTATATGGAGCCGACGAGATTCAAATCATTTTGAATCCTGTCAGAACGCTTCCCAAAGTGACGCCTCAGAACGCAAACTAGGATAGTGGCCCGTGTAATACACGGGCGGAAAATAATAAATTTGTTAGGTAAATTTAGCATTTAACTTATTATTTGTAACCTTGAAATTAATAATTTTTAAACTTATAATTATAAGGTTAACCTTGAAGAAACATAATATAAGTTAAAAACCTAACAATTTGTAAATAATGAATTTTTTAAATTAATAAGTATTACACAATAAATATTTATGAAACATTTATTTTATTATTTGTCATTAACACTAAAAATCTACTATTGATAACTTTAAACCATAAAATAATATTGAAATTACCATTTAGATGTGCATGTTTATTATAAACCATCCAAGTTAACAACTTTTTTTTATAATAAAATTACATCTCTAAATATTTATATTACTTAAAACATCATACAACGTTTGCAAAACTTAAAAGCTAAAGGAACCTTTCAGAAACCACTGCTTAAAAATGTTAGCTTGAATTCGATTCCCCTATATTTAACAAAACTTAAAAGTTAACTGGTGACAAACTTTATTTGAAATACAAAAAAACTTAATAGTTGATTTAAAAAACAAGTTAGCAGATCATGAATAATATATACAAATAATAAAATAAGGAATCATCTAAAACCGTGGAATATTATATCTTTGTTTTAATAATTACCATACACTATCGGAAATCTTGTTATACTGTAAAAGATTGACTTCAGAAAGTTTTGCAATAATTTTAATGTTATATATTTGAAATATATTTTTTAGTTGTTTTTCTAAAATAAAACGTTAGTTAATTATCATAATTAAGAATGTCAGTTACATATTTTAACTTTAAATTATAGTAAAAAAAGAGTTTAAAATTGTAAAAAGAAATAATAAATTTGTTAGGTAAATTTAACATTTAACTTATTATTTGTAACCTTGAAATTAATAATTTTTAAACTTATAATTATAAGGTTAACCTTGAAGAAACATAATATAAGTTAAAAACCTAACAATTTGTAAATAATGAATTTTTTAAATTAATAAGTATTACACAATAAATAAGTATGAAACATTTATTTTATTATTTGTCATTAACACTAAAAATCTACTATTGATAACTTTAAACCATAAAATAATATTGAAATTACCATTTAGATGTGCATGTTTATTATAAACCATCCAAGTTAACAACTTTTTTTATATAATAAAATTACATCTCTAAATATTTATATTACTTAAAACATCATACAACGTTTGCAAAACTTAAAAGCTAAAGGAACCTTTCAGAAACCACTGCTTAAAAATGTTAGCTTGAATTCGATTCCCCTATATTTAACAAAACTTAAAAATTAACTGGTGACAAACTTTATTTGAAATACAAAAAAACTCAATAGTTGATTTAAAAAACAAGTTAGCAGATCATGAATAATATATACAAATAATAAAATAAGGAATCATCTAAAACCGTGGAATATTATATCTTTGTTTTAATAATTACCATACACTATCGGAAATCTTGTTATACTGTAAAAGATTGACTTTAGAAAGTTTTGCAATAATTTTAATGTTATATATTTGAAATATATTTTTTAGTTGTTTTTCTAAAATAAAACGTTAGTTAATTATCATAATTAAGAATGTCAGTTACATATTTTAACTTTAAATTATAGTAAAAAAAGAGTTTAAAATTGTAAAAAGAAATAATAAATTTGTTAGGTAAATTTAGCATTTAACTTATTATTTGTAACCATGAAATTAATAATTTTTAAACTTATAATTATAAGGTTAACCTTGAAGAAACATAATATAAGTTAAAAACCTAACAATTTGTAAATAATGAATTTTTTAAATTAATAAGTATTACACAATAAATATTTATGAAACATTTATTTTATTATTTGTCATTAACACTAAAAATCTACTATTGATAACTTTAAACCATAAAATAATATTGAAATTACCATTTAGATGTGCATGTTTATTATAAACCATCCAAGTTAACAACTTTTTTTTATAATAAAATTACATCTCTAAATATTTATATTACTTAAAACATCATACAACGTTTGCAAAACTTAAAAGCTAAAGGAACCTTTCAGAAACCACTGCTTAAAAATGTTAGCTTGAATTCGATTCCCCTATATTTAACAAAACTTAAAAATTAACTGGTGACAAACTTTATTTGAAATACAAAAAAACTTAATAGTTGATTTAAAAAACAAGTTAGCAGATCATGAATAATATATACAAATAATAAAATAAGGAATCATCTAAAACCGTGGAATATTATATCTTTGTTTTAATAATTACCATACACTATCGGAAATCTTGTTATACTGTAAAAGATTGACTTCAGAAAGTTTTGCAATAATTTTAATGTTATATATTTGAAATATATTTTTTAGTTGTTTTTCTAAAATAAAACGTTAGTTAATTATCATAATTAAGAATGTCAGTTACATATTTTAACTTTAAATTATAGTAACAAAAGAGTTTAAAATTGTAAAAAGAAATAATATTTAGGAAATTGAATAATAAAAGTCAATTAAGTGATTATTAAATTTAATTAATAAAGAATTAGGTGGAAATATTATAAATAGTAATAGATTGTATGGCATCATATGTGGATAAGCTAGTATGATATCATGTGGACAATATGTTTTGTTTTAATATTATTGTTAGATTAGATTAGATTTCTAAGACATTTATGAAATTTTAAACGTTTAAGGGTTATTTTATGTTTTTCTCTCCAAAAAATGATCATTTTAAGAATTTTCCCATATTTAAATCTTGTTTTGAATAACAAGTCTGAATTCAGGCAACAAAAATTTAAAATAATAAATACGCTGATTCGAGTAGCCTAAAAATCAGCCTTACTAATGAATCAACTCGTAAGTTATAGCCTTTTGATGTTAACTACTTAACTGCCACGACTTATGATTCTTCATTTCTTCTATGGATTTTAAATATTACAATGATCGAGTTGTGAACTACTTTTAAAATAAAAGATATATATACATTTTGTAATTTTTGTTGTAACTTGTAAGACACAATCTAACATCTAGTAAAGTTAAAGAATGAAAAATGTAATTTACTGTAATAGAAATTTAAATTTACTCTATAATTAGTTAAAGTAAAATTATATTTTAATAATTTGAAAAAAAAAATTGTATCCTTAAAAGTTTTATCTCTTAACTTTACTCTATATAACCAAATGCCTTAATCAGTTAATCATTAACGTTGAATAAGTTGTAAATTCATGCATAATCATATTGAAATCACCATATATTTTTTTTCAATAAAGTCGGCAACGTGGACTTGATTTGAAAGGTTAACGAACAAATGCTAAGCTCACTTGATGAGAAAGCTTAACGAACAAAAGCAATCAAAGTGATTTGTATTATTTTTATTTAATGTTTTGAACGTTTTTTTCTCTTCAAATTTACATATTAAGTACACGTATCCATTCTTCTTGATATCAAAGTCTTGTAAAATAATCAAACCTTTATATTTATAATTTTATATTACTTAAGAAAAAAAGTGATTTGATATATGTATATGTATAAAAATACACACACATATATACACACTAGTGGGTGCCCCATCGCTTTGCGGCGTGTTCGTAAGAGTTAAGTGTTGATCAGTTCTTCACGCTAGTAATGAAATAACGAGCATATGATAAACCTAGAATAACATACTTACCTGTTACAACAGAGATAGTAGCGAAAGCAGAGAAGTATGATGCAGACGAAATAATTGTCATCTTGGTCGAATTCCCTTTTAGGATGAGGTTTAGGGTTTATGTGAAAATCGATTTATCGGCCGGTTTTCGACATAAACTGAAAACCAAACCGTTCGTTACAGTTTGAAATTTTTGAAACCGACCGACCGAAAGAAAACAAAAAAAACAACCGTGAAACAAAATCGATGACTAGTTTGAGCGATTTTACGGTATCAAACCGAACCGTAAGTATAAGTGTGTATAAGTCCTAGTATATTAACAACTCGTTTATCTTTACATGTGAAAGGTTTTTTTTTTTCATCTTACCACAACGACAAGATTAGCATACGTCAGAAGGATATGAAACTATGGACTCTAAGATCCATCGATTTGGAGTTTTGATTTGAGATTCTTGTTAATGTGCCCAAGTGAAAAATGGCATAGATAGTTTGATTACGATCGACTTTGATTGTATATAGATAGAGTTCGTATTTGTTTGTTTAGTTCTAAGAGTATCTTAATAAAGGTATCACTACATGAGCCATTAGTTCTGTTTCATAGATCTCATTGTGAAGCCATGCCTCAAAATAGACTACATTGTTTATAAAATTCAATATGTTTCCATAATGGAGATCATAACTAAAACCTTGCTCATGCAAAAATAAGCTGAAATAATATTTCTAGTTAAGTTTGGTACATAACAAACATTGTGTGTACAGGTTATAATTAAGTAACAAGGTGGAATATTATCCTTGACTTAACCAATGCATGAGATCCATTGCCAACATGAGCTACCAGCTCGTCTTCTTTCAGCTCTCTAACCCGGCCTCTTTAACCACACACAATGTCAAAGCATGAGCTACTAGAGTTATTCTTCAGCTCAACAATGTAGTCCCACCCATAGTTACCAAATTCACTCAAGTACCCGCGAATTGCGAATTGGATAGTGATGTACCCAATCGGAATTCACTAAGTTCCGCATCTCTCTTGTGCGCCGTACCAAACAATCGAATTCGCTGTTCCAAATTGTTCCGGTACGCGGTTCCAATCGATCAAAATGGGTGTTCCAAATCCAATTTTAATTTGATCCGATTGTTGTTGGTTCTGCGAATTAGGTCCTGAAATTCAATTAAGGTGTACGATTAGGGCGAATTAGGTCCAGAAAGTCGAGTTCAATGGACATTTTTAGGGTTAAATGTTAAAAAAGTGTAACCGGAAGAAGAAGAAGAAGAAGAAGAAGAGCGGCGGCTAGAACGTCTGTTTTAGTATTTTAGGGTTTTAGATAATTTAATATTAACATTCTTTACATTTAGTTCCTGATATTTATAAACTCTTACATAAAAGCTATTAAAAAGTATAAAATTAGTTTGTTATTTTACCAATTCACCTCTTATATTTTTACTAGTTTACACTTGCTCCTTAAACTTATAATTTTATGCATAAAAAGTATTTATATATATACAAATTATCAATAGGTACTTTTTTATTTGGGTACATCGAACCGAACTCATGGTACACCGTACCAGTTCGTACCAAAATGAGCCAACCCCCTTCCGTACTGAATACATTAGCCTTAGCAAATTGCGTACTTAAACCACGTACCCGTACTAGAACGAACCACGAATTAGGTAACTATCGTCCCACCATTATGGCTTGCCTCCCCATAGTAGTAGCCCTGGTCTTAAAGCATTTTTTTCCAAAGCAGGGTCGGCAAGAGGGTCATTAAACCCCAGCAAGGGCATTAAACCCCTAGTTTTTAAATAAAAAGCTGTTATATGACATGTGTGTATATATATTTTATCCCCCATATTACGGGTTGTTTTATATTATTCATTTATAATATTTATATATTTTTTTATTTTAATTTTATTTATTGTAAAAAAGTTAATAATATATTTATTGTAAGAAAGCTAATAATCTATCTCGATTTAAAAGTTATTTGGGTTTAGTGAGACCCATGACCCGCTTATTTTTTTTACTATAAACTTGTTTCTTAATTATAAATTATATCTTTTAAAAAAATCGGATATAATTTTTAGTATATCTCTATTTCATAGGATTTTCATATCAAATATTTGGTGAAATTAATTTTTAATTTAATGAGATGTTATAACCCGTTTAAGGGCTATCTGGGTTTGGTGAGAGCCATACCCGTGAATTCAGGTCAAATGCATGAGAAGGCTCATTTACTGATAAAGCAATCTGGTGGCTTGAGAGAATGTAGGGAGCAACCAGAGAGTTTTTAAAGGTTTTCGTTTATATAGATTTAAGATATATATATACGTGTGTGTGTGTGTTAGCAAATTGGCTTAGCAGATCCGAAGTATCTATTGGGGTAAAAAGAATAAAAAGTGAAAGTCATTTTCAAAAGGATCCATTTCCCAATTTAGGTAAATTCAAAATGACGAAAATTTGTGATCATCCCTAATATATTTAAAGTAACATGTTTGTATCACCCAAGACAATATCTAATTCTCTTTATTGGATTACATCGAAACAGAAGGCAAGCGGGCAACAAGCTGCGCCGCCACCCCTAATATTAATATTGATGGATTGGTTTCGTGATGATACTATTGGAACATATGGTGGCACCAGGGCGGCCACATCAAACTTTATTTTTTTTTTCTCTTTTGTTTTTATTTTAAAGTTTCTTTTATGCTATTTTTCTGAGCTTACTTGTGTTTATGACTTGTGCCAATAGTAACCGAATTCGCGTCAGTAAGCAGCGGCAAAGTGCGAGTTTTTTTTTTTCTCCTTTGTGTTATTATTTGGGTCTACGTATTTATATTTACAATTTATTGTAGATATTGTAATGAATCTAATCTATAGCAACTGCACGCACGTTAATGCACCTCCGCAATGTGACGAGTGCAGAAGTAGTTTGATACAAAACAACTAGCCTAGTTGGTACTTCACTTTGAGAGCACTATACTCGATCGTAAGAAATAAAAGTTATTTAGAAAAGACCCCTAAATTTAATTAGTTTTAGTCTCTAGCATTCTTATTCTTACAAATCTTGAATTTTTATCACCAATCTAGATATTATCATGCTATACATATATTTCATTTTAGCCTATCCTCTTAATCTAGATATCAAAATTTTTCCTTTTGTGTTATCTTCGTGATCCTTTTTTCATAGTATAACTATAAGATGTCAATGACACATCAACCAAATTTCACAACGTGCTATTTGTTGCTGGAATTTCTGTATAAACTTGTTGATGATTGTAATATTGCAAGTTTTCACGTTATTATGCCATATACGTGCTACACCAGTTAAAGTTTGGACAGAAACGTTGCACCAAGTTGGCATTGTCCATTGTTCGACATTGCCTGTTGCTATGAATACACTCATATGGTCATCTGGATATGGATTAGTAAAGCCATCATATATTCATTGTCGGATCCACCATGTAATTGGGTAGTTCATAGGAACCGCCCGAGTTTTGAATAGTGTATTGGTTTATAGAAAATATAGAGTGAACCACCTTATAAATTAGAAAGGAACCATCCTAACTTTAATATAAGCTGTCGATTTGGTGGATAAACCTTTAAGTTGGTTAATAATAATAATAATAATAATAATTGAAGGTCACATGTTCAAATCCGTTTTACGCTACTTTTTTTAATTCTTTTTCTCTGCTGCTTTTTAGGGTTTCAAAAAATAAAATTTTAAAACCAAAATACAATTACAAACGCTGTTCTCTGTCTCTCTCTCATCTCCACCATGATTATGCAGGCGCCACACCTCCTTCCTCCGATAGTCCAGGCATCCGGCCGAACAATCGTATTTATATTATATAACAATTTCAAAAGATGAAAACTCGTAGAGAACAAATATAAGTATTTTTTTGAATTCATAAAGACCATTGTATTTATATTATGTGTTTTTTTAATTTCGAATGATGTTATCTTTTTTATTATTTTATCGTACTTTTATTATATAATGAACCGACCCGAACCATCGAACTGGCCCAAAATATTTATATCCGATTCCATGAAATTTAAGCATCTAAAAGTAGTGCACCATCTGAAAAAAATTCTTGGATCCGCCATTGATATATTGCAATGTTGGATGGCCTCATAACTTTTGAATCGTAGGTGATTTTAGCTCTATGCTTGATAAATTCCAAACCTTTCACTAGCATCGCGGGTCTATATGGTTTCTTAAAATCATCCATAAGAGAAGAACCAACTAACAATTGTACACACAGGACAGTGGGTACTGGGGACGATTAGAGGCTTGTTATCTACAAATGACAGGCACGCTCTAACATCTGCCATATGCGCCTCACATATCATTTGTCCATATGATGCACGTGTCATTGCTGCTCCCGCCACAAAAAAATATCGATCTAGTAGGGGATACACGTGTTGCGCTGGCGTCGCCAGAAATGGCTTATTGGTAATGATGCGATAGCTGGAGCATCGTGTCCAAGAGAACACGGTCTCTTCCCGCTGCTAATGAGAAATCTTGGTGTAGGAGTTGTAAGTCCAAGAGAACTCACGTCTATAGTTATTATCATTTCGCTACTTCCTTGGACTACTAGTGGAATCAAACTGTAAGGATACCGGCGGGAGTATGGTGGCATTGGTGTGTAATCAGCACTAGCCTCCAATGGTTTTGTCATCTCAAACCAGGGATACCACAGTGTATGATAGATACCATGTGCTTCGACTATCATGCACGGTTCTTGTTGAATCAAATGTGTAGAGCTGCGCAGATACATAACAATAGGAGCAATAGCCATCTTGTTAATTTTATTGGCTCAATGGAAAATATTCCTTTTTCCAACTTTGTGGGCTCTATTCAAGATGTTATTCATGTATTTTACTCGGATTTTACCTTTTTTTTTCTCTAATAGGCTGGGTCATCGTTGTGGGTAACCCGGGTTATAACACTTTAATAATACATGATCAATATTTTTTGGTAATTTAATCAATTAATTACTTAAATGCTGCAAAATTAGAGAAATATTATTGTGTCTAAGGTCCAAAAAAACCAGTAAATATGAAGAGTGACACAAATTTAACTCGCTTGTAAAAGTGGAGACTCAACATACTCAAATTTTTAAAAATATGATCGCAAGTGTGTGACTTAGAACATTCTCAACCCGTCCCTCATTCGAATTTCTATAATTACACTAAAAATAATTACATTTATCTTTTCAATTAAAAATACTTTTTCATATATCTTTATCATTACAGTTTCTCTCTTTACTCACAACCAATTTAAATAAATATTAAAAGATAAGAATAGACAAACAAACTATCCCATAAATTTAAAAAATATCACTAATTTTTTCTCTACCCATAGCTACTTAGAGCATTCTCAGCCTATTCGCTATATTTTTGTGAGGGAGGTTTGTAAATTATATGGTATGGTTATGAGTGGTTGTGAGTTGAGGAGAGAGAAAATGTTATAGGGAAAAGTTAAATTTGAGGATTCACTTTTCATACCGTATAATTTTTTAATATTTAGTGGTTGCTAGTGCCGAGATGGTACCATTAATAACGTTAAACAACTCTCACCCGTCTTCCTTACTTTTTTGTCACTTCTTAACTTCCCTCTCACTGTCGATATTAGTTTAGGGCTTCAGATCCAAACAACAGAAACCCCATTTCAACCATGGAACCACTCGATTCGGACCACAATGTCGGTGAGGTGGACACGTCAGCGCCGTTTGAGTCGGTGAAGGAAGCCGTGAGCCGCTTCGGTGGAGTCGGCTTCTGGAAACCACATAATAAGCACTACCATCCTCATGCTTCTGAGGTTTGACTTTTGCTCTATATTTGTATTTGTATCTATACACAATGGTTTGACTTTTATCTCGGTCAAAATTGTCACTTTTTAGTTTATATTTGTTGACTAAAAATCATCATATTTTTGTTATCATATTGCTTCAAAGTAGAGTTTTCAAGGACCAGTTTGGTGCGGTTTGGATTGGTTTACTTTTTCTCTCAAAGTCATACGTTTGTTTTGAAAATATTTAGATTTTATAATGAGTAAAGAATAATAATACATAATTACATATTCCAAAAATAAATTGAAAGGTAATCAATAAAGTTTAAATGGCCGGTTCAATTTTTAAACTAAAAACAATCTGTATGAATCTCAATCCGGTCGCCTTGCTTCGGTTTAAGGTTTAGGGTGTAGGTAGTTTAGTCGGTTTCAAACAATTTTTGAACAAGTCTCATACTCGGCCTAATAACCGGCGGGTAACTGTTAGGATTTTTAAATGCATTTCTTACTATTTTAATTTAATATAACTTATTATCCATCCATGGAAATTATAATTACAAAAACTAAAAGTAGTGTATTAGTGATTAGTATATTATTCTGTTACTCAAGCACAAATAGTAATAAAATTATTTGTAGATACTTTTGGGTATTTTGTGTGCAAAACAATTTTCTTTCAAAGGAGATTATAATTTATTCACTTCATTTCAGAATGACGTTGAAGAAGAATTTGATGCTGCAAAAGCCGAAGAGCAAGCCGCACAGTTATCCAACGATCTCATGGTTAAAGAAAGGGAAACACTTGCTGTCTTAAAAGAACTTGAAGCTACAAAAACCACCATTGAAGAGTTAAAACTCAAACTACAGAAAAAATCCGTTGCAGTTGACCCAAAAGTCAACAATCCCATACCAATAGAGGGAAATGACCAAAATACCCTTGACCCGAACCAGAAATCACCAACTGACAGCTTCTTAATGTGTCCATTGTCATCTCCAGGTTTCATATTAATGGAGTTAAAGCAAGCTAAACTGAACTTAACAAGAACAACAAGTGATCTTGTTGACATCAGATCGACTGTTGAAACGTTTAAAACAATGATCGAAAAAGAAAGATTGGAACTCGAGAAAACCCGTCAAAGATTGTCTTCTAATTGTTTAAAAGTTTCGCCTTTTGAAGAAAACATTGACTTTCCGAGGGAGATCCAAAGGTTGACTTATGAAACAGAGGAGTTTAAGAAAGTTGGAGAGGTGGCAAAATCTGAAGTTTTAGACACGGTGCATCGAATTGAACAAACGAAGATGAATATAAAAACAGCTGAAATTCGTTTAATTGCAGCTAGAAAGTTGAAGGAAGCTGCGAGAGCGAGTGAAGCGCTTGCACAAGCTGAAATGCAGTCAATGTCAAACAGTCAAAATTTGACCGAGCACGAAGGGGTTACGCTTTCGTTTGAAGAATACTTGTGTTTAAAACGGAAAGCTCAAGAGGCAGATGAAGCTTTAGTTACAAAAGTCAATGAGTCAATGCTCATAGTCAATGAATCTGAGTTGTCAAAGTCAGAGATGTTGACTAGGGTAGAGGAAGCCATGAAGAAGTGAAGAACAGTAAGAAGGTTCTAGAAGACGCTTTGAGCAAAGTAGAAAGTGCTAATAAGGAGAAACTAAAAGCCGAAGAAGCTTTAAGGAAATGGCGGTCGGATCATGGTCAAAGGAGAAAGTCAACCATTCAAAACTCGACCAAGTTTAAGAATGTTTCATGTAGGACCAACAACACTCGTTTGTTGGACGTTAACGGGGCCCACTTGGGAAGCAATACACCTGGCCCAGTTTTGGGGCCCACGATGTCAATCGGGCAGATTTTGAGCCGGAAGTTGCTTTTGACTGAAGAGTATTCTGGCAAAACTGAGACAAAAAGGAAGGTTTCTTTGGCACAAATGTTGAGTAAGCCTGGTAATGATGGTGGTGGTGGTGGTGGTGGTGGTGGTGGCATGGGTGGGAAACGACGGTCAGGGAAGAGGAAGAAGTTTGGGTTTGGTAGGATTTCGTTTTTGGTGACGAAGCCGAGCAAGAAGAAGAAGAAACATAGTGTAAGTTCAAGACTTTCATGTGCCACTGATTAGAGAGTTCTATGTGTTTTGATATGTATCTGGTGTAAGAATTAAGGTGTGTGTACTGTGTAGTGTTTAATTATTTTGTGTGTTCTGGTAGTTATTATTATGGAACTAATAATTTAATTGACATTAAATATTGTGTCTAAAAAGTAGAGGATACGAAGTAAATATCAAAACCATGACCAAAATATCACATCCATGATCACCATCACGAAATGACCTATCACAACGTGACAAGGGGGACTTGCGACGGTGTTCGTGATCATCACTTGCTCGCTTGACCCCATCACAGAGGTGTCCCATCTTTCTGGCCTAGCTTTTAACTTTTAGCTTATGCTTATATTTTAAAGTAGCTTATAGCTTATTTTCTATTATTTGATAAGCTCTTTTTAAGTATTCGGATTAGCTTATAATTTTATAAGTTGATAATAAGTTGTTAAATCCATCATTTTTTAATTTGTTAGAGTAATAAGCTGCTTCAATAAGTATTAATTCATCACCATTTGGGGCAAATGAGTAACTTACACCCTTATACAAATAGATTCATCAAATAAGCTAAAAAACCATATTCAAATAAGTTTCTTCAAATTAGCTTATATAAACTTATAAGCATAAGCTTAAAAAGCTAAACAAACACCAAATTAAGCTTATTTTGTAAAAAAAAAAAAAAAACTAAAAAAGCTATAAGCTTTGTTAAATAAGCTATGCCAAACACCCCCTAAGAGCTAAACCAGTGATGATATGTTGATAACTAAGTTACTAACTGGATGAAAGGTTGCGGTGTAACTTGATCCCTTATTGCCTAGCCCAAATAACGGAAGCCCAGTTGTAGGCCCTAATCCAAGTCACGGCCTTTTTACAACTCCATTTTTCTTACATTTTGACTTGGAGCGCTTTTCTCATTCCCTTTCAAATCACATGTATAAACTACAACTACGATTAGAGGTAAAAATCATCTACTTCTGAATAATTTGTTTGGTCGTTTTACACAAATTCTCAAATTCATTTCACTATATGTGTATGTTATAATAACCCGGGAAGAGATATTTTGAAAACCCACTTAAGTGGCGAAAGCCGGTGAAAACTTTATTAACCAATGAATAAACGTTTTGGATTATGTAGTGTATATTATTATATTTTTGTAAAAGAAATATATTAACTAGAAGATACACAATATGTAACAAAATGTTGATGGCGAAATATTACAGATGTAATACACGCTTGGTATTCTTTGTTACACCATGTATAACATTGGTTACGAATTAAATGTTTGGAAGGAATACATAGAATTTTTGTTATTAGTTGACCATATGAATTAAATGTTTGGAAGAAATATAGAATTCTTGTTAAAACCGCGTGCATAAAATAAAAGGAAAACATTAATATGATTTTATATAAAATTAATGGGAGAACATTTGTGACTCACCAATAACTACTTTTGCTTTCGATCATAAATGGATATTGTCAAACTTTTCTTTGGCTTGAGGACATGCCAATCTATACACATGATGGAGGCAGAGTTGTTCTTTGACAAAGGATCACGTGAGACGTTTGAGGATATTATACTCCTTTCTTTGGAGAACTCCAATGACGACTTGCTTCCTCAACCATTAAGAATGGGGGTTTAGGTTTGTGTTCAGCAGTAACTGCTTTTTCATATGCCTTTGTGGCCTTGAAGACCCAATCTAGGGTGCTTGAGGTTCACATCTTTCGAGATAGTGGTATATGTGGTATGGATTCTAATTATTCTTGTGTTTTGCCTTGTCTTCGTGATATAATTCCGAGCTCGCGTTTACTAATAAGGAACCCCCCCCCCCCAAGTCCAACATGAATTGGCGAGTGCTCTGTTTAATAAAAAGTGTTTACGACCGAAACACACTTTTACATGACAAGTAGACAAAAGGCGTTTTTGAATGTCTACAAGCACCACATGCTCAAGATTTTCTTCGCACCTATGATTTTCTTGACAACCCGTTGGATGGATGTTCAACTCTTCGCCCAGCTGACATTCATGCATGTGTGGATCTAACAGTGGTTTCCTCTTTGATGAGTTTGGGAAGTAGTGGTTTCATGTTTGGGCATGCTGCTCTAAAAACTGCTTCATGCAAGATGACTAAACATGAGAAGACTTGTCTTGACAACCAACATATATTTATTCCTTTTGCATTTAACATTTTTAGTTTTCTCACGCCTGAAGCCGTGGAACTACTTAGCCGAGTCCAATAGTTTATGCATAGTAATGTTATGATTCCAAGATTTATCAATATAGTTTTTAAAATATGAATTTTGCAATTCAAAAAAGGCTTGCGACATAACTTGTTGTCCTTTTGCCTTCTGCCTTGACGTAAACACTATGTTTTATAGGAAAAGAAAAAAAAAATCTATCTTTATATATTTCATTTATTCTAACATATAATCATTTTACATACATTTTACTACTGGTGGCGTATGTATTAAACTGGCAACTTTTAGGAAGACTCGTATTGTTTTCTTCGAACAATTGCAAACAGTAAACAATAATTATAAATTGAGCACGTAAAATCCGTGTTAAAAAAAAAAAAAAAAAAAAAAACACTACGGATTTCTTTGTGTGCTTCAGTCACTGTGTTCGAATTATTTCAAAATTCAATACTTGATACTTCCCATCCCTTCAAAACAAAATTTGCAACGTCGTATCATAGCAACTGTTTTGCACTATCTACCGACTATAAATAAATAATTTCATTAAACACATTTAAAAAAAAACTGGGATTTCAGTTTTAAGCATAGTGTTAATAATATACCTAATGTATTATTTGGAAATTGGAAAGACCCACCAATTATAAGTAAAATAAATTAATATTATAGATTATTCTAGAGAACTACCGAAGAGCGTCGGGGAACAGGAAAACCTCAAGCATTGCTAGGAAAGACTCACTAACCAAATAATTTTCCATGTGATATATGATATTATTTTATAATATAATAAACAACAGATCACAAATTTTAATCTTGTTTTTTTATTGTACTTTTATTAGGTTGAATTCAACTACAGTCTTCTAAAACTAAAAAGTCGTAGAAAAATATATTAAATTTTAATTGGAACCGTGATATTGGAACCGTCTCATCGAACTCTATTATATTAAATTTTAGGTTTTCACTTTTCGATTTCTAACTTGTAGATTTTATAATTTTTGTCAGATTATTTTCTTTTTATTTATCATTGTGTCTTTTGTTATTTTCGTCATTGTGTCTTTTTTTCTTAATATTATATTATATTACACAACATTGTATTATATTTTACGACCCATTATTTCTAATTTATACATTTTTCTGAATTTAAAAGACCGTGTAGGATGACTTAACCCAAATTTTGTAATATATTATTATTATTATGAGAAAGTATATAATTTTTATACGAATGTAAGAAAAACGAATTGAGCACAATAAAGTATCTCTCTCTCCACCTTTCTCTCTACATATACACACACAAAGAGCCGCTAGTGTTTGTCGTGCATGTGTTTGTTTTGTATTTGTTCATCTGCTCTACAGCTAAAGGTAACCAACCCATCACAACTTTATATCTTTATTCATCAATTTAATCAATTCAATACACTCAACTTTAGCCACTAGATCTATAATTCTTTTGAACGTATTTGATCGTTAATGTTTACATATATATGTTTTATATTGTTTATACAAGTTTGAGACTTACATTTATTGTAGAATTTGGCTTCAAATCACATCATCTTAATTGCTATATTTATGTTCTAACCAAAGTTACAGAGAAGGGGGGGTACCTCCTTGTGACCACCCTCCGGCGTGAGAATCAGACTAGATTGCTCTGAATATAAATGTATATTAAGAGAAATAGCTAGAGCAGATAAGATATGTGATGGTATAAGATAGTATATGATACCGTTCCAAGGTGTTGGAGTATTTATAGCCGAAGGTAGGTTTGCAAGCAGGTACAGCCAGCTGTATAATATTCCTTTTCTACCAACTGTGGGCTACGCACGTGCCATGCTGGTGGTTGGTGGGTAGGCAGCGGCTGATAGTGACATGGCCGGCTGTGTACTATTCCTTTTCCACCAACTGCATGCTATGTATGTGCCACGACAAGGGTTGGTGAGTAGGCAGCGGCTGATAGTGACATTTTGTACTAGAACGTGCTCCTAGTCGTACTGTTG
The DNA here is from genome assembly GCF_021521415.1 of Bidens hawaiensis. Classification (NCBI taxonomy): domain Eukaryota; kingdom Viridiplantae; phylum Streptophyta; class Magnoliopsida; order Asterales; family Asteraceae; genus Bidens; species Bidens hawaiensis. Next base: position 115,053 of record NW_027492217.1, read on the forward strand.
TCAGTGAGCTGTCACCCTGTGATTGGTTCATGGGCTGCTTTGGTCAGATCTTGTCTATTTTGTCCATACCTTGGCAGGTATAGTACAAAAGATCCTCCAGAAGCGTACAGACTGGCTCATTTGGGCGGGAGTATTCCCGCCTTGCTCATTCCTTCTTCAGGTGACATTACTGAATTATTGAGAGTTAGTGCCTTGTGCGTGTAGCCTTGCTATTAGTGCGGGTAGCCTTCCCTGATGGCTTGTATCCGCAGCTGCGGGAACAGGCGGGGTACTTCACCATTGGGAGACTTTTCCTGCGGGAACAGCTGGCGTACTGCGCGTAAGGTCTTCTTCTCTCTGAGCATGGTGGGTCCTGCGGAACCAGTTGGTCTTTGCGCAGACGTCCCTCTTCAAGGTGAGTCTTGCGGGTCCAACTGGGCCCTGCTGGGACCTACCTCTTCAAGTCCCCCAGTACAATGTTCTTCTCATGATTTGTTAATAAGTGAGGTGAACTTTTAGACTTAAGCAAAGGGTTTTGAAAAGGGTTTTTAGTTTTAAGGTTTTCCGTGGGGATTCTTCCCGCGGTTTTCCTAATGTCACGTGCAGAAATTCCCGACTTTTCTGCTTGATCTTTGGGTATGATGCGGGTAGGTGTGTAACCTCCTCGCAAGTCAGGAGCGTTGAGTTTCACTTGTGTAGATTCTCCACGAGGTTTTGGTAGTTTTAGACATAGTGATCAATTATGTTAAACAACCAATTCCATCTTGGAGCTTCAAACAATCTAGTTCTCAACGTTCCCGCTATGCGGGGATGTTATTTCCCTTTCCACAAGCATGGCCCAGAAGATCCTTCTTGGTTTTAATTCCCTGCAAGTGCTAAGTATGTGAAGGGTTTCGCCTTGACACTGTACCCGCACTCGTCTTATAGTTAGTTGACTTCCAAGGTATTCTTGGCTTCAATTCCCTGCAGGTGCTAAGTATGTGAAGGGTTTAGCCTTGACACTGTACCCGCATTTGTCTTACGGTTTCTTGGTTACCAAGGTATTCTTGGCTTCAATTCCCTGCAGGTGCTAAGTATGTGAAGGGTTTCGCCTTGACACTGTACCCGCACTTGTCTTACGGTTTCTTGGTTACCAAGGTATTCTTGGCTTCAATTCCCTGCAGGTGCTAAGTATGTGAAGGGTTTCGCCTTGACACTGTACCCGCACTTGTCTTACGGTTTCTTGGTTACCAAGGTAAGGTGGGTATATTCCCTCTTATTTTTGAATCTTTGTTTCACGCATATTTTAGTTTAACTTAGCAATTTCTTGAGTAGTTTGGATAAGTTAACCTTTCAACATGGCAGATGATAGGTTAAAGTTTTGCTCTCTTTCGTGATTGTGCGGGTAAGACCGTCACTTTCACTTGGCTAAACTTTACCTATATCTGACCTGTGTGAAGGTTTTCCTCATCTTTTCCTTAGAAATTTATAAGTGTTTTAAATAAGTTAACCTTTCGACGCGCGGTTGTCAATAGGTTGATGTTCAGTTTCCTCTATCATGATTGTGCGGGTAGGACCTTCACTTTCATTTAGTGGGATGACCAAACTTTACCTATAACTGACCTGCGTGAAGGTTTTCCTCATCTTTTCCTTAGAAATTTTTGCCGTTTCTTGTGTTTATGCGGGTTTTGCCGCCTTCCACACGCAACGACTTACTTCCCCACTTATTTATGCGGTGAATACCGGCATATCAGTGTTTTGAATAAGTTAACCTTTCGACGCGCGGTTGTCAATAGGTTAATGTTCAGTTTCCTCTATCATGGTTGTGCGGGTAGGACCGTCACTTTCATTTAGTGGGATGACCAAACTTCACCTATAACTGACCTGCGTGAAGGTTTTCCTCATCTTTTCCTTAGAAATTTTTGCCGTTTTGTGTTTATGCGGGTTTTGCCGCCTTCCACACGCAACGACTTACTTCCCCACTTATTTATGCGGTGAATACCGGCATATCAGTGTGGTCAGATCATAAGTATAAATGTAAGACCATCAGCGTCAATGTGATAAGGAGAATCATTTCCATTAGAAGTGACTCTAGGCCTTTTCTTTACAAGTTTGGAATTGATCTACATGCAGCCTGTGTAATTGAGCTCCCTTCCATGTTCTTGGGATGGGGGTGTCATCGAGCCGATATGCACCTGGTTCGGAATCTCGTTGTTTACGCAGTATGTAGTCTCCAACATTGAAGCTGCAGTTTCATCCGTGTTTTCCCCAACTGGGGTTCTACACGTATTAGCCTGCTTAGCGTCTATTACGCCACGAGGTGAGTGAGTTTCCCATTTCTGACGAATGCTTCGACGACGTCCTTCAAGGATACGCATTCCTCCGTGGTATGGCCTTTTGTCCTATAGAAGTCACAGGATTTGCTCTGATCAGCGTTGTGACGCTGTCGGATTATTGGAGCCTTTGGCCATGGGAGCCTCTCGGTGGCAAATATTTCGGTGACGCTTTTGGTGAGTGGCGTCCATCTGGAGTTCCGGTTCGACGACTGCATGTTATCCATTCCGCCTAACCGAGGGTGCGAGCCGGATGAGGTGTCAAAGTTTACCCTTGACTGCCAAATACCAAGCTTCCTCTTTTTGTTTTATCGGGCGGTAAGAACGTTGTTTTCTCAAGTTTTTTGAGTGTAGAGGTTTGTGCTCTGGGGAAGATCTCTACCCAGTTGCTTTTCCGTTTCCACGAAGCGTTTAGCTGCTGTCATGATGGCATCCCACGTGGATGGCATGCCATCTTTACCCGTTAAGGTGTGGATGAGCTATAGGTCTTCCGCGCCCTGGATGAAAGCAGCGCGAACAAGATCTTCGCTAATAGTGCCCAGACTTAGCTTTTTTGAATTGAAGCGCGCGATGAAGTTTAGTAAAGACTCATCTTCCTCTCGGATGCAGTTGAGGATCGTCCATTGCTCTTCAGTATACTTTGTTTGTTGACTGAAGTGTTGGCTGAACTTCTGCTGGAAGTCTGCCCAATCGTAGATGTGATGGACCGATAGACGGTCGAACCACGCTCTGGCTGCCCCAACAAGCGTCATTTGGAACATGTAACACCACGTGGGTTCCGTCCAATTGCTGACGGTTGCCCCCGCTATGAATCTGTTCAAATGATCGTCTGGGTCAGATATACCATCATATGTGCCTATGTTGGACATTTGTTTGGCACTTTTCGGGGCAATTGCTTCCGCAATGTCCCTTGCAAATTTGGATGTTCCCGCATTTTCAACAGTTGGTCTGAAGATTTTAGAGAAGTCACGTGGGTTTCCACCCGCGTTTTTTGGTTTAAAGGTTTCTCCAAAATTTCTTCTGTGGAAATCTGCTTGTTTACGCTTCCCTTTCGCCCTATGGCGCGGGTTTGCGTCACTGTCAGATTCTTCCCAATCTTTGTCATACTCGCACTGATTACTCATGTTGAGCTGTTGTCGAGTGCTTCCGATTTCGTCAGCTTGTTGGAGTTAACGTAAGCGTTCATCCAACTCAGCTTGGAATTCCTTCTGACGTGCTTCCGCCCACGCTTTAACTTGATCAAGTGTTTGGCGGGGGAGCCACGTCTGTTGTCTCTCCAACTGGGTATCGGTGAATCCCAGGGGAGGATTATTTACTGCACTTGCCCCGGGTTGGGTAACCGGGGTAGTGTTCGTAAATATTGTGTACTCGCCGGTGTTCCCCCCAGTAGCTGGGGTTGTGGTTACCGGAGTTTCTTGGTCACTCTTTGGCCTTGGCACCGGAGTAACCTTAACCATCTTTCCAGAGGTTTTGAAAAAACTGAGAAAATTAGTTCTAGCTTTTATGCACGAATGGCGCCAATGAAGAAACACTAAGTGACCCCGGCAGATTACGGATAATCTTAGGGTTAAGTAGATGTTTCCCACGAGGGTTAGGTCCGGCAAAGATGGTTATTCTTCTGATGACCTACAAAACAGACACCGTGAGCTCGTCACTGAGAAGGGGGGTACCTCCTTGTGACCACCCTACGGCGTGAGAATCAGACTAGATTGCTCTGAATATAAATGTATATTAAGAGAAATAGCTAGAGCAGATAAGATATGTGATGGTATAAGATAGTATATGATTCCGTTCCAAGGTGTTGGAGTATTTATAGCCGAATGTAGGTTTCCAAGCAGGTACAGCCAGCTGTATAATATTTCTTTTCTACCAACTGTGGGCTACGCACGTGCCATGCTGGTGGTTGGTGGGTAGGCAGCGGCTGATAGTGACATGGCCGGCTGTGTACTATTCCTTTTCCACCAACTGCAGGCTATGTACGTGCCACGACAAGGGTTGGTGAGTAGGCAGCAGCTGATAGTGACATTTTGTACTAGAACGTGCTCCTCGTCGTACTGTTGTCAGTGAGCTGTCACCCTGTGATTGGTTCATGGGCTGTTTTGGTCAGATCTTGTCTATTTTGTCCATACCTTTGCAGGTATAGTACAAAAGATCCTCCAGAAGCGTACAGACTGGCTCATTTGGGCGGGAGTATTCCCCCTTTGCTCATTCCTTCTTCAGGTGACAAAACTGAATTATTGAGAGTTAGTGCCTTGTGCGTGTAGCCTTGCTATTAGTGCGGGTAGCCTTCCCTGATGGCTTGTATCCGCAGCTGCGGGAACAGGCGGGGTACTTCACCATTGGGAGGCTTTTCCTGCGGGAACAGCTGGCGTACTGCGCGTAAGGTCTTCATCTCTCTGAGCATGGTGGGTCCTACGGAACCAGTTGGTCTTTGCGCAGACGTCCCTCTTCATGGTGAGTCTTGCGGGTCCAACTGGGCCCTGCTGGGACCTACCTCTTCAACAGGGAATGCAGAAAGATGTGTTTTCAAGGTAAGACACCTTCCTCTAACCATGAATCCCAACCTCCCTTTAAGCCATCATCGTTCCTCTTAGACGAAATCGGGCATATACACATCACTCACCACAATCTTTGTGAAGATGGTTGATTAATCATTAATATATAACACTTCATATATATACGATACCTATATAGTTTCACAAATGGATTTCAAAAGGAGTGTGTTAATGCAACGTTACGAATTAGGTAAACTATTAGGTCAAGGTAATTTCGCAAAAGTTTACCACGGTAAAAACATCGAATCCGGGGTAAATGTAGCAATTAAAATCATAGACAAAAGTAAGGTCATGAAAGTGGGAATGATGAATCAAATCAAGAGGGAAATCGCGGTCATGAAGTTGATCAAACACCCGAATGTGGTCCGCCTTTATGAGGTTATGGCAAGCAAGACAAAAATATACTTTGTTCTAGAGTATGTGAAAGGGGGTGAGTTGTTTGACAAAAGTAGCTAAAGGGAAACTAAAAGAGGATGCTGCAAGAAAGTATTTTCAGCAGCTAATATCCGCGATCAGTTATTGTCATAACCGAGGCGTGTACCATCGAGATTTGAAGCTCGAAAACTTGTTATTAGAGTATTAGAAGATGAAAGGAACTTGAAGGTGTCTGACTTTGGGTTAAGTGCTTTGGTTGACTCCAAACGATAAGACGGGTTGCTTCACACGAGTTGTGGCACGCCTGCTTACGTGGCGCCTGAAGTTATTAGACATAAAGGGTATGACGGGTCAAAAGCCGACGTTTGGTCGTGTGGGGTTGCTTTGTTTGTGCTTTTGGCGGTTTTTCTTCCGTTTCATGACTCGAATGTTATGGAAATGTATAGGAAGATTGCCCGGTCGGAATTTAAGTATCCGAATTGGTTTCCAAGTGAAGCAAGGAAGTTGGTGTCGAAGATGCTTGATCCGAACCCGAAAACAAGGATTTCGGTTTTGAAGATTATGGAAAATTCATGGTTTAAAAAGGGTTTGGTGCCTCAACAATTAAAACCCGAAAAAATGGCTCAAACAGGATTTGATGTTGAAAAGGCCGATTACTTGAACGCGTTTGATATCATATCTTTGTCACCCGGGTTTGATCTTTCGGGTCTGTTTAAGGATAGTGTTGAAGACAAAATAGAAGTGAGGTTTATTTCCAAACATGTGGGAAAATACATTGTTAAAAAAGTTTAAGAAATAGGCAGGAGTTTAAACCTTAAAGTAGTGAAAACGGGTGAAATGTTTTAGAAATTGGAAGGATCAAAGAGGGTGAAAATGGGATTTTAGCCGTTGATTTACAAGTATTTGAGATGGCGCATAATGCATAGCTTGTCGAGGCGACGCAAATGGGGAGGCGATAGAGTCGAATTTTATGAGATCATGAATAAGAATATAAAGCCAGCACTTACAGGCGAGTTGCAGCTACTTTAGATATAATTGTGGATTGAAAAAGATTTAAAAGTTACGAAGATATATGTATCATTGTAAGGTTACCGAACGATAAATGAAGTGGTGTTTTTTGTTAATGTATGCAAGCTAGATATTTTTTGAAAGTATAGGGTGGTGAAATGTCAAAGTTTAATTTTCGAAGGGGTACACTGGAAAATGTGTCAAGCATTATTGTTTTCAGAGTGTTCTAGAAATGGGGTGGGAGAAACGCGCGTCATGAAGTATTATTAATTTTGATACTTGATGGTAAAGTGACAACAAAGAAATCTTTTGAAGTTTTGTGTACAATACAATAATAAAGAAATAAATATTTTTATAGAGTCATATATGGGTGAGTTAATCATTACAAAATAAATAAATAAATAACCACCCACTAATTTAAACTAGCGAGGGCTTAGAACCCACATGTTGCATCGGGTATGTTAAAAATAAATAAATAAATAAACTATAAACACTTGAAACTGGTTGCTCAAAACATAAACGAAAAGAAGAAATATACATCAAAACTGTCAAAAAAAAAAAGCACAACTTTAAGATTCAAAAGAATATTAAAAAAGAAGCATAAATTTATAGTTTTTATAACCCGAGCGTTGCAACCTTTTGACTTTCGAGAGAAAAAGACAACCGAACATATAAAAGCTATGGAGGTTCAAATAAGGACCAACATCATCGTCATAACCTTTATGAAACAGATCCAGACTCGGATCATCATCGCACTCACAATCAAAGGTAATGTTAAGCATACAGAAATGCATCAAAATTTCAAAGCATTGGCTCATCTAACGCGATTAAAAAGACCCAATCTAAATTCATACCCATATTTTAAGAACGAAACTCAATTGTGAAGCGTACCTATAAATCCATATTGTCGATTAAAACACAAATACACACATAAACCTAGTTTAGGTAGAGCAATTAAGAAAACCCAACCTAGATTCATTACCAAACACAAATACACAAAAAAAATTGAGATTTTTTAAGGCTACGTAAGTTTAAATGAAGGAAACATCGTCATCATCGCCTTAATCAAACAGATCCAGGCTTGTCTTATCATCACAGTCACATTCTCACCATCATCAAGTCAAAGAAAAAAGTTCAAAACGAGACATAGAGCACAAATAAGACACTAAACAATGTAAGTCTGTCGCCGCCATTGGCGGCTGGAGCCATCGGAAACAACAGAGCAACACCCGTCTCTTTGTCTCTTTTTAGAATCACCCTAGTTTCCCCCTCCCTCCCTATCTATATGTGTGTGTGTGTGTAGAAAGACAATCAAAGATCTGCCATCGCAACAGAATCGGTCGGTGGTCAATAAGCGCTGGTTTCGGCCACCACCACTGCCGGTTCAGAATAATATAAAGAATCATATTTTCAAAAGACTGTATTTGAATTATTAAAACGGGTATTCAAATACCGAGTTATCAATATAATAATATTTTATTCAAAGACTTCCGCTAAAAGAACGTAACTCTGATAAATTTACAAAGCAGATACCAACTATCAGGTGTCACGCCTAGGCCCTAAGTCGGAGTGTAACAAATGGGTTACAACATCACTGTTTTAGCTCAGTCACCTAAGATTCCAAAACGGAAGTCGTGAACTGTCATGAACGGAAGAGCGCTAGAAATGCAAGATGATGATGCTGATGGTTTATCTTTGTCATACGATGAAAGAAAAGAAAAGGACAGATGAGAATCATAAACAAAGGTTGGAATGTGTAGTGCTAGCTGCCATTGATAACAACATGTGTATTACCTTTGTGAGTTAAGTGATAAAGTACAAATATGACATTATAAGGTACAAATTACAAAGCATAAACAAAAAGAAGATCAATCAAATTAAAACTTCAAATTATTTACACCCCCCTATCGTTTCTATAGATAGACAATCAAAGATCAATCACCGCAACAAAAGCGATCGGTGTTGAATAGGCGATGGTTTCCCCCACCATCGTCACTTAACGTTCCAAAATGGAAGCTGACGACGATCAAAATCGAAGCCATGGACATAGCCAAAATCAATGCTACAACTTTGCCCTCTTTTCTCCATCATCGTTGCCACCTAGGGTTCCAAAATGGAAGCTGGAAACGGATGTGGTCAGAAGATAAAACAGATTTCAGAGCCACAAGCGCGGTACAACATCTTCTATCTCAGTCGCCTAAGATTCCAAAATGGAAGCCGGGAACAGTCGTGTTCGGGTTATGAAAGAGAAGAAAAGGTTTGTCCTTGTCAATGGTTAACTTTGTCTTATGATGAAAGAGAAGAAAAGGACATATGAGAACCATATACATAGATTGGAATGTGTAGTGCCAGTTGCCACCATTGATAGCACACAAGTGCATTAGGCTATTTCAGATCTTGAAGATGTACTTGTGTTAAGGACTCGGGACTTTCACCTAACCATTTCTTGTCATTTATGTGTTCGGCTTACATGAATGTACTCGAGGCTAGCACTTAGCAAATCTCAAGAAAGTTGAGAAACTTTCAATCATCCATTTCACCCAACATAAACAGAAAATGATTATGTGTTTATAACCAATGAAGGAACGTTATGCTTAAGTTGACACCAAACCTTGTATTGTCAAAATTATGAAAAAGAAAAGACTCGAAGCATTGTGTCGCAAAGGTAAATAGTTACCAATATTTGAACCAAAGGGTCTTTGAACTACTGCATTTAGGTGTTGGAATAGCATTAAACTTATCAAATGGTAAGGGAAATTCTGTAAGTGACAAAAAAATAAATAAATAACCTTAAAAAACAACGAATTTAAGCATATTAGTTTTTGTTGTGTATCTACCTAAACATTTAGTTTATTTTTGTAAATGCAAATTGCACGAATAATTTTGTAATAATATCAACAGAAATCACGGTTATTTTATTAAACAGCAAGACCTCGCAAGAATTCGGATTATTTGAGATATCACCAACAATCGTAGATGCAATCACAACCATAAGTACAAGACTACCAGTATTACTATAATATACACAATGTCCGGTTCCGGGCCCATATTTAAAAATGCAGTCAATTTTACAACGATTCTCTTTACAACCTTCAGTGGTCTCATGCGCCACACATGTTTTCCATCAACATTTGAAATACAAATTAAAACAAAAGCATAAATAATAAGTTAAAACACTTTTGATACGCATGAAAATTTAGTAATAATAGTAGCAAGATAACTAATTAACAAACCTTCAATAATCATTATAAGTAGCACAAAGCAAGCGCAATGTGGACTTAGACATGTATGTACTTTAACACAACAAAAATATGCTTCGCTATAGAGCTTCTAAATAATTTTACTTTGAAGATTAATCATACAGGATTTATACATATATATTGGCAAATGTTGCAAAGGTGTAATCTTTTAGTGAACATATATATTTAATGCAAAGATTATTATTAATTCTAATTGTGTAAAATAACCAATTTATAATAAATGGTATATTTGAAAATTAGAAAAGTTGTTGAAATATAATTTTTGCATTTTGCAATTATTGAATTCAAAATCCTACTCTACTAATAAAATCATTTTGTCAACTGGATTATAACATAGTTGGGCAGATTTTTTTCCCCGTTATTCAAAGGTGTGTAAATGTCAACTTTATAATCACCATTCAAAAAGTTCGTACGGGTCATTTTAAAAACGGACCATATTTATTTCATTTTTTTACATTTAATTTTGTTCATTTATTTTAAGTAACAAACCTTATTTATTTTTATCATTTGACAAATACCGTGTAATACACGGGTTCAAAAGCTAGTATAATATTATAACAAACTACAGGCATATATTAATAAAGGGAATATCTTATAGAATAGTAACCAAGTTTCAAAAACATTTCAATTAGGTCACTCATGCAATTTTTTTCCAAATCACGCCACTAAATCTTCAAATCGAGTCTCACCAATTTTTTTGTGCGTCAAGAAGGAAATGAAGGATAAGATGTGGGAGTCGGAATCTGCAATATGTGTAGTTAAATTTAAATAAAATGTTAAAAAACGTTAATTATATTAAATTCAATAATAAAAAATAAAAACCACGCCGTCACTCAACATCAACATAAAAAATGATAAAAAGATTTTCTATGTGAAACAAAAAAGAAAAAGGTTAATAAAACATTTTAAAACCTTTAATTTAATAAAATATGAAAGTTGAGTGATTTAATTAAAACACTTTTAATGTTGAGTGACCTAATTAAAAAACTTTTAAAATTTGATTATCATTCTATGAAATTGCCCCATAAATAAATGCAATTGTGTTGAGAATTGTGAACAAAGTTGATGATTTTAGTTTATTGATAAATATATTTTTAATACTTCGAAAAGAGAAACAAAAAGTAAAAACTGTAAATTATAAAATTGATATCATTTAAAACATGAAAGAAGATAAAGGATTTTCCATAAATGATTTGGATTTTTTTGGTTCCCATATACTTAAAAACGAGTTATGAGGCAGCTTGTTACTCGTTTACCTGTCTTTCTAATGTAATTGGTTTCTTTTGTGAAATTATATAATCGATTTGATTAAAAAATTGGGCAACCTCATATAATAGTAATCAACTTTTAACTTGATTTGAAGATTTAGTTACCTGATTTGAAGAAAATATGCATCAGTGAGCTAATTGAAACACTTTTGAAAGTTGGTTATCAACTAATTATTGTTTTGAAGTGAGAAATCGACTTTTGAAACCGGTTGTTTAGAATTTTAAGTTTATATTACTTTGAATGATATCACAAATGATTCAAAGTAAATATTAGTAGCTATTACAAAACAATAAATCAATAATAAATTTTTATCTATAGAATATAAAAGTGTAGTATTTTAGTGTATATATTTAATGCAAAGATAGCTATTAATTTTATTCTATGAGATTTTCTCTTAATTCTATGTGTAAAATAACCAATTTATAATAAATGGTGTATTTGAAAATTTAAAAGTTTTTGAAATATAATTCATGAATTTATTGGGGTCAAAATATAATATTATAATAAACTACGAACTTATATTAGTAAATGCAATTTTGTGAGGATTATAAACAAATAAAAAGTTGATAAATATTCTAAAACTTAAGTAAACATAAACTACAAATGTGAATTATAAAAATTGATGACATTTAGAAGCATCAGACAAAGATGCTTTTGCTAAAATTCTGTAAAACAAATACAATGAGTGTAAAATCAATTAGGAAAACACTGTAGATTGGGTTGAATCAAGCAAAGGTTTTCATATGCTTTTGAGTAAACCAACTAACAATAATGCAAAGTTTGGAATTTGATATTGTCAAAACATGAAATGAATCTGACCTGATCCATGACGATGTTTCCACGGATGTCGAGATGAACGAACCACGCCTTGATCTTCTTCTCCGGTTGCTTGAGATCTGCAATGGCCTTTTGGGGGTGTGGATGTGACTGCTAAGAAATCTCAAGGATCTCTTGTTTACAGACACAAAAATGGTTATGGTGGTGGCTCTTATTGAGCATGACCCCCTAATAAGGAGGTGGAGACCTCCTTATATAGAGAGCCTCATGGCCACCATCATGGTACCCTAATGGGCCTAGCCCAGTTAGGGTTACCTCAACAAAACCCCATCAGCCCAATAACATTGTATTAGTCCATATAATAAAATAAGCCAAACATAATAAATTTAGGGTCGTAAAACTGGGTTTAGTACCATACCCCTACAAGCCCCCCAAGTCCAGTGTTGCTCCTAGGCGTGCAAGCGTTTAGGTGGAGCGCTGGACTTTATAAGGTGTGTTAGGACATGAGGCGGTTTTTTCCCTTTTCTTCGGCCTTGTCTTTATTGTCTTTGAGTTTTGGGAGGTTTTCTCCATGATGGTGACATGTTGTGGTCCTTATGATAATGATGGTGCACTAGCATGAATAAGATATAGCACGCATCATAACAATAGTGGCGCGGGGCCTGATAAAAGATAGAGTGCGCGTCTCGATAATAATGTAATGTAACTTGCGCGCGAGGCAGCTTACGAGCTATAAAAATAATAAAGCTTGCGCGCGAGGCGACTTACGAGCTATAAAAATAATGAAGCATGCACGAGTTGCGGCTTATGAGCTACAAAAATAATGAAGCATGCGCGAGTTGCGGCTTACAAGCTGTAAAAATAATAAAGCTTGCGCGCGAGGCGACTTACGAGCTATGAAAATAATTAAGCTTGCGCGCGAGGCGACTTACGAGCTATAATATGATGATAATGACTGGCCCACAAGGGCCTCTTCTGCGCAGGATGACTATCCCGGCTTGTCTTCAAAATAATAACGGAGGCACAAACGGCCAGATAATAATAATAATAATGTCATAGGTGCTTGTGCGACTCGTAGCCGAACCAGTATTCCACGTCTCTGACACGAGCATCTTTCTTGATTGAGGGAGGTTTTCTTGTCATACTTGTAGTAACCCGAGGGTGGTAGAATGTCAATATCTAAACCCTTACTTTGTTATCATAATTAATATAATGGCAAAAGTTTAGGGGCCCTTTTGAGATTTTGAAAATTAATTACTTTTTGTTGGAAAACCTGTAACATTCACGTGCCGCGTCGTTTTTATCCACTGACTTGCATCAGTGACCTGCGAATGTTCATAGGTGACCCGCGGCGTTAATAATGATCCGCGGTGATCGGTGTTCGCCTAACGGAGTGTTTGTCTGCGGTGCGCGCATGCATGACGGAGAGTTGAGCGCGCATGCATGGCTAAGGATTGAGCGCGCATGCATGGCAGGAGTTGAGCGCGCGTGCGTGGCGCAGGATTGAGCGCACAAGCATGGTGGGAGTTGAGCGCGCGTGCGTGGCGCAGGTTTGAGCGCGCAGGCATGGCGGTGTGTTGCTTAGCGATGCGCATGCACGGTGGCGATCAACTGTTGAGGTGGCGGATTATTGACCCGTGACGACGCATCGTGATCCGTGGTGACGCGCTGCTGCTTCATGGCGATGTATTGAATCGCGGTGGCGCATGCGTGATGGCGGTACATCGAACCATGGTGGCGCATGCGCGATGGCGCGCGCGTGTGCTTGTTGAATATAAGGTATGCTTACACATTGAAATTTGAACAAGGTTGTAAGGAAATTATTAAGTACCCCTTAATAGTTGTCATATTTCAAGCTATTTTGCGATATTTTGAATATGCTGACACGCGCCTTGGCATTTCGTTATTCCTCTTTTGCGCGACGTTATCGTGCATTTATTATAGGGAATTATGAATGAGTTTTTTAGCCTTTACGTGTCAGTATGCGTTACTCTGCCTATATCCATTATAATCCCATGCGCGGCCCCGACCTGAAACCTCAACAACTATGTTTTGGCATGTGCTTTGCCTTAGTTGTGCTTAGGTATGTTATGGTCCAGCTGCGCAATACGTGGGATGGATGCTATGAGTAATTTGAGCTAAGGCTCATATTATTGGGCTAAGGCCCTGGCGTTTTAGAGTTAAAACTCGTCAACGCGTCTGAGCTTGAAGCTCGCGCATGTATGTTTTACTTCGTTTTATTTTTAGTTTGATGTCAATATAATGTTGTCATATTGCTCAAATTAATAAAAGGAAGTGTGAAACATGTATGCAAAAATCAAAATCAGGCTCGCACATGCATGGCGGCGGAGTCGTGACTCGCGGGCATGCATGCATGGTGGCGAAGTCTTTTGCGCAAAACCCACATGGTGGTTTCCGCGGTGGTTTCCACGGGCGCTCACGCATGTCGGCGGAATGGTGACCCGCTGGCGAGCATGCATGGTGGCAGTCTTCTGCGCAAAACCCACATGGTGGTTTCCGCGGTGGTTTCCACGGGAGCTCACGCATGTCGGCGGAATAGTGACCCGCTGGCGAGCATGCATGGTGGCAGTCTTCTGCGCAAAACCCACATGGTGGTTTCCGCGGTGGTTTCCACGGGCGCTCACGCATGTCGGCGGAATGGTGACCCGCTGGCGAACATGCATGGTGGCGGAAGTCTCCGTAATCTAGACTGTAATTTTAAACCTAAAATCCAGGTCTGTAATCCAGATCTAGATCTGTAAATCAGATCTAGATAGATCTGAAGCTCGGAGCGGAGAGAATTTAAAACCATCACAGATCCGGAGGCCTGATCATCCGAATCAGGTAGTTTCTTTTTTGGATCTACAAATCCTTTTCAGCTTCATTTTTGCACAGATCTGGAAGCCTCTTTTAGATCTATGGATCTTTTTGAGCTTTAATAGAACAAGTCTTGAAGCCTCTTTCTGTAAACTTCCAGATCTGGGTTTTTCTTGGGAGAGATCTGAGAACCGAGACGAAAATCGAAGGGTAGTTCGTTGCCGTCCCACGGATGGCGCCAATGTCAAAACATGAAATGAATCTGACCTGATCCATGACGATGTTTCCACGGATGTCGAGATGAACGAACCACGTCTTGATCTTCTTCTCCGGTTGCTTGAGATCTGCAATGGCCTTTTGGGGGTGTGGAGGTGACTGCTAAGAAATCCCAAGGATCTCTTGTTTACAGACACAAAAATGGTTTTGGTGGTGGCTCTTATTGAGCATGACCCCCTAATAAGGAGGTGGAGACCTCCTTATATAGAGAGCCTCATGGCCACCATCATGGTACCCTAATGGGCCTAGCCCAGTTAGGGTTACCTCCACAAAACTCCCTCAGCCCAATAACATTGTATTAGTCCATATAATAAAATAAGCCAAACATAATAAATTTAGGGTCATAAAACCGGGTTTAGTACCATACCCCTACAGATATAATCGTACTAAACCACCACCACCTCAGTACTATAATCCAATCATTCCTTTCAATTTCAGTGATGAACTTAAAGAGGAAAGCCTTTTCCCAAAACAAGTTCAAACTGCTTCTTCACAAAGTTTCACTTTTTTGGAACTGCTTCTTTGTTAAAAATTATCTTATTGAGACGTCAAACTACATTTCTTACAATTTTGATTTTAATATAAATTTATAACCATAGAAATTACAAATATGAAAAACCTAAATATTAGTTAGTTGATTATTAAATTACCCTAGGATATTTTGTTTTCAATACGAAAACTAAAGGAAATTCTTAAAAGAATATCCAATTCCATCTTTTGGACATGTAATATCACCTAGCAAAAACAAAAGGTTGAAAAAGACCTTTAAACTACATATCTACCCCCCATTGATTATCAACCAAAGAAATGGAATCAGATACATAATATAATGTATCAAAAGTATATTCCAATAAATATATAAAATCAAAATTATTTATACTTTAGAATAAAAAATTGAATTTCGTATATTGACAAAATAACATGGCATTGGAAGACCCACCCGCCCAATAATTGAATCCCACATTACCACCCACTTACCCACAACCGGCCGGTCCGGTTTTATATACTAAACAATTCAAACCCGGTCTAATTTTATCCTTCCATACACGGTTACTGGGCCCCACCTCACTTTCTCTCGTCCTAACTTCCACTACCACCAGCTCTTCCGTCAATCTTTTTAACTCTACCGCCATTGCGAAATTACATTTGGACCCTCCAACCACCTTCACACACCACTCCTTTTTTGTCACCACCGTCAAACCCTCACCCTCCGCCACCGCCACCACCGTCTCAATTATCTTCTCCGGCGGCTCCTTCGACAAAAACCGCTCTCCGTCCTCTCGATCATCGAATAAGCCCGAGAGCTTGTAGCCCAAGGAGAACGAGATGATATCGAAAGCATTCATTATTTTCAAATTATCGCCCGAGGCGAATGATCCATCCGATCCTCGCGAATTTTCATCTTCGTCGTCGTCATCGTCGTCTTTCAATTCGAGGTAATCGTGATGGAATTTGACTTCCTTGAAACCGACCCTGAACCATGGATCGTTGATTATTTCATCAACGGTTATTCGTGTAGCTGGATTCGTGTCGAGCAGGCGCGATAACAGCCGTTTAAGATCCGGAGACGTCCATCGCGGAACACGAAAGTCACCTGAGCATATCTTCTTATACATCACCATCAGATTCGGATCGTTGAACGGAAGATAACCTGAATGTTATTTTCAAACGGCTTAGTACTGGCATAAAAATGTAAAAAACAATATGCAGCACAAGTTGTTACTTATTTACCTATGCAAATAAACATTACTGCTTTACATGATTGTAAAAATGGCGTCTAGCTTTAAATGACTTAGTTTTGATATAAAAAACGGCTTATGCACAACTCGCTGCACATTTGCCTATGCAAATAAACACTACTTTTTAACATTAACCTGGTTCTAAAAATAGCGTCTAACATTTATTTTTAAACGACGTAGTTTTGATATCAAAAATAGCTATTGGTACAACTAGTTACCATTTGCCTTGATAAACACTACTTTTAACATGGCTGTAAAAATCCGGCTAACGCTGCAACACTGCTTTGTCAAAATCTTTCAAAATTAAATTTTTATGCATCAAATTTAGTATGTGTATTAAATTTGAAAAATTATATATAAATTTATTAATCGCTAGTCCAACCTGACGACCCGACTAGCGCGTAACGAGTTCTACTACAGCCGTACCTGAATTCAACACAAACAAAATGATTCCACATGACCAGATATCCACCTTCGCTCCGTCGTAGCCTTTCTTCAACAAAATCTCCGGCGCCACGTAAGCCGGAGTACCGCATAACGTATGCAAAAGTCCGTCCGGACGGATCTGGTCCGTGACAGCGGACAACCCAAAATCCGTAACTTTCAAATTCCAATTCTCATCCAAAAGCAAATTCTCCGGCTTCAAATCACGGTGATAGACTCCACGTGAGTGGCAGTACCCAACGGCCGAGATCAACTGTTGAAAATACCGACGGCTGAGATCTTCACTAAACCGTGATTTCGCCACTTTAGCAAACAACTCGCCGCCTTTAGCGTATTCCAGCACAAAGAAAATCTTCTTCTTGTTGGCCAAGACTTCTAGAAGGCGCACGATATGCGGGTGGCGCAGCCGGCGCATGATAGAGATCTCACGCTTAACGTTCGCCGTAAGTCCTCCTTTAATTATCCTCTGTTTGTTGATAGCTTTAATCGCCACGCTTCGTTCCGTGTGCACATCACGCGCGTGGTAGACTTTAGCAAAGGCGCCGTAACCTAGTAGTCGGCCGACCTCGTACTTTCCGAAGAGGGTTTTGTCCGCCGGAGACGAGGATTCGTCGCCGGCGTGGTCTAATTCCCGCATGACTTCAAATTGATCATGAAAATGGGTTTATTAGGTTTTTGGGATCTGGAAGAAAGGTGTGGGATGATAAGAGAGATGCTATTATTATTATTATTATTATTATTATTATAAGTTATAACAAATATACGGAACATGTTTGGATGTTGAGAGTTTGGTATTTATTGTGTTTTATTTTCAATCAAAAGTAATACTCACTTATCAACATGACGTCATGTATGGAGAGAGGTGGCTTGCTGGCTCCATGTTTATTTAATGTGTACTTATGGTTGATACGTATACTAGCGTAACGCATTGGTGAAATTTAATTTGCAAGTGTTGTGTTTGTTTGCCTATAGAGGACACGGTTAAGTAAAAGCAAAATGGATGGAGCTATGATGGCACATGTCTAAGATCATAAGACGAATATACCACGTGAGCCAATCCGCGCCAACAGTTCGTGGTCCATGCAAGTGAGCTAGTTGCGTGACTCCTGTCACGCTTTCTCTCCCGCTCTGCCTCATGTAATGTGTTGGATCCTGTAAGGATAAGTATGAACATAACAAGTAATGTTAGGGAAGTTGATTTTTTTAAGGTCACACAATGAATACCATAATAATCAAATAGTTTAAAAGAGTTTAAACGTTGAAAAGAATCACATTTGAGTTTACCTATGGAGGACACGGTTGCTTAAAGCATAATGGATGGAACCATAATGGAATATCCAATGAACCATAATGGTCTCATTTTAGGTATTCAACCGAATAAAAGTGGCCCCCTTAAGATTCAAAAACAAACTTATCTCACGTCTTTATTGTACATATATATTTCTCAATGCTTACATGTTTATATCCCTCATAATGAGGTCATATCTTTCAATAAAAGTTATGGCAACATTGATTTGATCATGTTTTCCATGGCATGTACCCCTTCTAAGTCCTGCTTCAACTCCCACACGAAATTGTCTACCGTCGTAACTTCTCTATTGACAAGGAACTATAATGGATTTGGGATTTTGACCCTACAATGATAACATTAACCCCACAAACTACCTCCTTCTTGCATAAGCCCACGCACATCTGTTTTCAGGTCTTCAAAGTGTATGCGATAAGAAGATATACCCCCACAACTTCATTGATCTCAGACCTAATCGTATCCATTAAGTCAGGGAGCTCATGTGTCAAGTGATCACATAGCATGTTGATAGCACTCTTGAAATCCTCCCTTATTTCAACCACTAGCAAGCTCTACTCGTTCCATAATCGGTGTGATTTCTAAAAAACTGTGTAGTCAATTCTCTTATGGGCGACTCCACATCTATAACCCCCTTTGTCCAAGCTGACCACCATGTCGTTGGGCCCACCTTGGCCACTATTAGATTAGATCCTTATAAAAATTAATCTTGACCAAGTTCCATGTAACCATTTTCAATATGTTGTAAATTCCTCACGATTATAATAAAAAACATGATTAATATGATAAGCCTAATTAGGTGTGTACATGTTACAGCAGAGAGAGTAGCAGCAGCACATGAGAAACTTCCAGATATGATTGTCAGCTTGATCGAGTTCCCTTTTAGGATGTATTGTTAAGGATGTGAATCAGAGTTATTGAGAGAGAACCATATAGGAGAGAAGAGGGTTACGAATTGTGTGTTATGTATATGTGTTTCGTATATCCTCTTTGATGTTAATTTGTCTCTCTTAAATACACACAAGGGAAGCTCTTTATTAGCTAATGAAGGTAATACGGTCCATCAACAATTACCAAGCTGATATGATAATAAGGTATACTTGTTTATTATTTGATCTATTTATTATATAAATGATTATAATGGTCATACGATAAATATATTTATTCTTACACAATGCTCATTGCCACAAACTTGCTAGACTCCGTAACTTGACTCAAGTGACTTACAACGGAACATAATATTAGATAAACACAAGTATTTTGAACAAGTTTTGGGCTAAGGTGTTTGGGTCAAATTGAGGTCATCACTTTTTTTCATTTGTTAGCTAAGTCTAAAATCTTCCTATCCAGATCATTGTATACAATAATGACATGCAAAAGAAAGGAAGAAACCGGTAACAATGGTAACCAGTGGCGGATCCAGGAATTTTTTTTAGGTGGTTCCCTCTTAATTTATAAGGTGGTTCCTACGCGTCTTCTATATATCCGTACACTATTATTTCGAAACTCGGGTGGTTCCGGGTAACCACCCGTTTGTATGCTGGATCCGCCCCTGATGGTGACTGCCCGGAACACTAGGCAATGTAGATTCAAGTTGGTGTTCATTAATTTGAACTTCCCGGCAAGAAAGTTTTTAGACTAGATCAAGGAAGATTCACTTATTTGGTTGAAGAGTAAATCCATTTGTAGTAGGTCGAGTTTGGAGGAGTTGTAATTTTCGTTTCATTTCATTCCATGTATAAGTTTTTGGTCGGCCTCCTCTAGCACCTTGTTGGTTGAGGCTGGTTATTTGTTTTTTAAAATATCGTCATTAAAAAAAATCCTGATGTTTTTTTAACCCTTATTTTATAATTTGCAAATTTTTAGTGCAACTTTTAAATTGTAATATGTAAATGAAAAATCATACCAACACGTACAATAAAAATATGACTTTTATTTAAAATTAGTTTTATGTTATTCACAAAGCAACATCGAAAAGTTAATTAGAATGTTATAAGCCGAAACTGTCAACTTAATTTCATACACGAATAATCATTATAAAAATATAACGTATGGTACTATTCTAACATTGAATCTTTTGATTTTTCAAACCAGGGTGATTGTCTTGGCACAAAATGTTATTCCAAAGTCCTTTATAAAAGTAGGAAGTCTTATTTGACCACTTCACGAGAATAAAACACGGTATGTAATATGTATAACCGATAGCCATCGGGGAAGAATTGGACCATGGTTTTTGATGTCATCATCCATATTCCATAGTTACAAAAAGAGTGTTGCACGTGGTTTTCCACAAACTCCTTAAATATTTTTCCTAACAATTTGCGATAGGGATGAGCAGAAAACCGAATTAACCGAATCGAAACCGAACAAATCGAAAAGACCGAACAAAAAAAAACCGAACCGAAGCATTAACCGATGGTTAATTTTTTAGTTTTTTGAAAACCGATTTTTCGGTTTAGGTTTGGTTATCCATTTAAAAAAAGACCGAAAATAACCGAACCGAACCGATTAACCCGACACGGTATGAACCAACGGATTTGCAAGATTCTAATGTGTATGGTCAATAATTAGAGATTTTGATTGAAAAGTTGGAGAACATAGAAATTGGTAATAATGTTTCTTTACGGCGTGTTTTGACTTTTAAATATTTACTTAAATATTAATACAATTGTACGCGTTTGTTTGTAGATGTTATGACCGGAAACAAAACTCCAAAAGAATCTACCATTGACGGTGATGAAGATTATGAAGATGATGACGATTGGGTCTAAACACTTTGAAGATGACTAAAATAATGAATGAAGATTCAGACCAAACTTTTAGGGCGCGTTCGTTTCACGGACTTTTTTTAAAGGATTTGGGATTGGAATTGGAATTAGAATTGGAATTGGAATGGAATGGAATGGAATGGAATGTTTGAGAATCTCTATCATATGTTTGGTTGCTTAATATGTGTTGGAATTGGAATTAGTTTCAAGATGACACGAGTTTTCGCACTAGACGGGTTGGGTTTCGGTTTCCTTTGTTTCTTTTTGGTCGATTTCGGAGCACTGGACGGGTTGGATTTCGGTTTCTTTTGTTTGTTTTTGGTCGGTTACGGATTCGTTTTCGGCCATTTGTTTCACTGTGGTCGGTTTTTTCAGTTTCATTTCTGTTCGGTTTCAGTTTTTTTGTTTCGTTTTGATCGATTTTTTCGGTTTCCATCAATTCGGTTCAGTTTTGGTTTGTGTTTCGTTTTCGTCGACTTTCAGTTTCGACTCATTTTTCGGGGGGGGGGGGGGGGGGTTTAAAAGAACGAGGGCAAATGCGGAAACGTTTTAGTTTTTTTACATTTTTCGTTTTTTATTTATATTTTGAGTTATGATTTTTTTATTAATTTTTTTGAAATTTTTTTGGAGGGGTTTTTATTGTTAATAAGAAAATCATTTATTTTCCATAACAATCCTTTCAATAGGTGGGATTTTAAAATCCCATGAAATGTGGGATTTGATGACATTTAGTTTTCATTCTCATTCTTTCATTTAATGAAACAAACGTATCAATTCATGAGATTTAAAATCTCATTCTTTATAATTCTTTTCAAATCCTTAAAACGAACAGAACCTTAGTGTTTTTTTATTAAGAACTTTGTTTATTTTGTTTAATTTTAAATTCTACTACTCAAGAAACTTTGTATTTGTTTAGTTCAACGTAACACGTGCCTATTTTTGTATTTTGAATTCAATATATATGTGGTACTCTATTTTTGTGATTTTTTTTGCAGCGTCTACATGCAATAAAAAAACCGAAAATAACCGAAACCGAAACCGAAAATAACCGAAAACCGATTGATTGGTATTATAAAATAACCGATGGCTTCGGTTTCGGTTTGGGTTTCACCCAATAACCAAACCGAACCGACCCATGCTCACCCCTAATTTGCAAAACAATATTGATATAAATGCTTGAAATTACAACTTTGTAATTACGTGTATGAGAGAAATCTTTATCTTTTTGAATGATTTCTTAGTTTTTTTTCATTTAATTTTTGCTTTAGATAGGTAGTTTTGTCTTAATTTGTTAAGTTGATGAAATTTTTTTTTGGTTTTAAATACGTTAATTTAATAAAATTATTTATGGGGTTTATTTCCAAAAGCGTAACGAACCTAACCCATACCGACCGAATTAGCTAGGACTTGTCGCTGCAACGCTGGTGTTTTACCAACTGCATAAATATTATATTAAATACGTTACTACTTTTGTTTCATTAGTTATATGAGTGTCATTACTATTATTACGTTTACTAACTTATTTTTGGGGTTAGTATTTGTGGTGTAAGAAACCTACAAGTTGTACGGGTATCAGATGCTATTTTCAGTGTTTACCGATTTACTTTTCGAGTTTAGTGCCATTAGCCTAACAAACCCAACTTTGATTTAACACCGGTGTCATAAAAACCTAACCGATCGTGGCATCGTCGCGTTTATTACCTCGTTGATTATCAATTTTGTCGACACACCAAACGACGTGTACACTTAAGATGTCGTCTAATGGCCGGTACAAAAGACCAATGATTAATTAACGCGGTAGATTTTTATCATTGGACCACATGGATTCTCTTGGGAGGAAATCTCTAGGTAGCTTCAACGAAAATGTATATTATTATATTCGAATTATTGCTGCATGAAATTCATGCGGATGATAATTGGTCGAAAGTTTTAAATTCAGATTTAACATTTATATATTTTTCTGATAATTGCAGCCTCAATATACAACACACAATAATACAAATCATCCTCAACTTTCATGCCTGGCTAATACATGCTCTCTTTAAAATCATTATATATATATGCGCACATGTATACGGACAACACACGTGTATGCATACGTAAGAACATACACAATTCATTTAACTAGATTTATCCACCACGCTTCCGAGACGGGCAAAGCAATTAAACATGTCATAACCAATACATTTATTATTTATTCAATAAAGATAAGCCAAAACTAATTCGCATCTTATTAATATTCGGCTTTGAACCCGATGTTTCCCCAAAGTTTTAAAACTAATTGTTATATGAGAATTTGTTTTTATATAAATTAGATAACACAAAATTATAAAACTTACGGCGCCATTAACCAATTCGCATATTATTAATTTTCGGCCTTGAATTCAATACCTTCCCAAAATTTAGAAGCTACTTGCTGAGTGAGAGAATTATCTTTTTATATAAATTAGATAACACAAATATCAAAAAAACATACGAGCCAAAATTAAAACATTATAAACTTTAAGGCTAAAGTACAAAAATGTAAAACATAGATGGCTAAAAGTGAAAGACTACAAAGTCTAATGTAGTTTTTCGAACAACTGTTCTAAAACGTGACAAACAAACCAAATTTAAATAAAATAAAGAACTTAGAGGGACTAAATGTTTTAACTAATAATCCAAAGAACTAAATGCGCATAGGTGAAAACTTTACTGTAGAATTCTATGTGCTTTAATATATAGTATAGCATAATAGTTGGGTTTACACATTCAATATAACTCGTAAAACTTAGAAATATTCATTCATATAGAAACTTGTTATACATTAAATGTAACACCCTGGCCCGGATTGGACTGACGTGTCACAATAAACATGGTTTCTGAACAAACGACATAAATTTATTTATATATTTATCCAAGGTATAGTACTCTAGATAAGACAAACTTAAAGTTACTTTACATACTAGCACGGTTGAAAAGATATTTTATTAGAACCATGATGTTTTAATCCTCGGTCTTAATCCCACCCAAAGTAACCTGTGGATCTGTATACAAAAAATATAAATAACGGAATGAGCCGAATGCTCAGTACGAAATAATAGGCTCAAACAATTAATGATTTAATGAAACGTAATTTAGATTGAACTTACAGTTGATGATACGATGCAAAGTAACTTTATTAAACAAATTAAAGCGTATCATATGGATGTACCCATGAGCGAACATAAAACGTGACAATATACAGGTAGCTACTCCTGCATATTTATCACACGAGATGACGAGTTGGCATACCCGCTATCCATCTCCTTAATATTAATCTTATGACCGATCCATACGCCTCCTAATAGTCATATGTACCACTTGTACTTAAGAGACGCCGTGAATTGATCTCACCGTCACGGGGTTGTGCACATGTTGTCGATGCCGCAACAACATGCTCGTGGGACACTCCACGAGAAGCGGCACTCAGGGTATCGGAATACAAATGATCTTATTCACATAACTCATAGCAAATATTATATCGTAACATATATCGGAACATGAGTACAACTAACATAATTCTATCGCATGACGTCAAACTATATCATAGTCAGAATAGAAATTTAACGAAAAGCCAACTGTTAAAGATGCTGGGAATTTCCAATGCATATGAAACTAATGGGTTTATAACAATTGAATATGAAAGCAATGAAGAGTGGGGGTTAGGATTCATACCTTTTAGGTTCCAAAAGCAATGTTAACTTGTTCGCGAGCGTCCTAGTTATCTATATATGAGTATATGATTTATTAGAATAATATTTAAATCTTTATAATATTTGGTTGAGCTAGTAAACTGGATTTTTGATACGTGGTGGTTTTAGATTTACAATTTTATTTATAGTTATTTAATCAAAGTTTGACGTATCCTAAAAGATTTGCCTATAAGAATATTGTTAATAAATGGTATTATTAACTTTTTGTTGTAACTGATGAAGTTCATAAACTTGTTGCTCCATTTAATATTATATATAGCACTCACTATTTATAGTTAGTAACGTGTGGATTATTTCTAATTATTATTTCACTTTAACAAAAACATAGTTCATAACAATGGATTTAAACTGATGTAGGTTTATACAGGAAATTTATATAATAATATTCATTCTTTGTTAGTAAGTAATTTAGACTAATATGGAAAAGTTCTTATATATTATTAAATATAATTATAAGAATTAAAACCAGTGGGTTAATAAGATGGTATGACTTAACTAATTCATAAGTCTCAAAAATCTATAAAGAAAAGATGGTATAGGGGATGGTTTCGAACCCCTAAACATGTGTTTAATAAGTTTTGTACTTAACCAGTTTAACTAGGCTCAAATTTAAGAAGTTGAAGGAATAATAAGACTATAAAGTAAACCTTGCTATTACTTCTTCTTCTTCGCTAGTTGGCCGGAAAAAGTACAGGTTGACCGGAAATTTGTTTCGAGTTCTGCGGGTGGCGGCGATGTGACCGAAGTTATTAATAAATGAATAAGTGAAGATATATAAAGATGGTAGTGGTTTATCTTGTTGGCGTCAGTTTGTTTTCGGCTTACCGAATATTTCAAAGTCGGTGTCGGAAACTTGAACGGATATATTTTTACGTATGATGGTGAAAGTTCTATAACATAACTCTTATATATTAATCTTTTCTTTGTAAACAAGGTGGAGATGCAGAGATGGTATACAAACAAGGTAGTATTTTGAGTTTATGTTGTTCGCCTGTTAACGGCCGGTTCCGTTGTGATGTTGCACAGTGGTAGTCAAAGATGGTGGGAGTGTTATGAAGTGAGGATGGTGAACAAGGCCACTGTTTTGGTGTTTGGGTTTGTTACAGTTGCCAGAAACGCGAATCAATAACGGAATTTAGCGTCCGAGAGTGAAGTCCAAGGGTGTGAATGTTAGAGGTTATGAGCCATGTATTTTAATAATCTATTCCTTTGTAATGAAGTTTATGATATTGATGAATATTAACTGCCACGTCTCTTTTACTTATTTATTTATTTACTTTTTTATAAGTCCTTCCCAAGATAAATATGTTTGATTTAAATTCAATGTTATCTGTTTAAAGTTATCTACATCATATCATAATACATAATATTATTTCCTTATTTACATGTATACATATTTCCTTATTATACTATAGTAATAATTAAATTTTTGGATGCCACTCTCTCTTTTTATTTTTAACTTATTTATGCATTCATTTCTTTTATTATTATTATTATAGAAAAATGGTTTTAAATATTTGACCATTACATTAAATTCTTTTTAACTCGTTATACATTAAATTCTCTGTTTAAGGTAACATGATAACGACGTTAACTTTCTCATTTGTCTCCGTTAAATCAAACGGAATCCTGTGTTTCCAGTTCCAGTTCCACTTCGCAGCACCACAGTCTGCCTGATTGGGTATAATTGCCTTGTGGTCAACATTCAGGACTGTTCTTTGACATGTGTTTTGGTGTTTTGACCAAATTCTATTTCAATTTATGAAGGCTACGCATTGAGATGAGAATGAATTTAATGAAATGGTAACTTTAATTAATCCTTTTAGTTATTTATAACGTAAAAAATCACATCGCTTAATATTAAAAGGTTAACATTTGTATGGTTATGGTTTCAGTTGGCCTTAGGATATGTCTTATGGTAATGGTGAAAGTATACAAGGAGGGCGCCGAATACTTATGCGAAAAGGTCAGGTAATCATGTATGAATCCGGGTACGCGGTTACTTTTGAAATTTTTCGTGGCTACAAGTCAGGTATGACATTTGGTGTATACTCGTTTACCCAGCATGATTACCCAATAACATGTACTCGTTTATCTAGTTATAAACCCGACATGATTTTCATTCTTTTTCATTAATCCTAAACTAATTTTTTACCCGATGCGTTGCGCTGGGACAGTCGGTAGAACCTGAACGGTGGTAAAATCTGGGTGTTGTCAGTCCCAAGCGTTGACGGTAAGTCGGTCGGTGTAACTTGAGCGTTGGTAAAGCCTGACCGTTGTCAATCCAGGGTGTTGAGGTGGTGAATCTATGCAAATTCGGTCTGTCTCTGTCACGTTCGTTACGGTACCGAAACTAAAACAAAAAAAGAAATCGGCTTTTGGTCGGTTTTTGTTACGTTTGTGACTGTAATGAAACCAAAACAAAACGTGGTGACTCTAAGCGAATTTGGTTGGTTTCTGTCGCATTCTTTATGATAGTGGAACTAAAACAAAACAAAAGATATTGCTATTTGGTCGGTTTTGTTACGCTCGCTATAGATCAGAACTATCGATAAGAAAAACCTTACACCACCAATGTGTCGCCAAGTCGCCCAATAGGGCACTTGCAGCTAGAGGTGCACAAATCGGGGTTTGCAAATGCTCGGTTCCGGGTATGGAACTGAGTTCGGTATGACCAGGTATTGAAAAATGGGTATTGGCAACACCCGAGTCGGGTTTGGGTTTGGGTATTGTCTCTAAAAACCATACCTTAGGCATGGGGTTCGTGTCGGATATAGAACCGGGTATTTGAATACCCAATTTTCAGGTATTGAAAAAACCTTATTTTTGGGTTTTTTCAGGGTATTTTTCGGGTATATACTAGCTTTTTTAAAGGTTGCAATTTTTAGGGTATAGACTAGGTATTTGAAAAACCCAATTTCGGGTATTGGAAAAACCAAGTTCTGGGTATGGAACCGGTTCCAGTTTTCGGGTATAAATTGGTCTGGTCCGGGTATTAAAAACCCGGGTATAAAAAAACCCGATTCTGGTTTTTTTTTCAGGTTCGGTTCCCGGGTTAGGGTTTTTTGTGCACCTCTACTTGCGGCACCAAAAACTATCAAATGTTATATATAATAATATAGACGGTATACATTCTTGGTTCCTACCAATATTTATCTGAAATATATACGTATATAATATACCCGTATACCTATGTACATACGGAATTCATACGGCCGATAGTATACTTGATACCAGAGGGGAAATTATCCGACAGATACCCACGGGTTTTGGGCCAAAAGTACAAGAAGATTTTGTAATTGGGTATTTGTTTGGTATTACTTAAACACATTCAAAACTTGACTCATTGTCATCCCTGGTAGCGAAGGAACGCTAAATGGACACATGCGAAGCATCTACGCGCATGGGGTGTTTGTTTGTTTATTTTATTTTTATATTATTATTTAATATAAAAACTAATCATTTGCAGGGCCGGCCCAAGTGCATTGTTGGGTCAAGCAAGGGCTTGAGGCTCCATAAATATAAAGGCCTCCAAATTTTTTAAAAAACGCAGTTTAATATATGAGGTTTTTACAATCAGCCACGTTACGCAATTTTGAGAGGGCAGGAGCGAAATTTTTGAAGCGAACTCAATTACTCAGTTTAAATATATGGACTTTTGAGGTTGGTAATTACTTTATCACCTTTTAATATGCTATTTGCCAATTTTAACACCAAAATTTGCCATAATTAGTAATTTCCCCAATTTATAATCCGTGAGCTTGTATTTGATTCTTAGAATCTTAGTTAAACATTACACATTAGAACTACTAGTTGCATTGTTAAATGTTATTACTAACAATTGAATGCCAAATCGAAAGCTAAAAAAATAAATTTTGTGTAAATATTGTTGACACATACGGGGTGGGGGTACTCTTCTTTTTAACCATAATATGTGTTGTCGACATTAGTAGCCGGTAATAGCCCTAATAGGGTTTCCCACCATCCTTACAGCCTACCTCGCACACTTAATCACCACTATTAATGTCGATAATCCATCTTGTGATTAGAATGAAAACTAAACCCTCATGTGAAAAGTCTCAAATAAGCCCTAGTTTTGTAAAAAAAAACATACCTTCAAAAAAATTAACTCTACCAACTATAAATGTGTTAGTCTATAGTTGTCATTCTCTAACCAAGGTAAAGGAGGAGAGTGTATACATAAAAAAAGTTTTTAAAAAAGCCCTCAACTTAATAGTTAGCTTGAGGCCTCCTAAAATCTTGGACCGCCACTAATCATTTGTATTTGAAGAGGTATGTACCCGCCTCAACACCGAGCAAGGCGGGTCAACCCACAAGATATAGACAAGAGGCTTGAAATAAAGACATTACGAAGGCACAAAGCCAAAACCTATGCGCATGGAGCATATCACATATGCTCAGGCATCATATGCCCAGTCACCACACATGCTCAGGCATCATATGCCCAGGCGCCACAGATGCCCAGGCATCACATATGCTCACGCATCACATATGCTCACGCATATCACATATGCGCGTGGCGCATCAGCGCGCGGCGCATATCACATGCTCGTGCATATCACATCTGCGCATGAAACATCTGCGCGTGAGAATAAAGAGAAGACCAAACGCATCCTCAGGATTGGCGCATATCACACATGCACATAATCAACCTCGTCCTTATCCAAATCAGGATTAGGGCAACCTTGATTGTGCACGTCAGACAACCTTTCAGAAGGTATCTTTTTAAGGAATAAGAATATGCTGATGTTGACAGCTGCCAATGAAAGATGGACAACTCAGCATAAACCATGTGCTACCACGTGATTATAACCAATGAGAAAGCACCAGGTGTCCCAAAGGACACGTGGCGCAAAGCAACTGGAAGAGGCCAGCAAGGCCCTGATTAGGTCTGAGCCCAATCATTGGAAACCCTAGCACTATAAATACAACATCAACTCCACAAGGAGGGATATCAGATAACACACAATCACATCAAATTACAGAGTATTCAGCGATTAAGCAATACATTCCATTTCCTTACTCTCATAACATTATCTTCTCCTACAAATACTTATTCTCACACCGGAGGGTTACCCCAAAGAGGACCCCTCTGTCCCTTTCTGAGGGGTAAGTTTACGGTGCTGTTCATTTTGTAGGTGGAAGAACCCAGATCCAAGAAAGTCATCGGTGAAATAGCATAATCACACCCGAGGAAAGTTGATCGTCTACCAGTGAGTCGATCCACGTTTCTTCAGTATTCACTTAATCATTTTTTAGCTGATTATTACTCATCACATTTCATATTACCACAACACATCTATTTCATATTGCATTACCTTTTCTTTTCTTTTTTTTTTCCGTATATTTTACCTTTCACTCTAAGTCTATCACACAGCAAGTAAGCTTCGAAGTTGAAAACATCACGGTCAAACAACAGTCATGTCATTACACCTCATCAGTCATCACTAAACCAAAAACATTAACAATGGAATTTTGGGTTTCAAATTGCAAATGACAGAACCGTTTTGTTCAACTAGTGGTTATTTAGCCTTAAAAAGAAAAAAAGGTATAAAAAAACTAGTGATATTTGACCCCTAAATTATAAAAGGTCTGTCTCCTTTTGATGCGATCATTTTGAACCTCATCAACTTGTGTTTTTGTTAATACTGAATAAACTATTAAAATCCACTAAAATGGTCAGTAGGTTTGGTTACATTTATCACTTGCGTCTCAAAAGTTTGATCTATTTTATTTTTTTATTCTTTTTCTTTTCCATATTTTCTTTTGTTTTTCGGGCATTGAGAAGGTTTGGTCACTTGTGTCTTAAGGTTCAGATGCAAAAATAAAAATAGAACAAAAGCTTTTTTTAAATGAAAATGACAAATGTAACAAAACATCATGAATGATTTTAGTAGTTTACTCATCAATATATAAAATAACCGTTTAGTTTTTACATAAATTTTTTATAAAAAAATAATAAAATTTCTTAGTTTTTTTCGAACAACACGTTGTTGAATCAAATTTTTTTAAGGGTGTAAACAAATCGAGTCACACATAAACTACTTGTGATATGAGCCCAGCGTCAAGCTTTATTTCCCGAGCTTGGCTAGACTCACAAGCCTAAACAAGTCCATCACTTACATGATTTTTATTTATTATTTTGAACATACATTTACATAATAATTGTCATATTAAATTTGTAAAAAAGAATAACTAGCTATACAATATATATATATATACATATATATATACACACACACATATATATATATATATATATATATATATATATATATATATATATGGTACGGATCATGCGAGAAGTGATTTTAGGGTGAGAAGTGCGAGAAATAGATCCGAACCATTGATGGTGTTTAATCACTGGTGTACAATAAAAATGGCATACTAGTAATTAATTTAACATTATTACGACATGTATTTAATTTAAAAGTGTATAAATGTACTTGGTGTTTTAGCATCACTAAATCAGAATTCAATCTCTCCATCCGTTATCACCATTTGCGCCTTAGTTAATTAAATCGTAACCACAATTATATTGTAATCAGGAGCTTTTATTCAAGAAATATTCAATCTTTAAGACATTCAACCATGTGCTACATTATAAGTAATAGTTTTTGTGGTAGACTTTTAATCAATTTTTAACCTCATCTCAGTTATTATACCTACACACACATAAAACCTACATACATACATAAACGTACATACGTACATACATACATACATACATATGTACGTACCTACACATACTATACATACATACATTCCTACACATATCTACAAACCTAGATACCTACGTACTTACATACACACCTACACATACCTACGTACCTACATACAAACATACCTACATACGTACATGCATCCGTGAGTACATACCTACACATAAATACAAGCAGTTGACGAAACTAAGTAATTAGGATGATGCAAAATTTTGTTTTATAAAAATATATTTGAAGTATTATGATGAACACATAAAAAAATCAGTTACAACAGCTGGTACAAAAAAAACATTAATTCGAAGAATTCTGAGGCACTAATGTTAACATGAGGAATACGTACAATACATACAGTAATTAAAGACAATAAAAAATAGTTACCATATTCAAATGTTTAAGAAAAATAAAAAATAAAATATCACTTGCAAGTGTTTGAAGAATACATACACTAACTTATAGCAAATGTTTAAGAAAAGTAAAAAAATATTATTTGAAATCTCCAACAATTAATAGCTACCATATTCACACATTTGTGGAAATTACAACTATACCCTTCAACATAAATTAAAGATAAAATAAAAAGAAAAATTATGATTGGTTATAATGACTTTTCACACTTCTCTCCCTAAAAACACTTCTGAAATGAACCTAATCCTACATATATATATTAATTAACAAGTTATAAATAAACCGAGATCAAACCCAAGTATGAATGGGTTGAGCTTAAGCTAAGCTAAGTTAAACATGTAAGCCTGAAATATCTACCTATGCTATTAAAGTAACACATTTTTTTCAAATGTCATTCAACTACACCTTTCACGTGCCAAGTATAAAAGTTTCTCATTTTTATAATTTTCATTTAATGAATGATAAAATAAAAAATATGTTGTTGATGAGAATTGAACTCACTACATTAATTTTAAAATGGTTGTGTCTTACCAACTCAACTAGAATGAATTGATGTTAACCTTCTCTTTTTCTTAACTGTTATAGATTCACAACCTTCCATTTTGATTTATTTTAAAATACAACTACAAAATATTCTTACTAATCTATGTATTTTAGAAAATTATTTATATCTTATAAATCCATAAGGTATGTTATTATGTATGTTATTAAATTTAACTTTTTTTCTTAATTTTAACCATCCGTGTATTACACGGACTCTATCCTAATTGTAAAATTAAACAAGCCAAACTCTGTTACAATCCTCTATTACACCCTGTCATTTCATTCTTATCATTTTCATGATAAAAGGTTTTCTTGTTTGATTGATGACTTTAAACCGACATGTGGAGTAGGTCCTATCACAACTGTGGATAATGCTTTTTCGTAAAACACCGTTTTTTCTCTTTGAACGTTCATTTGGATAATTGATGGAATATTGATTCACCGTATCATCTTTATTTATTAAGGATCACTCAAAAATCATTCTTAAGAAAAAAACCTATTATAGATGAGAAAACCCTTAACCCAATATAAAACCCCTATTATTATTATTATTATTATTATTATTATTATTATTATTATTATTATAACAAGTGAGACTTGAACCCAAAACTTTCCCTCAACTATTTAGGCTAGGGATCATTGCAAGAAATCACTTTGATAAGAGTTAAACAAACCCGAATATAATTATAATAAAATTTTATTTCAATTTAATATTTATTATATATATTTTCCTTGTAATCTTTTCATAATATCAAAACCAATTTTTTTCTCTTATTAGATTTTCATTATTATTTTGTTTAATATTTAATCACCATTATTGTTCACATAGATGTTTTAAACTGTTAAAACGGTCGTTTTGATGATGATGACAATGCACAAAAGTAATGTCTCAATCTTTCAATCGTTGGATTGTAACAAGTCAGATATCATTGTCTTGATAATATACCATTCAATTCAATTTGACTTTTCTTTAGACTTTTCAAAAAACTATTACATTTTTCAAAGGATTATTAAAGATGCCTTTGATCGATCAGTTGTCGACCATCGTTTGATCAATTAGCTTCTTCATTCAATATGGATCGATCATCACCGATCTATCAACTTTTTGTTTCTTCATGGTCAATATCGCAGAAACTGTTATAACGAAAACTTCACCCATCTATCCATCCATTCATCCATCCATCCCGTTTATACAGTAACCAGCATTCAAAAAAAGTTATGTATTCTTGATGTTACAAAGGTTACTTACTCGTCCTGAATTAAACATTAGATTATGGTTTGTGGACGGCCTCTCCCCGTTTATCTCCCACGGCATACTCACATGAAGATCCGGTTCAACATCCGTAAACCATGCATGTCGAGATAGAATTCATCAACTGATCAACGAGAAAAAGTAGACTTTTCAGACAAAATTTTAAGAAAAGTGTTTAGCTGATCTAGTTGAAAGAAATTAATCTTCACAATTGATAAACTAGTACAAGTCATGGCCTTTTACCTCTAGAAAGTAGAAACTACCACTATTTTACGGAATTAAGCTAAAACTAAAATGAACTAAATGTCACCCCCAGACGTGAATGGTGTTACATTTCGGGGTGATCAAACGGATCCGGACCCAGACTTGACAAACGATGTTTGGATGAATCAGAATATATAGATGTTAAAATCCTAAAGGCTCTCTGCTCAAACAACTATATATGTGCTTAATTGCTCCCTCTATATAGATGTTTTTCATTTTCTGCAATCGGACAACCCCTTGGGCTGCTTCTTTTCTTTTTATAATTTCCAGCAGTCACTCCTAATACAAAACGAAGCCCATATACTTGATCTAATTATTTAGCCCATTTCACCTAATTGTAATTCAACATTGTGCACAGCCCACGTTATTAACTTACCTATTTTAAATAATATATTTAGTCACATATAAATATATAATACGCAAAACCAACGACTTTTTAATTAATATAACTCAATGTCATCATTTACTTGAACTAATTTACTTACAACACGAAACTTTGACTTATTATCTAGCTCTATCGTCTAAGTTCGTTGTAATGAAAAAGACATCGGTTTTAGCTAATTATTTTCTCTGTAAATCTACAAAATGAAATATAAACTAATTAATAGCTAGTAAATTTAAAAAAAACAACTCTAAAGTTACTCAAAAGTATAAAAAATATTTATCTACAAACATGTATACTTTGAAACATGCATGTCATTGAACCTCTACCTCTATAGACGTCAGGGTGTCGGTTGCCAGAAATTGATCATGAGGGTGTAATCCAGCAAAACTGTGTTTGCCACAGACAAGTGCGTCTTTGAGGATTCGGGACACTTCAAGGGCCCCGTGCAAGGAAAAAAAATGGCCCCTATATATACTGAACTTGTTTTTAAAGAGAAACAAAAAAAAAAAAAAAAATTCTCGGATTAGCCTATTGGACAAAAAGATAAATACTTTTTTTTCTTTGAATTACACAAAATTGAAATTTTATAAAACTAGTTATTGGCTATTGGTTTAAAAAACTATATATATATATATATATATATATAAATGAAAACCCTAAAATCCTACGTGTCGCGATGTGGTCGCTCCCCATTTTATGGAAGCCACCAGATTGTTTGATTTTTAATGGAGGCCTCTCATTGATTTAACCCAAATTCATGGGTATGAGTCTTACCAAAACTAGATAGTTCTTAGACGGGTTATAACATTTCATTAAATTAAAAATTAATTTTACCAATTATTTGATATGAAAATCCTATAAAATAGGGATATACTAAAATTTAATATCCAATTTAAAAAGAAAAATATATTATTTATAATTAATAAACAATTTTATAGTAAAAAACATAAGCGGGTCATGGGCACCAAATCCATATAGCTTTTAAACGGGTTATAACATATCATTTATTTATGAAACCCTTTCATCATCAAACCCTAAGTATATTATTAACTTTCTTATAATAAAGAAAATTTAACATCCAAAAAATAAATATTAAAAAACCAAAAATGCAAAACAACCCCCGTAATACGGGGGGGATAAAATCTAGTATATATATATATAGGGTGGGTTAAAATAAAAAGAGAATAGTTTTCTAGGAAGAGTAAGAATATATCATAGCCACTGGATCATGTTAATCAATGGTTGAGATTTAAATTTACCAAAAACCGATATAGTTTTCTAGAATTATTCTTTCACCATAGGTTATAATGCCACATGTCAAAAATCTATTGGTTCTTACCATTCTTAGGAAACTCCTTATTCTTATTTGAACCCTTTTCTATATATATATATATCTACCTATTTTAATAAAGTAAAATAAATGTGGACACTTGTCATGTTTTGGTTAATTTTCACAATTTTTTTCCCTCCAAAACTAATATACTCTAATATGTAATAAAACAATAATTATTCACTTTCCTTTTACACTATATTATATAATATCTATATATTTTTATAAATATAAATATTAATATATTATTTTACTATATATTTCAAAATACTTGGTGAATTCCAAAAATCAACAACAAATCATGTTTCTCAAATGAAAATTGTTTCAGGTTTTTTGTGGAAGTTAAATTTGATTTATGGGTTAAAAGTTGGTAAATAGATTGTTTGGTACAAGTTGACTACATTTATACATTTAGGTCGAAATTTGTTACGGATCAAAAATGAAAATTTTGAGTATTTTTAAAAGTTTGAGAATGCAAAATAGATTTATCTTCAAATTTGTTATGGGTTCGAAGTGTTGACTTTAAAATGTCAAAAGTATAAAAGTTAGAATTTTAAACATGATTCGGGTTTCAAGATTATTTTTAAGGGCATTTTTTGAAATAATCAAAAGGTTCGGGATTTGGCAAATTGACTATTTTTCCCTCAACTATTAAAATTTAAGAAAAGATTGCGAACACTTTCGACATGCCACCCAATGCCTATTAATGCTTATAACTTTTATCAAATTTGAAATATTTATGTCAACATTAATTTTTCCGAGAATGAATTTTTCAATAGAAAGAAGCATTCTTGGGTACGATTTTGCACGGTCATTTTTTTTTATTAAGTTCATATAAAAAAAATCATTTTGTGATATAAATAAAATCAATTTATGTACAAATTGTATAGATACAAGCATAAATGTAATATATTTTTTTCATATACGCTATGTAATTATTTGTTTTACTTATAATTTTATAATTTGAATTATCCCGTGTGTGACACGGGCTCTAAAACTTGTATATATATATATATATATTAATGCAAACAAAAAAAACTGACCCAAGCAATAAAAAGAAAAGAAAATAATGTTGTAGCCCTGTAATTCAAGTTTGGGAAAAAAAAAGGCGCAGTCACCAAGTATCGAACCTGAGTCAACAGAATGTAAACAACGCAGCATACCTTATGAACGACAAGACATGTTTAAGTTAGTTTCGTTCGTATCTAATTTATGTATTGCATATACTAAAATATTTTCTTTTGGGTCCCAAAACTTTTTGGGCTTTGTACAGTTGCACAGTCTACATAGCCCTTGGCCGGCCCTGACCACAGAGTTGTAAACTGCAATTAACTCTATTAAAAAAATAAGACAAACAAATAGGACCATCACTACTGTTTTATCAGAAAATAAATGCATTATTGTTTTTTAATTTATTAGTGATGTTATTTCATTCATTTTATACTAACTTAATAGAACATAACTAATGATGTTAGTGGGTTGAATTGAAATGACAAGAAAATAAAACCATTTTTTTCATGGGAAAAAAATATGGATGAAAGTGGCAAAATTAAGCAAACCATAATGATGAAAATAACAACTTTAACGTTTTCTATTGAACCGGTGACCCAAACTCATTATAAGGGGCATAAGTTTTAGACTCATTGATTAACAGGTGGTTAACAAGTACTTCAGGATGAAAGTTTCGTACACAAATTTGTTATTATATATATATATATATATATATATATATAAGTCACCTTTCTTTTTCCAACTCAAGGCCTAAATGTAAGACCGAAAATCAACCAATAACCGAACCAAACCCAAACATGTATAGTATTTATTGGATCTTCTTGGACTTTGACCTAGATTCTTGGACTATGATTGAGTAACGGGATTAAATCATTAGAACACGTCGAATATGACACAGAAGTCAAAGTAGTTTATCTGTATGCTGCAGCCTGCAGTTTCCAAGAAGCATACAGAAATGTAAGTGTAGCTATTAAAGATTGTAAGGTCAAAGGGAAGTACTATTAAAAAAAGAACACACTAGGATTTCAGAACCTGTGCATTATATAAGGACACTATATATCCTTCTTTAATGAAATAGTGACAATATTTTAAGTGGCAGAGAACTGTAACATACCAACACCTAAGAAACTTCTAAAAGAATATGTCTAAAGTTTATGGTATGTAATTTAGATTTTTGTTAAGTTGTTAACTATTACTACATTAAGATTTTGGATTGGATTCCCGTACAGTGAATTGATATGCCATAATATGTTGTGAACTATATATTAATGATACTATACATATTGTTATGAAAATGATAAACAAGACTTATGTAATAGTCTGTTTCTTTCACTCCCGCTACTTCTAATTTCTTTTTATAACTACGTACAAGTTAGGTATGCTATTTTTGTGGTTTTCATGCAGGTATCACAAGATATCATGTTTATGTATGAGTTTCAAAAGAGTCCGATTTCCTACAAAGTTAACAGTGTGAACCAATTTAGGTTAAGCCGATTATGAAGTCGAATCTATTCGTCAAGTTAAAATTTCCTTTGCATGGTCGGGTAAAAGAGACATTCATTGAGGTCGTGTCCAAGCTTGTTTCAATGTTGACTTTGTTGACCTAATACGATCAGTGTTTAATTGATCTCTTACTTGTTTCAAAGCTTTTGATTCTAGAACTATGATTTACTTAACCAATGATTGAAGTAGAAGAACCAGTGGCGGATCTATAGTGTATCCAGGGGTTGCCCGGGTTACCCCTCAACTTTCACGACTGAAGAGGTAGGTCCCAGCAGAGCCCAGTTGGTCCGGCAAGACTCACCTTGAACAGGGACGTCTGCGCAAAGGCCATCTGCTCCCGCAGGACCCACCATGCTCAGAGAACCTTACGCGCAGTACGCAAGCTGTACACGCAGGGAAAGCCTCCCAATGGTGAAGTACCCCGCCTGTTCCCGCAGTTGCGGATACAAGCCATCAGGGAAGGCTACCCGCAGACAGCAGGGCTACACGCACAAGACAATAGATACTTCATTAGTCACATGAAGGAATGAGCAAGGCGGGAACAATCCCGTCAAAATGAGCCAGTCCGTATGATTCTGAAAGATCTTCTGTACTATACCTACCAAGGTATGGATAGGACAGACAATCTGACCAGAACAGCCCATGAGCCAATCACAGGGTGACAGCTCACCGACAACAGTACGAGGAGGAGCACCCTCTAGTACTGTTTGTCACTATTAGCCGCTGCCTACTCACCAACCCTTACTGTGGGGCATGCGCAGCCTACAGTTGGTGGAATAGTGTTACTGTTGGCCGTAACCTATTCACCAACCAGCATGGCATGCGAACAATCCACAGTAGGTGGGACGTGCATAATCTACAGTTGGTGGAATAGTGCAGCCGACTTTGTTACTGTTGGCCGTAACCTACCCACCAACCAGTATGGCCTGTGCATAGTCAACTGTTGGTAGAACAGGAATACTATTCAGCCGGCTGTACCTTCTCGGAAACCTACCTTCGGCTATAAATACTCCAACATCTTGGAATGGTAAGATCATCTGCTATCCTGTTATCTAGCAATCTCTTAATATACACTTATATTCAGAGCAATCTAGTCTGATTCTCACGCCGGAGGGTGGTCACAAGGAGGAACCCCCCCCTTCTCAGTGACGAGCTTACGGTGTCTGTTTTGCAGGTCCCCTGAAGAACAACTGTCTCTGTTGGACCTCATTCTCGTGGGAAACATTACTTAACCCCCAGATTATCTATAATCTGCACCGGGTCACTTAGTGTTTCTTCATTGGCGCCATCCGTGCATAAAAGCTAGAACTAATTTAGTTTTTTCAAATTTTCTGAAGAAATGGTTAACGTTACTCCGGTCCAAAGTCCAGTAACCGACCAAGAAACCCCGGTAACAACCCCAGCAACTGGGGGGAACACCGGCGGTTATACAATCCTTACGAACACTACCCCGACTACCCAAGCTGGGGCAAGTGCAGTAAATATTCCACTGGGGTTCACCGATACCCAGCTGGAAAAACGAACGAGGGTCCCTCGCCAAACACTAGATCAAGTGAAGGCGTGGGCCGAAGCACGTCAGAAAGAGTTCCAAGCTGAATTGGACGAACGCTTGCGTTCAGTTCAACAGGCTGACGAATTCGGCAGTACTCGCCAACACCTCATTATGAACAGCGAGGGCGAGTACTCAGATGACGAGAGGGAGGAGTCCGATACCGACGCAAACCCTTGCCATAAGGCGAAAGGGAAGCGTAAGGAAACGGACTCCCAGCCAAAAAGGAATTTTGGGGAAGCCTTTAAACCAACAAATGCGAAGAGAAACCCGCGTGACTTCTCCAAAACCTTTAGACCAACTGCTACGAATGCAGGAAAGTCAAAATTTGCAAGGGATGTTGCGGAAGCAATCGCC
Source organism: Bidens hawaiensis (assembly GCF_021521415.1). NCBI lineage: Eukaryota > Viridiplantae > Streptophyta > Magnoliopsida > Asterales > Asteraceae > Bidens > Bidens hawaiensis. The sequence continues at coordinate 155,014 of NW_027492217.1, forward strand.
CCGAGAAGTGCCAAACAAATGTCCAACATTGGCACTTATGATGGTCTATCCGACCCAGACGACCATTTGAACAGGTTCATTGCGGGGGCTACCGTCAGTAACTGGACGGAACCCACGTGGTGTTACATGTTCCAGATGACTCTGGTCGGAGCAGCCAGGGCATGGTTCGATCGTTTACCGGTCCACCACATATATGACTGGGCGGACTTTCAGAACAAGTTCAGCCAACACTTCAGCCAGCAGAGGAAGTATACTGAAGAGCAGTGGACGATCCTCAACTGCGTTAGAGAGGAGGATGAATCTTTACTAGACTTCATCACCCGCTTCAACTCCAAGAAGCTGAGTCTGGGCAACATAAGTGAAGATCTTGTTCGCGCCGCTTTCATTCAGGGCGCCGAGTACCCAGAGCTTATCCGCACATTGACGGGTAAGGACGGCATGCCATCCACATGGGATGCCATCATGACGGCAGCCAAGCGCTTTGCCGAGACGGAGAAGCAGCTGGGAAGAGATCTTCCCCAGAGTACACACCTCTACACGCAGAGGACAAGGGAGAACAACGTTAGGATCGCCCGGCAGAACAAAAAGAGGCGGCTAGGTATTTGGCAGTCAAGGGTAAACTTTGACACCTCATCCAGCTCTCGCCCTCTTGTTGGCGGAAGGGACAACACACACCCTTCAAACCGAAAACACCGGTGGACGCCACTCACCAAGAGCGTCACGGAGATATTTGCCACGGAAAAATTGCCATGGCCAAAAGCCCCATTGATCCGGCAGAAACCTAATGCGGATCAAAGCAAATCCTGTGATTTTCACGGGATAAAGGGTCATGGTACTGAAGAGTGCACATCCCTGAAGGATATTGTTGAGACATTTGTCAAGGATGGAAGACTTGCACATCTCGTGGCATCAATCAAGAAGGGAGGAAGGAATGACAACCGGTACAGAGGTAACAGACGAAAGCCCGTCGACATCAGCATCAACATGGTTCATGGCAAGGTCAGAGGAAGAAAAAGACGAGTGACAGAACCATGCGCGTGGAAGGAAGCTGAGGTGCGCTTCCCGCGAGTGCCAGGAGGCCCCAGCAAAGAAGGCCCCATCGTCATCAAAAGCCAGCTGGGGCATTACATTACTTCTCGCACTCTTGCTGACAACGGCGCTTCGTCGACAGTGATGTACAGGCAGTTCTTTGACAAGCTGGATGATGAAGACAAAGAACGCTTAGAAACGGTCTACGCTTCAATGGAAGGGTTTGACGGCAGTACAGAAACCCCCCTGGGTATCCTATCTTTCCCCGTTACTCTTACCGATGGGAATCATTCACGCACAGAAGACGTGGATTTTGTCGTGATGAGAAAGCCACACCACACGTACGACATCCTATTCGGAAGAGACGGGATGGCAAGATTCAACGCCGTGGTATCTTCAGTCCACGGCATGATGGGATGGCCAACAGCTGAGGGTGTAGCAATGATCACTGGCATTCCCCAGGTATGCATCGCATCTGTCTCATCTAAACCCAAACCGAAAATGGCTAAACCAACCATCACCGAACCGGAAAAATGTGCCTTCAATGGCAAATACCCCGACCAGGCCGTTACCATTGGACCAACAATCGTTGATCCCACCCGCACCTTACTCAAACGCTTACTACAGAAAAACGCTGACATCTTTGCGTGGACACCAGCTGACATGACTGGTGTACCCCGAAGTAAGGCGGAGCATAAGCTCAAGTGCGATCCGGCTGTTACGCCAGTCGTACAAAAGCGCAGAGTAATGGGGCCTGAACAAACTAACGCGTGTAGAACCCAAGTCAAGGAACTCCTTGACGCAGGCATCGTACGCGTCAGTAGATATCAAACATGGGTTGCAAATCCCGTAATGGTACCGAAGAATGACAAACAATGGCGCATGTGCATAGATTTCAAAGATTTGAACAAAGCATGCCCCAAAGATTGTTATCCGTTACCAGAAATTGATCTTAAGGTGGATTCGTTGGCACCATTTCGCCTTAAATGCTTATTGGATGCGTATAAGGGGTACCACCAAATCCACATGGCCGTAGATGACCAGGACAAAACCGCATTTCGGACGCCCGATGGTACATTTTGTTATAAAATGATGCCATTCGGACTTAAGAATGCAGGGTCCACGTACCAACGACTGATGGACAAAGAGTTTCATGCCCAAATCGGGAGAAACTTGGAAGTCTATATGGATGATTTGGTCATCAAAAGCCCCGAGCCAGATGCGATGTTGAAAGACATTGAAGAAACTTTCAACACGCTCCGAAAGATAAACATGAAGCTCAACCCGAGCAAGTGTTCATTTGGGATGGAAGAAGGGAAGTTCTTGGGAGTCATTGTTACTAAAGATGGCTTCAGAGCGAACCCTGAAAAGGTCGAAGCCATTGTTAAAATGGAATCACCTACCACCATCAAACAGGCTCAGACACTGAATGGACGACTAGTCGCACTTAATCGCTTTTTGGCAAACCATGCGGATAAGTCGTTTCCTTTCGTGTCAACATTGAGAAACTGCTTGAAGAAAACGCACTTCCGCTGGACACCAGAAGCGGAAGCAGCTTTTCAGGAGATTCGGTCACGCCTGATCGAACTCCCAACACTTACAGCACCACAAGCGGGAGAGGAGTTAATCCTATACCTTTCCGCAACAGATAGAGCAACCGGGGCAGTCCTGCTAGTAGAACGAAAAGGCATCCAGATGCCAATCTATTATGTTAGCCGTGTACTAACAGACGTAGAAACCCGGTACTCTACCCTCGAAAAATTAGTCTTAGCACTTATACACGCTTCACGCAGGTTAAGACGATATTTCCAGGGCCACCCAATCACCATTCTCACAAACTTCAAACTCTCAAACGTTCTAGGCAAACCCGAATTATCGGGACGTCTAGCCAAATGGGCAATTGAATTGGGAGAATATGCAATTAAGTACAAGCCAAGACCAGCCATAAAGGGCCAGGTCCTGGCCGATTTTATTGCAGAAGTCCCCGCTTCGCGGGAGAAAGAGTGCCAGGAGGAGGCTCAACCCTCCCCAGCACAGGACATCAATGATGTCTGGCGACTCTACACTGATGGAGCAGCCAGTAGCGAGGGTTCAGGCGCAGGGTTAAAATTATCCAACCCAGCAGGCCAAGAATATACTTACGCTATTCGGTTGGATTTTCCAAGTACGAATAACGAAGCCGAATATGAAGCATTCTTGGCCGGATTGAGAATTGCGCGTAAGATGGGAGTGAAAAACTTGGAAGCCCATGTGGATTCCATGCTGGTGGCCAACCAAATAAATGGGACGTACACGGCTGTGAACGACACAATGGCCCTGTACCTCGCCCAGGAAAAAACCCTTATGCGTGATTTTAATGATTGTAAAGTCATACACGTCAAGCGCAGCGAAAACAAATCTGCGGATGCGTTAAGCAAGCTTGCATCACTAGCCTTCACCCACTTGGGAAAGGACATCCGCATTGAACTCATCGAAGCACCATCAGTCCCGCACAAGGAAATTTGTGTCATCCAAACCGGTACAGAAACGTGGATGACACCAATAATAAATTACCTTGCAGCAGGAACACTACCAGAGTCAAAAACACAGGCAAGAAAACTACGCTGTAAAGCACTGAATTATCAACTCATCGATGACACCCTTTACAGACGTAACTTTCTTGGCGCACTCTTAAGATGCGTGGACAACCAAGATGCTGACTACCTCCTAAGGGAAGTACACGAAGGCATCTGTGGAGTTCACGCATGTCCCCGCGCTGTTGTGGCTAAGCTGAACAATGCGGGATACTTTTGGCCGGGGATGCATATGGATGCACTGGCATACACCAGAAAATGCAGGTCTTGCCAGCTTTACGCACCCAACACGCATCGCCCGAAGAATGAACTTGTTCCAGTCACTTCTTCGTGGCCATTTCAGAAGTGGGCCATCGATGTGACAGGCCCATTTCCCACAGCAGCAGGAAATGTTCAGTTCCTAGTGGTAGCCATCGACTACTTCACCAAGTGGATAGAAGCAAAACCTTTAGCCCAAACAACCGCAAAACATATCAAAAAATTTATTTGGGAATTTATTATTTGTCGTTTTGGACTTCCACAGAATTTGGTGAGCGATAATGGCACCAACTTTGCTGACAAGAAGCTACAGCAGTGGCTGAAAGAACTTCAAATCACCCACACCTTTACCTCAGTGGCACACCCGCAAGGTAATGGTGAGGTGGAAAGAGCAAATAAAAGCATCGTCGAAGGCATAAAGAAAAGACTCTTGAAACACAGATCCGGCTGGGTGGACGAGCTTCCGCACGTCCTTTGGGCAAACAGAACGCTGAAGAAGGCCAGTACGGGAGAAACCCCGTTCAGTCTCACTTATGGCACTGAAGCCATGGTCCCGGTCGAAATTGGTTTACCCTCACCAAGGGTCTTGATCCAGCCAGAAGACAATGATGCGGAAAGACGGTTAGACCTTATGCTAACCGAGGAACGCAGAGACTTAGCCGCAGTGCGTGAAGAGAATTACAAACGACAAATGCAAAAGTACTACAACACGCGGGTAAAACTCTGCAACTTCAATGAAGGAGACTACATACTGCGTAACAACGAGGCTTCGAACCAAGAACGCCCAGGAAAGCTGGCCCCGGTCTGGGAAGGGCCATACGTTATCAAACAAGTTATGGGAAAGGGCGCATACCGGCTCGAAAGGCTCGATGGCACTCCCATCCAAAGAACATGGAATGGAGCTCAATTACGCAAATGTTATATGTAGATCAATTCCAAACTTGTAAAGAAAATGCCTAAGAGCCACTTCTAATGGAAATGATTCTCCTTTCACAATGTGTTGATAGCCTTACCTTTAACTTATGAACTTCCCATGTGCCGGTATTCACCGCATCAATGTGTGAAGAAGTAAGTAGTTGCGTGTGGAAGGCGGCAAAACCCGCATAAACACAACGCTAAAAATGTTAAAAAGTTCTAAGGAAAACCTACACGCAGGTCAGATGTAAGTAAAGTTTAGCCATCCTTGTAAGTGCAAGTGACGGTCTTACCCGCACAATCACGAACAAAGAAGCAAAACTTCAACCTATCATCTACCACGTTCAAAGGTTAACTTATTCTGAACACTTAGAAAATTTCAAAGGAAAAGATGAGGTAAACTTCCACGCAGGTTAAATGTAAGTTTAGCCATCCTACTAAGTGCAAGTGACGGTCCTACCCGCACAATCATGAAAGAGGAAGCAAAATAAACTTATAATTTACCACGTCAAAAAGTTAACTTATCTAAGTACTAAAGAAATTGCTAAGTGTAAACATGCGTAAAATAAACAAAGAAAAGGACAAACACATTCTTTATTTCATCGAAACTCGAATATTACAAACATTGCTGGGTATATACCCGCATACAAAAGAAATACAAAAGCAAATATCTACGCTAGTGGTGGAAAGGGATCTTCTGGATCATGCTTCAGGACCACTTCCACTTGGACCCGCACCATCAGCAGAGTGTGACGGTTCAAGGAAAGCTCTAAGGACAGCAAGCCCATCATCAGCAGCAACAATTTCATTCACCTTCTCCACCACCGGATGCGGGAAGGCAGCATACTGGTTCACTGCTTGGTCGTAAATATTTCAGTATCCGCATTATACAAAGGGAAGTTGGAAGGCGGGACGCCTTTCTCAGCAAACCCTAGACCAAGCAGGAAGCCGGTCCGTTCCCCATCCTCATGAGAAGCGTTGAGGGCTGCGCTCATAGCATCGTCGTAAGATGTCTCTGAAAAGACCCGATGCACAACCTACAAAGAAAATGTACAAGTGTAAGAAACTTCTGTCGCAAAGGAAAGCGTGAAGACAAAGCTAAAATACCTGAGGCAACGCTTCTCGAAGAAGCCATTCCTTGGCAACCAGAGCTTCTTGAAGGGCGGCTTGAGCTTGGGTGCAGGCGCGTTCGGCTTCGCTCTTATTAAGATTGGCAAGAAGCACATCCTTTGCAGCGGCCTCTTCAACGCCCTTAAGCTTCCGCTCGGTGTGCGCAAGCACGCCCCTCTGGTCCAGGATCTCTTGAAGCTTCTTTGCATCCTCCATAGCCAAGGCATCATGAGCCTGTTGAAGAGCCTCTAATTTGGCTTTAAGTTCTTCATTCTCCAGGCGGAGAGGCTCAGCAACAGCTTCAGCCTTGGTGGCCCTCTCGGTCGCGTTCCTCGCAGTCTCCTTAGCTAGCCGAAGCTGTTCGTTAACAGCTTGGGCAGCCTTGGAGCGGGCCTCGAGTCGCGCTTGAACCTCAACCTCGAGGGCCTTGAAGGCCTTATCCTTCTCCGCAGCCACTGCGGTTAGTTTTTGGTTCTCCTCCCGGAGAGCACGCGCCTGAGATACTTCTTTAACGCGAGCTGCTTTCAACTTGTCGTTTTCACGACAAAGCAGCTCGACGCGTGGCTGCATCCGGGCCAGGAGAACCCGAAGCTCGTTGGTTAGCCTACCCTCCTGGTAGCTAACCATGGCTTCCCCCAACGCACCATGGGGAGCAGCGTGGCGAGCCCAGTCCACGCACTCCACAGGTGTGCGAAGGGTTGTTCCTCGGCGAATGTTCCATCTTGGAACATACACTTCATTGGAATCCGACACTGCAAAAGAAACAAAGCAGTTAGGAAAAGATGATAAAAAAAAAAATTGTATAAAGGCCAAAAGAACCCTACGCACCTGTAGGGTCGATCACAGGCCGATAGCCACCGAACCCATCACCTGAACCTAAGGGAAATCCATCCAAAAGGTCAGGCAGATGGGAAGGTAACAAAGATTGGCGAGAAGCCTCGCGCGTACCTGAAGGTTCGGCCGTCGAGGCCGATGACGGAGGCGGCATGGTTTCCGCCGCAGTAGATGGCGGAGGCATGGTATCCGCCGCGGTCGCCGCCGTGGAGGCAGCAGCAACAGTAACCGCCGGCTCCGTGAAGGATGCTGTAAAAATCGCACTCACGGCCGGCGGTGACGTCATCTCGGCTGGAACAGTCGGCTCAAAGGAGTGAGTAACTGGACCAGCGGATGCAGGCGCAGGTGCCTGGGTCGACGCCTCAGGTAGGCTGACCGAGCCTACCGTCATTGGCGGAGAGGTACTCCCCTGCGCTCCACCCTGGAATGCGTCAACATCCACGCCTGCACAAGAAGATAAGTTTCAATAAATTTATAGTGATAAATCTACAAAGATAAGGACGTTTGTACTTACGGGTTTTCTTGAGCCTGAACGTACGGACGGGCGGGGACGAGCCCGATGGAGCCGGTCTCTTGATGCCGGTCACCGTCGTCGTCGTTGGTTCTCCGGAGGCAACAGTCGTAGCCTCCGGAGCAGTGGTCTTCTCACCACCGGGGTTCCCCGCCACCTCTTCACTATCTGACTCAGTGTCAGATAGAAGCACTGGATCGGCTGTGGAGGCCACTTTCTCCTTCCCCTTTCCGCCGGCAGCTTTCCTCTTCCGCACCAGCGAAGGACCATCTGCGGATTCCTCAGAAGAAGGGATGTCATGAATTCCGGCAGCGGGTACAGCATTGAGGGATTGAGGATAGAATATCGCCTTACCTGGCCGCCGGTGGCTCAGGATCTCGTGGCCCAGCGGATAGACCTCCACAAACCGATCCGCCGTTTGTTCCAGGATGGGCAACTCGCCCTCGTCTAGAGCACGAGTACCCATCCGCGCGGGACCGTCAACTTCCCGCGGGTACAGGAGCGACTCCAAATCGTTCCCCTCTGAAAGAAAAGAAACAGTTAGAAGACAAACTCGTATCAGCAAAAAAGACAAGACATACCATAAGGAATAGAGTTCAAACCGTATTCGAGAAGGATGGGAACCTGAGACGCCTCCTTCCACACCCGGCTCATCCCCAACATCACCATCCCGGACTCCGCAAACCGGTAAACCGGAGATTGGACCAGGGATATCTTCGAGAACCATTCCGCCTCCTGGTAGTTGGTGGCGTGAAGGCTCGGAATTGCTTGGCCATTTTTAAACTTCATGGCAAGGGGGACGGCGCGGGCGGAAATGTAGAAGAACTCCCGCTTCCACGATCGGAGACTGCGCTCGGTCGCGCAAATCTTTAAACCCTTAATACGGGTTGTCAGGGTGTACCACCCCTGGATGCACCTCCAAGTATAGAAGGTCATCAGGCGGTCCACATGGGGCTCGATGCCCAAAATCCGGCACACCCACTCGAAGTGGCGAATCTTGGCGACCACCATAGGGTGCAGCTCGGTCAAATGAACACCGTGCCTCTCGAGGACACGGTAAACAAACTTTGTCAATGGGAACCTAAGATTCCCATAGACAAAGAATGCTGCATAAACCCCGATCTTGCCTCTGGGGGCATCGTACACGGTCTGATGGGGTTCAGGAAACTCAGGCTCGAGAGGATCGAGCATGAACTTCCTAACAACATACCGGTACTGATCGCCGGGCAGAGCACACTGGCACTCGCCAGCAGTACTCCTATCATCGGTTGTAGACTCGAAATCATGTGAAGACATCTTGCAGAAGGAAGAAGAAAACGATTTCAAGGGAATGCTCGACTGAATAGAGGAGTATTCACCGGAAATCGCTGTAAAGATGAAGAGAAAATGTGAAAGTGTGAATTGGAAAGGATCCTCCACCCCCTTTATATACTAATCGCAATTAATGCGGTGAATTTAATGCGGAGGAGAGAGAAATCGAAGGTGCAATGAAACTATGACGCGTGGCAAAAAGCATGCTGGCAACAGCTGTCAAAAGGACGCGTGCCAGTAATTTTGCGGCCACGCGCCCGAAAAATCGCGCCCACGCGCCTGAAAAAGCGTCTGGAATGACCATGTACTGTCACGTCACCATAACTTCCTGTACGTCCTGACACAGTCAGAAGAAACCGTCGCACGACGTTTCAGATGTTTGGACTGTTCCTATCTTTCCACCAACTCTTCGAATTTCGAAATTCAAAATTCAAAAAGATTCAAAAGTAAGCGGGAAAGTACTTACCTTGGCAACCAAGTAACCATAAGCCGGGTGCGGGTACAGTGTTAAGGCAAAACCCTTCACATACCTAGCACCCGCAGGGAATTGAAGCCAAGAATACCTTGGCAACCAAGTAACCATAAGCCGGGTGCGGGTACAGTGTTAAGGAAAAACCCTTCACATACCTAGCACCCGCAGGGAATTGAAGCCAAGAGTACCTTGGAAGTAAAGTAACCGTAAGACGAGCGCGGGTAGTGTTAAGGCAAAACCCTTCACATACCTAGCGCCCCGCAGGGAATTGAAACCAAGAAGGATCTTCTGGGTAATGCTTGCGGATAGAGGAATAACATCCCCGCATAACGGGAACGTCGAGAATTATATTGTTTGAAACTCCGTGATGGAATTGGTGGTCTTAGCATAATTGATCACTATGTTGAAAACCACCAGAACCCCATGGAGACTATATACAAGTAAGATTCAACGCTCCTGACTAGAGAGAAGGTTACATACCTACCCGCATCATACCCAAAGATCAAGCAAAAAAATCGGGAATTTTTGCGAGTGACATTAGGAAACCCGCGGGAAGAATCCCCACGGAGAACCTTAAAACTAAAAACCCTTTTCAAAACCCCTTGCTTAAAGTCCAAAAGTTCACCTCACCTTATTAAACATTCATGAGAAGAACATTGGACTGGGGGGACTTGAAGAGGTAGGTCCCAGCAGAGCCCAGTTGGTCCCGCAAGACTCACCTTGAACAGGGACGTCTGCGCAAAGGCCATCTGCTCCCGCAGGACCCACCATGCTCAGAGAACCTTACGCGCAGTACGCAAGCTGTACACGCAGGGAAAGCCTCCCAATGGTGAAGTACCCCGCCTGTTCCCGCAGTTGCGGATACAAGCCATCAGGGAAGGCTACCCGCAGACAGCAGGGCTACACGCACAAGACAATAGATACTTCATTAGTCACATGAAGGAATGAGCAAGGCGAGAACAATCCCGCCAAAATGAGCCAGTCCGTATGATTCTGAAAGATCTTCTGTACTATACCTACCAAGGTATGGATAGGACAGACAATCTGACCAGAACAGCCCATGAGCCAATCACAGGGTGACAGCTCACCGACAACAGTACGAGGAGGAGCACCCTCTAGTACTGTTTGTCACTATTAGCCGCTGCCTACTCACCAACCCTTACTGTGGGGCATGCGCAGCCTACAGTTGGTGGAATAGTGTTACTGTTGGCCGTAACCTATTCACCAACCAGCATGGCCTGCGAACAATCCACAGTAGGTGGGACGTGCATAATCTACAGTTGGTGGAATAGTGTAGCCGACTTTGTTACTGTTGGCCGTAACCTACCCACCAACCAGTATGGCCTGTGCATAGTCAACTGTTGGTAGAACAGGAATACTATTCAGCCGGCTGTACCTTCTCGGAAACCTACATTCGGCTATAAATACTCCAACATCTTGGAATGGTAAGATCATCTGCTATCCTGTTATCTAGCAATCTCTTAATATACACTTATATTCAGAGCAATCTAGTCTGATTCTCACGCCGGAGGGTGGTCACAAGGAGGAACCCCCCCCCCTTCTCAGTGACGAGCTTACGGTGTCTGTTTTGCAGGTCCCCTGAAGAACAACTGTCTCTGTTGGACCTCATTCTCGTGGGAAACATTACTTAACCCCCAGATTATCTATAATCTGCACCGGGTCACTTAGTGTTTCTTCAACGACTAAGTGCAAATTTATGGCAAATTTTTTCAATTCTTTACCGTTTTATGTATTAGGATACCCCTGAGTAAATGTTAGGATACCCATGAGCGAAAATTATTGCATTGAGACAGCCGGATTTTTCTATGTTGTCTCTTGCGGTGCTGCAAGTCTGTAACAAGAATAGCGTAACTAATGTGAGGATGAAGAAGATGACCTAGAAAAGAATTAGGCCATCTTAAACACTAAGCCAAAGCCTATTTTACTATAAAATAATGATCCATAAAAAAAAGGAAATCTTTAGAAAATGAATGAGCCTTTTTTTCACAAACCACCCCAACCAAAACTTTATTATAAAATTAATTTATCTCTCTTCCGCATACCCAAACTTTTCATACTCATTAACAACCCAAACTTCAATATTTGTTATTAAATAAATATAATTTATAATTGTTATTTTATTAATAATTATTGTTTTTTTATTAAAAGTGTTTATAAATATAAAAATAATTTTTTTATTTAAAAATAACCAATATATATTTAATTTAAAAATATTTTAAAAAATATTTAATCAAATAATGTTAGATTGTTTAGATAATAAGTTTTATCCGAAAAATCTTATGAACCAATACGGAGTTGACAAGTGTCGGATAATGTATATCAGCAATGATTAATATTTAATTTAATATAAAAATATATATTTTTTTTTGCATTCTTATGTTTTTTAATAAAATTTATACTTGTGTGTTCACAAAAAAAAAACTAAACAATGCTATGTTTTTAGATTTTTTTTTATAACTTATTTATTAAAAGTTATTAAGGAAAAACAATTTTAGTGTTAAAATTAATTAGTATGAAAAGAAAAGGAAAAATAAATTAAAATGTGAACCAATACATGAATGGCATGTGGCCATGATGGAAGTTGGCAAACTAGGTTGCGGGAGCAAACCGGTTTGGCCATATTTGATGAATTTTATATTTTTTTTCTTTTTTAAAAAGTGTTTTAACCCAAACCATTTCACCAATGGAAATGGTCCTAGATAGTGAGCGTTAAGTGGCAAGTTTTAAACCATTTTATTCAATTTGTAATTAATATTTGAACAATAGTTTTTTTTTATTCAACTTGGTATTAATATTTGAATAATAGTTTTTTTTATTGCTCGTAGTTTAAGTAATGTTATTTAATATTTCAACAAAATCTTTTATATTGTTCATAGTCTAAATTTATTCTTTTTAAGAGAGTTTTTATCAATTCATTTAGTTATCAATTTGATATCAAGGCAATGATATAAGAAGTGACTTTTTGGTGTTAGCAATGCATTAATTATTGTTGTTTAGAAAAAAATACATTTAACTATTAAAAGCAGTGTTTGAAACCTGGCCCGGCCCGGTCGGTCGGATCAACCCGGCCCGGTATAGGGCCCGGCCGGTCGGACAGCAGTGTTTTAAAACCTGGCCCGGCCCGGTCGGTCGGATCAACCCGGCGCGGTATAGGGCCCGGCCGGTCGGACCGGTCCGACCAGGACCCGGTCCCTATACCGGGCCGGGTCATTGTATCTGGGACGTTTCTAAAAACCCGGCCGGGTTTTGCGGGTGCCGGTCGGACCGTTTGACCCGGCGGGTGGACCGGTAAAATCCATTTTTTTTAATCCAAAATGAAATGTGTATGCCAAGATTCGAACTTGGGTTATTTCAAAGATAGAAGCTTTAATAATGGTCTGAAAACATTGATTAAAAGACAGTAGGCGTCAATGTCATATCCACTACTAGAAAAGTGATATTTCCAACAAAAATTTCTAACTAATTACCGACAAACAAAGATTCCAACGAGTTAGCAACGAATTTCTGACAAAAAAAAAGAACTTGAAAAAAATCTAAATTTTTCTGACGCAATGGCGACAAAAAATTATTTGTAGGTATTTTGTCTATGAGAATAAGCAGTTCTTGACAGTTTACAGACAAATTTCCCACAAAATTTATTTTTAGTTTTAGTTCATTTAATTTATCTAATAACTATAGTAAGTTATTTACTTATTAAAGAAAAAAAATAATATTTTAAAGCTTTGTCGGAAAGTTGTAGGAAACTATCAGAATTTCTGACAAATTGGCCACAAAACTAATTCTTAATTTTTTAATTCATTTAATTTGTTTATTAGTTAACCCAACAAAAGTTAACCCAAAAGCCCTCTATATTAAAATGTTCTGGCTTTGTTAAAGTCCCTAAGTTCAAAAAAATTTTAGGTTACCTAAGAGTTTTTGTTCTAGATCCGTCACTGAGAAGAACACGTGAAATATGACAATGGTCAAATTAAAATAGTACGTTAGACGAAGTCATCCATGCTACAGTTTCCAATAAGCATGCAGACTTAGGTTTGGCTATGTAATATATTGTAAGGTCAAAGGGGCGTACGATTTAAAAATACGATAGGGTTTCAGAATTTGTGGATTATGAGACATATGAGGGCACTAGATATCCTTCATTAATGAACTAGTGCCAATATATATTTTATAGGGGCCGTAAGCTATAACACCTAAGAAACTTATAAAAAAGTGATGTATATTGTAAAGTCGTAAGGCCATTCGGAATATTGTTGAGTTGTTAATTCTTTTTTTTTTAACGACCAACAAAACACCATTATATTATTTCACCAAACCGCAAGTGAGTAGCTCGCATTGTACACCAGGATGAGTTGTTAATTCTAATAACTATAATTAGAATTGGGCTAAAAGTTAAAAAACACGTGTTGCATTTTTTTTTTTAACTACAACCGTCTTCCACCGTTTCCGTCTTCTTCCTTTCCGGCGGTTACTTTTCTTCATTTATAACCGCAATAGTGTTTATACACATACACACATCACTTAACTTTTTATTATTTTTTTAATTAAAGTATTAACTAGTCATATAAATCGTTTCAATAAATGTATAACTAACTTTTAGATTATATTTATTTTGGGACTTTTCAAGACACCGTTTAAAATCTCATTTTTTATGTCGTTTCTCAATCCTTCAGTAACCGCCTTCTAACCGAAATAACCGCTATCTGCCACCTCTCTCAAACCTATAAATACATCTCAATTCCTTTCATTCTCCTCACACTCACCCAACTTCCAATATTAATACACCAGTTAATCATGATGAATCTGCAACGAAGCGTTACAAGCCCCCGGACCTTCGCCATGCGTACATTGAAGAGAATGCATTGTAGCACTTTGACAGGCTATTTTCTGCATGGATATCGTGTCGTTATGAACCGAAAATAAGTGATCGATAACCGCCGGCCCTCCCTAAGGCTATAAATACATCATCACATCCATCAATTATTAACAGTCCACACCCCAACTTCCGATATTATCACAACCAAATGATCATCATCTTCATGCACTCCTTCCGTCGCCAAAGCATTTTTGTCAAACAGCCACCAATTAACGCCATATGCATGGCCTATATTGTATTTGGACCATATAATTATTTTCATGAGAAGTCGTTGACCAAACATATTCGATGTCACTCGGCATAAGAAAATATGGTGGCCGAAACGGGATAGCAAGAACACAAGCCGCGTTGATGAACCGCCACCAAAATTTACGGGTGATGAACCACCACCGAAATATTACGAGTCGATGAACCACAGCCGAAATGTTACAAGACACCGGACTTTTACTGGCGCCCTACTGGAAGGTGACGGAGACATTTAAGTGCCTTTGTCGAATTGGATGTATGTGAAACCAAATAAAGGCCATGTTTCTCTTAAAAAGTTGAGGGGCTATTTTACGCTTTTGTTATATGGTTGTGTATGTATCTAACATTGATTACACAATGATTTTATAATGCTGTCAGTTCCCACATATCATAGTAGTTATAAGCAGAGTTTTTTGCAATAGTTCCTGTTACTATTGTTAGATTAATACATCATTAGTTTGTCTGTTAATTTGTATTATTTTCGCATACGTACTGTTAAGTAAAAAGATTTTGCCATGCCATGTTAAAAAAAATAAGTGGTGTTCGTTTCGAGATTGAAATCTTAAAAGGAAAAAAAAATGTCGTTGTGGTGAACATGCGCGTCTATTTTATAATAAATAGTACACTCACAAATTGATGTAATATCACCAAATAAAATTGATTTTTTAACCAAGCACGAATAGCACCGCCGCAACGCACGGTGTGATATTGATAGTTAAATTACATTTCTTTTTGTTTTTAGTAGTTAAAAGTTCTATGCATTTTAACTTTTAGTTGACTAACTCTAAAAGGCTAAAAACTAATAGCAAAACCATGTCATATGAAATAAAATTGTTTGATGTTTTGAGTAAGCGGCCTAAATAAAAGATTATCCGTAGGGTGTTGAAGCTATAGTAAGATAAAACTTAGACGCAAACCTGTTTCTGGCATTAAATCATTAATAACAAAGTTCACCGAATTTCCTTTTTGGGTTGGGACTTGGGAGTACTTTAGGTTGGCAAAACATACTCAATTATCTAATTAGGATAAGGTAACAAGTTTTTTGGTCCAAGGTAGGCTTACTTAGCGCTTGTTGAGATATGTGTTTTAACTACTCATAGTAGGGTAACTCCCTATAGTAATGTTAAGAAACATTGTATGCTTTATATTTGGTAAAATTCTCAAAATGTACAATTATAGTAGGAGATTTCATTTTTGTCCCTTTAAATAGAAGTTTTCAAAAATGTTCCCACAAACACGTCTTTGACGACGTGTTATGCCTTAACGCGTCTTTCACGACCTGTTAACCTCCAACGTGCGTCTTTCAAGGCATGTTAGCCTCTAACGCGTCTTTCACAACATGTTAGCTTAAATTAATTGTTTTTTTTAATATTACATTATTATAATTAATTGAATACTTATTTTTCATTTCTTTTATAACTTGTAATGCATAAAGTTCCAAATATACCGTTGAGACTTACTTATTTTTATCTACGTGTTGGCATAAATTTTACTTAAAACGAGACAGGTAAAATTTTATTAAACATTTATTGAACATTTTAATAACAATTTGGCACTCGATTTTGAGTAAAATTTATAACAACATGTAGAAAAATAAGCACGTCTCAACGACATATTTAAAATTAGATATAAAATTTATGTATTACAAGTTATAAAAGAAATGACAAATATGTATTAAACTGATTAAAATAATGTAATATTAAAAAAAAAACAATTAATAGGGCTAACATATCGTGAAAGGCGCGTTAAAGGCTAACATGCCGTGAAAGACGCACGTTGAAGGTTAACAGGTCGTGAAAGATATAGTAAGGCCTAACACGTGGTCAAAGACGTGTTTATATTTGACATTTCTGAAAACTTTTATTTAAGGGGACAAAAATAAAATCTTCTATTATAATTGGGCCATTTTGAGAATCTATTTTTCATTATTTTGGTCTCAAAGCATGTTTTGGGACCTGGGGTGACCGTTTTAGGTGTTTCCGAGTGTATGTCTTCGTAAAAGTGTAATCTCTTTATTTTTATAACATTTTCATGATAAAAATAAAATAAAATAAAAAATAAAAAAAGAAAGAAAGAAAAGAAAAGGAATTAACCGTTCGTGCAGAAAACTAAGGTTACAACTTTGAAACACTTGTGATACCTATTGAAAGAAATTGCTCATACATGTAGTGTAGAACTGTGATAATTAAGTTTTGAGTCATTAGGGGATTACTAGGATCACTTACTTGAGATGGACCATTTTGATAGATTAAAGAATTTAATCATTTGATGCAAGTGTTAATTAACTGAACTTTTGGTGTTCTTAATTGACTTGAATAAAGAACACATCATATTAAAGATTGTTGGATGTAGTTTTAACTTGTCAAAAATGCATTCAAGCACCAAACCGATCAAAATAGATACTTTTACAAAACGATCTAGCTACTTTTACCTGAACTAAAAGATCACAATAAAATGGCTCGTTCTAATTCAAACCGATTCAGACCCGCTAACCCGGGCGACCAAATAGGCACATTTAACTAGAACAAAACTAAACAAGTTTTAGATTTACATCAAAAATAAGACGCAATACAGTGAAATATAGAATAGGCCACCGTCAAGGGGTTAAAAGAAAATAAAAATAGAGAAAGGGACAGCTCACCAACTTCATATTTTATAGAAATTGGCTTAAAGTAATGTTAAACCGACAAACTCATAAAATCTATTTCCCTAAAGTAATCAAGGCCGATGCTTTTTTGCTCCTTGTGCGCCTCTCTTGTTCAAAATATGTCATATTCTCAATATTTTCTGACATATTTTTCTAATTATTATATTAATTTTGATAAAAAAAACATTACTTTTAATTATAATAATAAAAGGGATATTACTTATTTAAAAGACGGAAGTTTATGGACCAAAATATGAGTAATCAATTATATATATGTTGACTACTAACCGACACACATTTAATCTTTAAGTGAAAATATATGTTTAGCCGAAACTTAAATGAAAAGTTATATCCTTTTTCTTTTGAAGAGCAAAACTTTATTAAAATTACCAAAATAGGACCACCTAATGTGTAGTACATGCAGTAAACCAACAAACTAAATATACCACAAAGCCCGAAACAAGTTACCGTAGATGGGATATCATTAGTTGGTTCCCTAGTATAGATATTCGTTACCTACTAAAAAAAGAGAAGCCTAAATATATAGATTTTATTGTTAGGCAAAATGCATAATTACATTCCACCTATATAAAAAACTTTATTTTGAATACATTTTCGTGATCCCTACATGAACCCAAAATTAGCAAAACACAAGCCGAATATTGTATCAATCATGTCAGTACAACCAGTTTGGTACCTACAGTGTAAGAATACTGAAAGATATCCAAAACGACTATCAGAATAGAAAAGCATAAAAATGAATACCAACACTGATATTAATTATGTTGTTTGATCAGTATCAATATGGTACCGCTACTCGGTAAAAAAATATGAATCCTTTGTTCACAATACCAAAAAGACACTTTATTTTTAATAAAATATATTGTAATGTTGAACAAAAATAAACATAAATGTGTATTTGGTGGAATATATTTATTTTTTTAAGTTGACGCAAATTATCTGAGAAAAACATATTATTAAGTACTAAAATGGGTTAAATATGCATATTATTAACAATATAAGTGGTGACATTGGAATCTAACTAATATATTAAAGCAAAATCAATTTGTTCACTTGTCCTTCTTCTAGGATGTCCGTCTAATGTTTCATTTCATCCACTTTTCATGTTTATAATTTTCACATAATTAATCAATTAATTTTAATCCTAATGTAATCTTCTTACTATACTATTAAAGCAAAATAAGATATCCACGTGATCATCAAATAGGATGTCCACATAAGCTGACAATGTTTCCATTTATAGAATTGTCACATAATTCACTAATTAATATTTTCTAGAATCATAACCTCACTAATTAATGTTTTCTAGAATCATAACTAACTATTTCTTTTAAATGATTTAAAAACCGATTTTGACTACAATTAATTATTTATAACTAACTAAAGAATTCTTATGATAGCTATATATATATATATAAAAGGGTTCAAATAAGAATAAAAAGTTTCCTAGAAATGGTAAGAACCAATAAATTTTTGACATGTGGCATTATAACCTATGGTGAAAGAATAATTCTAGGAAACTATGTCGGTTATAATGGTGAAAGAGTAATTTTAGGAAACTATGTCGGTTTTTGGTAATTTTAAATCTCAACCATTGATTACCATGATCCAATGACTATGATTTATTCCTAGTGTTCCTAGAAAACCATCTCTTTTTGTTTTAACCCATATATATATATATATACAGGATTAGGTTCATTTCAGAAGTGATTCTCATAGCGAGAAGTGCAAGAAGTGATCTAAACCATTAGATTATTAATCAATGGTTGAAAATGTATTGCATTTATTGTAATTAATGAAATTTGAGAAAAAAATAAAATAAATAAATAAATAAATAAAAGTGTAGTATAAGTAGATTAAAATAATTCATCATTTAATTTTTTTAATCTATCCCTAAATAAAAATCTAAAGCGTTAATATCCAGACTTTATGATTTGTAAGTTATAATTTATTTATACCACTAGATATCCTTTAGTTAGTATGGATTTATTTTTTATTCTTTTTTTTTTCACTAGTTCCATTTACCATGAAATAATTGATACATTTCAAATACCAGTTTATCAACTAATATAACCAAGCAACAAACTACGTTCTGTTTTAAATTGTTTTTTTTAATCTATGATTAATTCGTTCGTCACAATATTTCAAATTTAACAATATCTAGAAATATTTTCAACTTTATACCGAATTCGTAAAACCACCTACGTATTACATAAAATGATTCTACACACGATAAAATTTACACGTATATAATTTTAGATACCACATACCCAGTACATATATGAACCTACACATGCTAAACTTTACACATACACAATTTAAAATACCACTTACACATTATATACATGAACCTACAGAAGATAAAAATTACGAATACACGTACAATTCGAAATGTTATCTACACAACCCTTATATGAACCTACATAACACATAAATGATCCTACATGTTATAAAATTTACACGTACAGAGTTCGAAATGCCACCTACACAGTACACATATGAACTTACACACGACAAAATTTACACGTACACAATTCGAAGTACCACCTCCACAATACATATATGAAGCTACACACCATAAAGTTTACACATACACAATTCAAAATACCACTTACACAGTACAAATTGAACTCTTTTTTTTATATTAAACTACATATAATAAATAGCGGATCATGCTAATAGCTTATAATTATAAATTTTTCACACACACACATTTCTAGTGAAAACTCCTCTTAAAGAGAAAACTTAAAAACTCATAAAAAAACATCTAAAAAACTATTTTTAAAATTTATTTTGAAGTTTCCTTTTTTTTCCATTATTTTTATATGTTGTTATTGGTTAAAAAAAAAAAAACTTGTCGGTAACCTCGCCGGTATAGTGCGCATGTGTAATAGTGTGCATTGCATATATGCAAAAGTGTTTGTATTGCATAGAATACAACACTATTGCACATATTTGATACACACTATTGTATATATGCAATATAAGACTAATACACACATCGAATACACAATAGTACGTACGTGTAATACAACATTAACGCACATGTGCACCACATCGACTTTTATTTTATTATTATTTTTTTCCATATAATACAACACTACTACACATATACAATACACAAATATTGAATATATGCAAAAAAAACACTATTAAACTCAAAAATACATAGTAATACACATGTGTAATACAACGGTATCGCACAGTAATACGTATGTGCATTACAGCGGTTTTTTTTTTATTTTTTTATTTTTCCTCTCCATATATATATATATATATATATATATATATATATATATATATGGTAAGGTTAAAATGAAAACCCATTTGAGTTGTGAAAACCCGCGAAAACTCTATGTAACATCGTTTTTTTTGTTACATGTAATATATGTTGTAACATTTAATACAAAACATCGAAACATAAAAAAAAATGTTTTGCTATTTTTTAACATTTTTTTACTAATTTTTATATATGTTTTCAGGAGAGAGAAAAAGTTATATTTATATTTATTTTTTATTCACTTTAATTGTGGACCACAAGATTTAAACATTAATTAAAAACATATGGCTGGGAATGGGTTTCTAAAGTTTTCACAACTCAAGTGGGTTTTTCATTTTATACTTAGCATATATATATATATATATATATATATATATATATATATATATATATATATATATATATATATATATGACGTTTGAAATTTTTTTCACCCGTACGGGCCACTATCCTAGCTTTAAATAAGATAGTAAAAATGCTTATCCTACGTGATAGGATACCATTCACCAAGTATGCATTTGTTAACATTTGAAGCCCACGGAATAAATATAAGCTTTATTTGTCGAGCAAGGTTTGTTTAGAAAGCTTGAGGCTCTTTCGAGATCGACTTGTTTGCGAGCTATGTCAAGCAAGATTAGTTGGTAATTGAGCTGAGCTTGAGTCAAGGTAAGCTCACTCGTTTGGTTCATTTAAATTAAACCTAAATTCTATGTTTATAAGTTAAAACTCAACACCATTTATAAATAGCCTTCAAGCAATATTAATTTAATATACTTTATACTTAAAATAACAATATAGTATTTTAATATGAACGAGCACGCTCAAACTTTTATGAGTAGAGCGTGAGCTGAATTAGAGGGGGTTGTGTTATTTAACTTCATGTCTATATCTTGGTCATTACCACAAGCATATTTAACAATTTGGAAGCCCAAAGTTATCCTCACGTTCATTTAACAAATATGTATTGATCATAAAATTTGTATTAAGATTTTCGACGATAATGTTCATTTGAGGTTTTTTAATTATATTTTGTACTAACTAAAAATAAAAGTATGTATATTATTTAATTACATACAGCATAATTTAATAAAGTTTATTATTCATCGGCATTAAAAGTAAACGTACGGACATAAATTGTTTTATGTTTTTTTATGAGCATGCCATGATTTAATATTCCTGGTAATTCAGGAGGTGAAAAAATAGTGTCATATCATCATCATCATCATCGTACTCAGTATATCCAACCAATAGCAAAACTATAGTAGGGTCTGAGGAGGGTAAGATGTAGACAGCCTTACCTCTACCCCATAAGGATAGAGAGGCCGCTTCCGGTGAGACCCCCGGCTCGATAGTATTTTTGCATCAAGCCTTGGACATAAGGCACATAACCCTCAATCATCGGGACACCGGCTGATCGGTGCATGTACCCTTATCTAAGTTTCAAAATAGTGTCATGTTTCAAAATATATATATTATAATAATTTCTAAGTTTACGAGATAAATGATAAATCAATGTTGAAGAAAAAAACAAAATGGTGAATATATTATCTTGACTACCTAGAAAATGTTTAATATATCAATGTACGTTGAAGAGAAATCCTTTCTCTGTATTTCCCAAAGTCAATTTAAATGTTTATTTAACCATTAGTCAACAAAACAATTATGCATAAAAGAATCATAATATATCTAAAAAATAATGCTCGATGATTATATTATTAGTCAGAGCGGTATAAAACCCGATATGATAAATAATTATATATAAATAACTGATCAAAACAACATATGGAGTCGTGTTAACTTTTTATTTTCTTTAAGTTGAACAAATTACTAATGATTCAGTACATACGGAATTAGCAATTTAATTTTATTGTCAACCCGATTGGAAGGCTCAACCGCCCCTACCATAACTGGCCAATCTAAATATGGTCAATTTGTAACGGGTTTTCTAAGTAACTAAATAAGTAGTTGATATTCAATGTAATAACCCTAAAATAAAAAAATGAACTTAAATCAAATAATAACAACTTTATTATCATATATTCAAGTAATCCTAATTCCTAGAAACTAAAATTCCTAACAACTTTTTTCTAACAATAAATTCAGGAACGCCCGAGACCAACATGACAAATAAATCGTCTTTTCGTCTGAAGAACATAATAGGATGACCTGGGCCATCGACTCAGAAGAATACCAAAAATCAATAAAATCCTCTAAAATTAACCGAAAACAATTACTCCAGTTACGGCTACCGCTGTACCAATTGGCAATTCGTAAAATCCCTTTCAATTACAACTCGTACCCAACCTTCACCCGTTTACGTGTCCCGTTAAACTTTTCCGTCTCACCCATCACTATAATGACGATTTAGTGTTAAAGCATCTTTATTAGCACCCACCGTGGGGCCCACCTCTTTTTGTTTCTTTGTGTGACTTTTTTACCCTCGACGTCCCCACATGTCTTCCTCCTTTCTATTTATCATAACTTCCTCTCCACACTTCACTCCATTTCCTTTATTCCTTCAATTCCATTCCAACAAATCAACACTGATGATGGGCAATTACAAGTTCAGATTCTCTTGGTTTCACACTTCCAATAAAATAACCAAAACCCAACCCGTCACAACTTCGTCTTCTTCGTCCTTGTCGTCGTTTCAGTTTTCTCAACCTTCAGTTGACCAAAGAAAATCATATTACTTCACTAGAGAACTAACCGAACCCATACCCGACCCGACCCGTATTCCCGACCCGCCAAGAAAATCCACCAAGAAAAAAAAACCAGCTTCCCCGGGTCGCCGACAATTAAAATCTATGGCAGCTGAATGCGGCTGCCAGAAATTAAAGTCGCAGGAGGTCAACTTTCCTGACGACGAAAGCACGTTGCCAGTACAATCCAGTACTTGCACGTGCAAAAATAATTCGTTAGACGAAGACGTCATTTACAGGAAAGTTGACCTCCCGCGGATAATAACAAAACCCGCGAAGGAAAACGAATTCGGGTCGGGTAAATGGGTTATCGACGGAGCGAGTCGGAGTTTATCGGTTCGGGTTGTGAAGGAGGGTATTATCGGAAGCCCGGTGAGAAAATCGAAAGCGAACGGTTACTCGCCGAGGTTAGGGAACCGGGTTCGGGTAAACGGGTTAAGCAGCGGGCGGAGGAGAAGCGGGACCCGGCGGAGCTTATCGGAAAGTTTGGCGGTTGTGAAAACATCAATGGATCCGGGTAGGGATTTTAAGGAATCAATGGTGGAGATGATAATGGAGAATAATATTAAGAGTTCTAAAGATTTGGAAGATCTTCTTGCATGCTATCTTGCATTGAATTCGGATGAGTATCATGACTTGATCATCAAGGTATTCAAGCAAATTTGGTTTGAGAGTACTGATATTAGACTGTAGATGATGATGAGTCACAAATGTCAAATCTTGTTTCACATGTAAATTTTAAAGTTTTATTGGTAATTTTATAAATAATTATTGAAATGACTTTCTAGTATTTTTATTGGACGTCTTACTTACGTAATTGACAATTACTGCTTTTGGTTTAATGAAGTGTTAAGATCAAATACATATCTTAAGACTCTTAGAGCATTCATAGCAAGTATTTATCATCTTCATAATTACATAAAAAAAAACATTATTTTTTATATTTTCAATTAAATACTATTTTTTTATACTTTTATCATTAACTTTTCTCTACTTTATTCATAACCACTTTAAAAACATATTACAAAAATAGATGATGAATAATGTTTCTTTAAATTTAATCAGGAACAATAACTTTTTCTATATTCTTCATTTACAATCACTTGCAACCACTCAATACAATATGAAGAACTCACTCACATAACTTAGAGTATCTTTTGTGAACGCTCTTAATCTTACAAAATTAGAGTGTAAATAGTACTTACCATATTTTTTATTGATAATTATCATGGTTCAAAATTGTAGTGTATTAATAATTGTTATAGTTAATACATGTTTGATTGGTTAATTTCATTTTAAATATCAGATCTTGCCTCTTAAGAAAAATAAGTATGATAAAGATAATTTTTTTTGGAATAACAATTATAGAGTAAATATAACAACGTTAGAAAAAAAGTGTAATAATTGTTGTCTAATTTCATATTGTCAACGCGCAATAGGTACAATTTAGATTTTTTATTTGTATTTATTTAAAACCGGTTCTGGAACGATTATTAAAAAATAAAACTTATAAAAATAAAGAAAAAGGATTTAAAAAGATCATTTGTAACTATAATCATCGGACCAGTTTGGGTCGCATCAGTTAACCGATCAATATTTCCCTTTTAGTGTCTTAATACAAGGATCGATGTTGAAAGCACTTAACAGCAATTTTGGTGAGTTGTGTATTTTTTAAATGGCTGGACCTTTTAACATATTTTATTGTTATTTAACTTTTGACTTATTACTATTTAATTGCTTTTTTTATGTTGTAATCATTCAGTCACTGTTTACAATCAAGCTTCTCATGTATTATAAACGTATATAGAAATTTTCATCAACGAGAAAGTGGAGAAGGGTGATGTTTAAAATTTTCGGATAAGAACAGAGAAATTTATAGTATGTATAAAGTTTTCAAACGAAAATAAATAAATTTTTACAATTTAACACATAAAAAGAGGACCCCTTGCTCTTACTAACCATAGCCAATGTCCTCTCTAGTCTTCTATTAATAAATTACAAAGATAACGTGACTATTCGTCTATTTGATAAATAGGAAAATATAAATTTCGTAAAAATTATAAAACGATATATTTAGCATGAGTAATTCATAAAAACATGATAGAATGATGTCAGGTTATATGCTATATTATAAATAAAATTTAATGTTTATAAGTAAATTATTTGTTTATAAACTATGTTGTTTTTAATGTTCTTTCAAATAAATATAGTACTCTGTATTTAAATATTTAAATGTTACATAATATAGCTAGAGTTAACTAAAATGTTAAAAACTAAATCAAAATTATAAAAGAAATTTTAGTAATCTATATACATATAAACGGATGCTTAATGTAGAACTGATGAAAAATACGAAACATAGAAAACCTCAAAATGTGACACATGTACATATTTTAGACGAACAACATAAATGCTTATATATAATTAGATACAACATTGCATACTCGCATACAATGCATCTTGTATTTATATATAACGAACACAAAATCATGTATCAAACTTTATAGGAATATTGTGTGTCGGGTTGCATAGTCATGTTAGATAACCACGTATAATTAAGTAGCAGCTTATATAATTTCATTTTAAAAAATATCATATTTAGTAATGCTCTTATCAAATTAAAGATAGTAAAATTATTTATTATATAATATATTTTGTTTAAGAAAATAACAAAACATTTGAAAGCTATTTTCATTTTTAAAAATTAATAAATAAATAAAGAATATTTTATATTTTACAAAATATTTTATATTTTTTTATCGCTTAATATTCCCCGTTAAATTACATTTAGCCACTTAAGTTTCCTGTATTTACTTTTTTTCCCTTTACTTTTCTATACTTTTTAGCCCCTTTTGTTTCTAGTACCTTATTTTTCCTTCAAATTTATATATTAAAACCCAATTTTCAAACTTTACTTTCTTTAAATTTTGCAATATAACAATAATACAATTACTTTTCAGCCCTAAAATTTCATACATTTACATTTAAGTCTTTTTACTTTGAACTTTTTGCCTCATTTAGTTTCTTATACTTTCTTATGCCTCTTTAGTTTCATTATTTACTTATTGGACCCTCAATTTGACAATAAAACTATTGGTATTTCAACTTACATATCTACTTTTACTATAGCAAATCAAACTGATATCGATAAATTTCTCTTTGGAACGCCCAGTTGGGTAGGAGTGCTTGTTAGAAATCAAATGGTAAAAATTTCCTTCCATAATTCTCATAAAAAAAAGTCATTTTTTTATGAACGAGAGGTGGGGAACAAATAGTTTAGGTTTGATGAATAGTATGAAGTTACACTTATAAATTTATAAATCTTTCACTTTTTAGAGTTTATTAATAAAATTGATTATAAACACTTACATAGTAGAAGTTAATACAAAATATAATTAAAATGATAAAAATTCGGTAAGCACAATGTAGACAATATACATATATAAATTATTATTTGTTATTTGATGTAAGTGGTGGACCCACTTGCTCTTATAGATAAACAATTTCATTTTGGTGACAACTCACCGTCAATGTAATTGCAATATTGTTGTGTACATGTAGTAGGCTTACTACTAGTCTACTAGAGTCTAGAGGTGTTTAGAAACTGATCCAGGTCTAAATCGAATAAAAACGATACAATATAGTTCATGATTCAGTTTTAATGGTTTGCTATTTAAAATTTGAAACCCCGTCACTTGAAAAAGAAAAAGAAACTCACCCTAAAAATGAACAGTTATGTATATATATGCTGTGTTCCTAAAAATTGAAAAACCTATTTTAATATAAAAAGGAGTAGCGGCGCAGCTTGTTGCTCGCTTACCTTCTGTTTCGATGTAATCCAATTTACATGTAATATTAAATTCACAATTGCATTGCTATAAAAAATATATATATATAAAAACTATGTTTTGTAATTGTAAAACCCTGAAAATCGGTCGGTTCAACCAACACATCCAATATGTCTGGTTCCGTTTATCTATCTTTAAAATCGTAGTTGAGGATTTGGCCCAAACTTTGCAGCAAAGCTAGACGAACCAGATTGTAGTAATAATAATCACAAGAAATAATTTACAAGACTAGTCGGTAATTATCATTTGAAAAGTATGAGCAATAATATACTAAGTTACTAACGTTAAAGTTGTTTTAATGCTACGTACCTTTATTATAGCAACTTAAGTTGTTGCCTAGTGTGGTAAGATGCAAAAATTATTTGGAGGGGACTTAAGTTTAAATTTGGACAAGTATGGAAACCCAGGTTTAAGCATGGATAAGATGATATAATAATAGGGGAAAATAACTTTGAGCAAGTCATTTCCAACTTTGTCTATGGTTTTGAGAAAATACCCAAAATAACCATCATCTTTCGTCTGATCCGTCGCAAGCACAGTACCCTCTGACGGAACACAACAGCCTGCAACAAATCGCCAAGGTGTCTAACTGTTTTATCGGCTCCAATAGAAGAGAGGAAGATTCGACGGAATTTTGAAGGGTTCCGACGGCATGTTAAACCGTGTAGGAGGCTGCTTTCGTCAGCTCCGACAGTTTTTCCCTACCATTGGATTTCTTTGACTTGAAATCAAGGGCGTCACAGCTTTCTAGATCGGATTTCTCAACAACAAATGTGATTCGTGGAAAACAAGCATTATAGTTGTGGTTTGAGATTTAGAAGATGAAGTGTTTTGTCAAAAGACGAAACATGTTTCTTCGGATGACAAAACATGTAGACACGTGGCATTCTTTGTGTTTCGTTGGCGGCTGACGTGTTCCCGTCGTATCCGGCGGATTAGGATGACTATTTTGGGTATTATGTAAAAATCATGACTAAAGTAGGAAAGGAGTTTGCCAAAATGACTATTTTAAGAATGTTCTAAAATTAAAAGTGTGCGTGTGTTTAGTTATTAAAAATAAAATGTGCATTATATTAGAAATTTTGTTTTTTAAATACTTTATATATGACATGACATACTTTGTAAATACATGAAAATAGTTATTTCATGATAGTGTCGTACAGCTTTGCATATCTAACTTTTACTATAGAAAAGTCATGTTTATAGTTATTTTCTTGAAAGGGTCTGTCATTTATGGTTTAAGGTTATTTTAATAATTTCTTTATATTATTTCAGTAAGAAGATCCACATGGACACGTAATTAAATGATACGGGCCGGGTACACTTTGAGCCATAATTTCCCACGCAAATGATTGTTCGACTTTAATTATATGATATTGATAGGTTGCTTTTCTTGGTTTAAATTTATGTTGATTGACGTTGACACAGCAAGCTTTGGATTATTAGAGAAAAAACATTCCAATCACCGCAAGATTGATGTTAATGTTTTTTTGTTCGTTTAACTTTCATCGAACAAACAATCAAAAGTAACAACTAAACGTATAAGACTTTCTTGTTAATGTCCGTTTGTAATAAAATGAAGATGTTTACGTTTATGTTCATTTATGTTTGTTCGTTAAAAAAATAAAAGAGCAATTTTCAAATGTAAACGAACAAAGATAACTGAACATAAGTGACACAATTGACACTTAAAACAATTATAATGGTAATGGGAAGAGCAAATATGTGTTGGGCTTAAAGTTACTAAGATTTGACTAAATTGTAACACCAAAAGATTTATATGTGAAGAAACGTGTATCTACTCACTGGTAGCAGATCTACTTTCCTCGGGTTTTGATTGTACTATTTCACCGATGGTTCTTCTGGATCTGTGTTCTTCCACCTACAAAATGAACAACGCCGTTAACTTACCCCTCAGAAAGGGACAGAGGGGTCCTCTTTGGGGTAACCCTCCGGCGTGAGAATAAGTATATGTAGGAGAAGATAATAATGTGTGAGTAAGGGAATCTGGAGAGTATTGCTTAATAGCTGAATACTGTATGATTGTGTGACTGTGTTTTTGTATATCTTTCCTTGTGGAGTTGATGCTGTATTTATAGTGCTAGGGTTTCCACTGATTGAGCTGGGACCAAATTAGGGTTTTGTTGGCCTCCTCCAATCGATTTGCGCCACGTGTCCTTGGAGACACCTGGTGCTTTTTCATTGGTTATAATCACGTGGTAACCCATGAGTCATGCCGAGCTGTCCACCTTTCATTTAACAGCTGTCAACAACAGCATATCCTTATTCCTTAAAAAGATGCCTTCTGGAAGGTTGTCTGACGTGCACAATCAAGGTTGCCCTAATCCTGATTTGGATAAGGACGATGTTGATTATGTGCATGTGTGATATGCGCCCATCCTGAGGATGCGCGAGGTCTTCTCTTTATTCTCACGCGCAGATATTTCATGCGCAGATGTGATACGCACAAGCATGTAATACACGTCACGCGCGGATGCCCCACGCGCAGCTGCGCCATGCGCAACTGTGATATGGGTGGGCATGTATGATGCGCGAGTATGTGATATGCGCCGCGCGCGGATGCGCCACGCACGATGTGATATGCATAAGCATATATGATGCGTGAGCATGTGATACGCGCGAGCATATGTGATGCGTGAGCATATGTGATGCGTGAGCATATGTGATGCTTGAGCATATGTGATATGTGCAAGCATGTGATGCTTGAGCATATGCGATATGCGCTGTGCGCATAAGTTTTGGCTTTGTGCCTTGATAATATCTTTGATTTCTAATGTCTTGTATATATCTTGTGGGTTGACCCGCCCTGCTCGATGTTGAGGCGGGTACATACCTCTTTAGCTTCCCTGAGGAAACCCAGGTGTTTACCACCAAGGTTTCTTTAGCTTCCCTGCCTGTGAAAGTGGGCAGACCTCCTGTCCACTTGAGGTATGGTGGCGTGACCTCCTCCCTTCGCGCGGCTGAAGAGAGAAGCAGTGTCGCGCCTGCGAAAGGTATACTTTGCTTACCCATAATGGTTCAATGAGGGCGATTGTGATTGAATTATTATTAAATCTTTTCGCATTTGAATGTTTGCAGGACCGGCGACGGTAGCAGATCAGCCGCAGGCGCAACAAGGTGCTGAGGCTGCGCCGGGGGCTGCTTCGAAGTCCCCTGTTCTACCCTCAGAAAAGGGTAGAATGAACTTTATGGCGATGTTCGCCGCGCGAACAGAATTGCGCCAAGGTATGTTTTGCGCCATTGTCTTCTGAATTTTTTGTTTTGATCAAATCATAAACCATTTTTTGTTGTTGATTTGTTCATAGGAGTTGTAGCTGGCGTACAAGCTGCTGGTGACACTCCTGGCGCCGTTGCCGGCGCCGCTGGTTCTGCTCCTGCTCCTGCTAGTGCTGAGTCTCCCCTTATTGGGATTACAAAGGAGCAGGAAGCCGTATTGCGCGCCGAACTGGCGGCGTCGAGACCTCCCTCGCCTCCTCCTACGCGCAGCCCTCTCCGCGAGACTGGTTTGGAGCCCTCCAGGTCGCAGGAGAAGAGGCCGATTGAAGAAGATGAGGAGGATGAGGGAGCTCAAGCTGAAGACTCCTTCGGAGTCCGTGCCAGCCCTGCGATGCCACAAGACTTCGCAGCGCAGACTTCTGGTGAGGCTGGCGCTGACTTTTCTGCTTCATCCCCGCAGGTATGTTTTAATTTGTTGCTCCGCTGCGCGTACTTCCATATAAGTATGTTTTTATGACTTAGAACATTTCTTGTGTTTTGCAGGAAGGTGACCACGTTTACCGCCCGAGATGGAATATTAACGAAGACAGTTCCTTCTAATCCATGGGTGTATGCGAGGACTTCTGGGCTCATGCCGTGCCTCCTACTGAAAGGAGGTATCAGGAGGGGCGCACCCGCGCTGACTTGCTCAACGATCACATTTTCGCTGGGTCGGCTTTCTTTGCTGCCTCCCAAGAGCTTCATCGTGATTATATTAAAGTACGCAATGCTCTTGTGGAAGCCCAGCAAGAGGCTAAGGTGGCTGCCTGGAACCTTTCTGATGCTCGCGCACGAGCTGAGAAACTCCAGGCGGAGCTCAGCGAAAACCGAGCAAGTGCCAACACCGCCTTTATTAAGCGCGGGCATGAGCTCCAAGCTGCGCGGGAGAAGCAGCAGGTGGCGGAGTCCGAAGTTGCCAAGTACGCGCGGAGAGTGCGTGACTTGGAACTGGAGGCGGAGGCGCGTGACCAAGCTATCGTCCAGAGTATCACTGAGAAATCATCACTGGAGAGTGAGGTTGCGCGCCTGAATAAGGAGTTGGCGGCCGCGCAGGCCGATAGAGATGAGGCCTTGGTGACGGCAGCGTCTAGCCAGGAAGCACTTGATGCTGCGCAGGCGGAGAAAGAAAAAATTTTGGCTGCAGCAGCGTCTGATAAAGAGGAGCTAAAAAAGACCAAGGAAACTGTTGAGTTATTAAACTCCCAGGTTCCTGCCCTCGAGACGTCTGTTGCTAGCCTCGCGCAGGATCGCCAATGGCTGGTGTCACAGGGCATGACTCGTTGCGCTTTGGCGATGAAATATTCTGGCGAGTTTCAGGCCCTTGTGATGGACTGCAATGCTGCCGCGCGCTTGGTGGGTCGAGCTGAAGGGTTTACGGATGGCTATGAATATGGCATGTTGAAGAAGAACCCATCCGAGTACCCTTACAAGAGCGACGCGGCCTGCGCGGACATGGCCGCGGTGGGGGAGAAGTATATGAATACTCCCATCCCCATCCTTGTGCAGGTACCTTGACCTTAATGAGTTTTTCTTGATTAATTTTCCAAGTGTTTTGTACTCAATACTTTTCTAATGATTTGCAGATAGCTGCGCTTGCTGACCAGCCCGACCTCGGCGCGCTAAAGAAGTTGCTCGATGAATGCGAGGGGGCTGGTGGCGATGATGGTGGCGCGGGGGATGTTGCCCCTGCCAGCGGCTCTGGCGCGGCGAAAGAATCTGCTCCTGACACCGTCGTGATAGAAGACTCCATTGAGGAGGAAGAACTTGACTATGGTCAGTTTGGAGATGAGGAGCGGGCCGCGCCAGATGCTGCGGGAGATGATGAGGGTGATGAAGTGGCTGACGTCGACGTGGAGACTTGAGAAGCCCTTCATCTTTCTAATTTTTTTTTTTGTTTTTTGTTATACTTGTAATTTGTAACTCATCACACTTGTAAATTTCAATGCTATGGAATGAAATTTGTTTTCCCTTTTTCACATCTTGCGCATTTCCATTCATCTCTTCATGTTTGCTTGTATAGATATAAGATATGCTTGCACGTTAAAATAAGAACAAGGTTGTAAGGAAATTATTTACTTAACCATAGTCCTATTTTGTAAGTGGTTTCGCAGTATCTTATTTATGCTGACACGCGCGATGACTTTTCACTATTCCTTTTTTGCGCGTCGTTGTCGCGCGTTTTTTATATGGAATTATGAGTTTTAGCCATTACATGTCAGCATGTGTTACTCAGATATCCACTATGATTCCGCGCGCTACCTCGACCTGAGACCTTAACAACTATGATTTGGCATGTACTTTGCCTTAGTTGTGTTTAGGGATTTTTATGATCAGGCTGCGCGGGATGTAAGATGGATGTTTGTGAATGTTTTGAGCTAAGGCTCTTTGTTTTGGGCTAAGGCCCTGACGTTTTTAGAGTTAAGACTCGTTAACGTGTTTGAGCTAAGGCTCGTAGGTTTGGGCTAAGGCCCTGACGCTTTAGAGTTAAGACTCGTTAACGCGTTTGAGCTAAGGCTCGCGCATGTATGTTTTACTTCGTTTTATTTTGTTTTGAAGTCAATATAGTGTTGTCATATTGCTCCAAATTAATAAAGGAAGTGTGAAACATGTATGCAAAGGTAATAGAACAAATATTGAAAGATAGCGCGAATCATCATTCATGATGGCTTAAAAGCCTTGATTACATATTTGAATTTTTACAAGAAGCATTTTCTAAGCTGTGCTGCGTTCCACGCGCGCGATATCTTTTTTCCATTCAAATCTTTTAAAGTGTACGCGCCTTTCCCAATTCTTCTGAGATTTGATAAGGTCCTTCCCAATTGGGGGACATTTTTCCTGGGGGTATTGCGCGGCTAGCTTCATTGTTTCTAAGGACAAAATCATTTTTCTTGAAGTGGCATTCTTTAACGCGCTGATTATAATATTTTTCCAGCTTTTTCTTGTATTTGGCTTCATTGATGATAGCCGCTTCTCTGCGCCCTTCAAGCAAGTTGAGGTCCAATCTTCTTTCGCGCTCGTTATCAGTCTTGCTCATCCTGAGTACCCTATGGGATGGGCATCCAATTTCTGCTGGGATCATAGCCTCTGTCCCATAGGTTAGGCTGAACGGGGATTCGCCATTGCTAGTTTTGCTTAATGTCCTGTGCGCCCACAGGACATTAGGTAACTCTTCGACCCAAGAATGAGATTCTCCCTCCAACCTTTTCTTCAGCCCATTTAACAAACTTTGATTCGCGCGCTCCACTTGGCCATTCCCCTGAGGGTGGTAGACCGAAGTGAAGATTTGGTTGATGTGCAATTCTTTGAGCCAGCTGGATATCTTCCTGTCAGTGAATTGTTTGCCATTGTCGCTCACAATTTCCATAGGAAGGCCAAAACGGCAAATGATGTGGCTCCAGATAAATTGCTTCATCGCCTCAGCTGTGATTTTTGCTAGTGGCTTGGCCTCAACCCATTTTGTGAAATAGTCTACCGCCACTACCAAAAATTTCACTCGCCCTTGCGCTTGCGGCAGGGGCCCCACAATATCAATGGCCCATTTGTGGAAAGGCCATGCGGAGGTCACTGGAATCAAGTTGTTCTTTGGCCGCATGGTGTTTGGCGCGTAGCTCTGAGATGCCTTGCATTTTTGTATTTCTTTTAGCGCATCCAAGTACATGCCTGGCCAATAGTAGCCTGAGCTCATTGCCTTGGCAACCACCATGCGCGGGCCAGCGTGTATTCCGCAGATTCCTTCGTGAATCTCCCTAATCACATAGCTTGCTTCTTCAGCATCCAGGCATTTCATGAGCGGTCCAAGATAAGAGCGTCGATATAATGTACCATCAAGTAGTTCATAGTTCTGCGCCTTGTGTCTTATCTTTCTCGCCTGTGCGCGATCGTCCGGTAACTTCCCCTCCTTCAGGAATTCCGTTATTGGAGTTATCCAGGATGAAGGGGTTGTATGAATTACAAGGACAGATTGCGTTTGCACTGACGGGTTGCTCATCACTTCCACCCTGACATCTTTGCCAAAGTGATCAAAATTAGTTGATGCCATCTTACTCAACGCGTCAGCGGACTTGTTTTCGCTACGCGAGATGTGTATGATTTTGAAGAAGTCAAACTGCTCAACGAGCTTTTTTGCCTGCTCTAGATATAGAGGCATGGTGTTCTCCTTGGCATCATAAAGGCCATTGACCTGTGCAGCTACCAAGTAAGAATCAACATGGGCCTCTAGCCTTTTAACTCCAAACTTGCGCGCAATGCGCAGACCAGCCAGCAGGGCTTCATACTCAGCCTCATTGTTGGTACTCTTGAAGTCCAACCTAATAGCATAAGTATATTCATGATTATCAGGGTCCACCAGTTTGAGGCCTGCGCCGGACCCTTCGCTGTTGGAGGCTCTATCAGTGAATAGCCTCCAAACATCTTCTTCATCATTTGCTCGCGGAGGGTCTACCTCGCGCTGAGCTTCTTCAATCTTTCCCTCTGGGATTTCCGTGATGAAATCCGCTAAAACTTGACCCTTTATTGCTGGACGGGGCTTATAGGTGATCGTGTGTTCACCTAATTCCAGCGCCCACTTTGTCAGCCTTCCGGAGAGCGCGGGGCGTCGCAAGACTTGCTGGATGTTGTAACCTGTCAGAACTTCAATAGGATGACCATTGAAGTATCTATGAAGCTTGCGCGACGCGTGTGTTAGTGACAAAACTAACTTTTCCATGATGGAATAGCGCGTCTCAGGGTCTGTCAGCACCCGACTCACATAGTATATTGGCGTTTGGATCCCCTTGCGATCCACCAATAATACTGCGCCGATGGCGCGGTCTCCAGCTGACAAGTACAATGTAAGGGTTTCGCCAGGAAGTGGAGCTGTGAGCGCGGGCAGCTTTATGAGACATTCTTTTATCTCACTGAAAGCTTGCTCAGCCTCAGGCGTCCACTTGAATTGGCTCTTCTTCAAGCAGTTCCTCAAAGTGTTAACGAATGGAGTAGATTTGCTGGCGTGGTTCGCTAGGAACCTGTTGATTGACACCAATCTACCATTCAGCTTCTGAACCTCTTTCATGGTGGATGGTGAAGGCATGTCAAGGATGGCTTCCACCTTTTCAGGGTTCACCTTGAAACCATCCTTAGTGACCATTACACCAAGAAATTTCCCCTCTTCCGCGCCGAAAGTACATTTGCTCGGGTTGAGCTTCATGTTGACTTCCGTTAAGCGCTGAAGAGTTTCCTCGATGTCTTTGAGCATTTGTCTCTCCTCCCTGCTCTTGATCACCAAATCATCAACGTAGACTTCTAGATTTCTTCCGATTTGTTCACTGAAAACCGAATCCATAAGTCTCTGATAAGTGGCGCCCGCATTCTTTAAACCAAAGGGCATTTTTGTGTAACAAAAAACACCCATGTCGGTTCTGAAGGCAGTCTTGTCTTCGTCTTGTGGTGCCATTTGAATCTGGTGATAGCCTTTGTAGGCATCCAGGAAACATTTGAGCTTGAATGGCGCCACGGAGTCTACCTTTGCGTCGATGTTTGGGAAGGGGGTAACAGTCTTTCGGACATGCTTTGTTGAGGTCCTTGAAGTCAATACACATCCTCCATGACCCGTTGCTTTTCTTTACCATCACAGGATTGGCTACCCACGTCTGGTATCGGATCGGGCGGATGATGTTTGCGCGCAACAGGTCCTCAACTTGCTCATTCATGGCCTTCGCCTTTTCATCCCCCATGATTCTCTTTTTCTGAGCAATTGGCTCCACCGACTTGAACGTGTTAAGAGAATGTTGCGCCAAGTCTCGCGGGACCCGAGTCATATCGGAGTGTTGCCACGTGAAAACCGACGTGTATTTTGTGAGCAACCTTTTCATTCTCAATCTCGTTTCGTCTGAAATGGTAGCGCCAATTGTGACCGTTTGCTCTGGGAATTTTGGGTTTAAAATCCACTTCTCTGGCGCATTGTCCGCCATTGGAAGTTTCATTCTCCCTTCCCGCGGCGTACTTGTCACTGCGCACAAATGATCGCGGTAAACAAATGTTACGCCTGTTGGTGTAGGGAACCCCAATGCGCCGTGCGCTGGCAACGGTATAGCATTAAATTGGGCAATCGTTCCCCTACCCAGGATCATATTGTGGCATGACGTGGTGGGCAAGACCAAGAAGTTGACAACTTCGGCTCGCTTGTGCTCATCATCCCCCATAGTTAGTTCAAACTGAATTTGACCTAGGGGATGGATGATTTCATTTGAAACACCACAGATTGGTGCGTTCACCATCTCAAGCCGCGCTTGGTCTGCCGGGTCTAACTTTCTGAAACATTGCTCATACATAATGTCAGATTCGCTTCCAGTGTCCACCAGGACCTTTGACACTTCGTAATGAGCAATGTGTGTGGTGATGACGAGAGGGCTGCTGATTGAAGGGCCTCCACTGATTCTTGGGAAGATAACTTGCTGCTCGCGCCAATTTCCGTGGATTTGCGCGATTCTCTTTTTTGACGTCTGCCCTTGTCGTCCCCCCTCAGCCACACAGATTCTTTTGTATTTCTTGCTGGCAGAGGCTCCTTCCGGTTGCTCATCTTCTATTCTTGGGTTTTTCACCAAGTGAGCCAGCCTGCCTGATTTTACATCCTTCTCGATCGCATCCTTTAAATGATGGCATGCGTCGGTGTTGTGGCCCGGGGACCTGTGAAATTCACAATATTTGCCACTGTTTTGCGGTCCCTTGTAGTGTAGTTGCTTGGGGGGCTTGAATTGGACATTCTCAGTACTTAACACCTGTGAAGGTGTTTTAGTGAGGGGAGTCCATATTCTTGGCAGAGGTCTGCTAGGATCTCTGCCGCCCTCCCTCTTGTCACCCTCCCCGCGATTACGAACATCTTTTTGGGGCTGGGGTGAGCTTGGTTGCGTTTGCTTTTCTGCGGAAGAAAAACTTGTTGGTTGCAACCTGGACCATACAGAGTTCTGTTTGGCCCTCTTCTCTTTGCTGCGCGGTGATTCAGCTTGATGCGCTCTTTCTCTTGCCCTATCTTGGGCAATCTGTTTTTCATTTCTCGCGAAGACTCGCGATGCTTCCATTAGTTTTGCCCAAGTGGTGGGCATACCATCTCTGCTTACGAGAGCTCGGCGGAGTTGATCACTGCGCGCGCCTTGTATAAAAGCCACGCGCAGGAGTTGCTCAGTTATACCCCCGATTGCCAGAGACTCCTGATTGAAACGAGTGATGTAGTCCTCAATCGTTTCATCATTCCTGCGCACGCAGTGCATGATGTCATCAGGATCGCGCGTGTGTCTGCGCTGCTGTACGAAGTGGGCTTGGAACTTTTCCAATAGTTCCTCGAACCCATCAATTTGCCCAGTCGGCAAGCTCTCGAACCAGACACGCGCCGCGCCCGTAAGGCAGCGGGCAAACATGTGACACCATGTTGGCATCGTCCAGCTCTCTAGGTTTCCTGTGTTATAGAAACCTTGCAAAAAGTCATCTGGATCTGTTATGCCATCATATTTGCCCAGACCACTTGGCATCTTGGTCTTGTGCTGGATGGGGGCCTTAGCGATGCGCTCAGTAAATTTTGAGTGCTTCACTAAGATGGCCGGCCTGTACGGCGTGGTTACGTCCACTTGCCCCCTCACTGGCGGGCTGTACGGCATGTGCAGATCCAGATCTGCTCTGGCTCCAGGCGCCATGTTCACAGGCGCGCGGAGTTGTGAGCCTCCTGCATGAGTATCTCGCGTCTTCCTCATGCTATGCACTTCTTCATCACTGAACTCAGTGTGTGCAGTGTGAACAGAATGTCCGTCTTCCGGCGCGCGCGGCCTTTTTGTAGTCTGCTTATCAAACGCTTGCCTTTGTGTTTGGTCGGCTGGCTTTTTCTGTTTGACCATTTCATTGTACTTTTCCATTAGAAGCCGCTGCTTGTTTATGAGCCATTCATTCGGATCATTTGTTTCTTCTTCTGGGCCCATTGGTCCTTTCAGTTTCGCGCCGGCAAGATTTTGTAACGTGAGATCGTCTGGAGGAGTTTCAGTCTGGCCGTGAGGGGTTGTGATGAAGGGACGGTTACTGGTGGTGCGCGTAGAATCACGCGGCACCCTCAGAAACTGCTGTCCCTCATTGACACCCTCACGTTCAATATCCTCCAGAGTTTGATCAGCGTTACGAACGCCAGAAACCATGGTGATTGATTTTTTTTATGTAGATCTGATGAGATCTGATTGCCGTTTGTAACAGTGGATGGCGCCAATGAAGAAACGTGTATCTACTCACTGGTAGCAGATCTACTTTCCTCGGGTTTTGATTGTACTATTTCACCGATGGTTCTTCTGG
The DNA here is from genome assembly GCF_021521415.1 of Bidens hawaiensis. Classification (NCBI taxonomy): domain Eukaryota; kingdom Viridiplantae; phylum Streptophyta; class Magnoliopsida; order Asterales; family Asteraceae; genus Bidens; species Bidens hawaiensis. The sequence continues at coordinate 193,245 of NW_027492217.1, forward strand.
ATCTGTGTTCTTCCACCTACAAAATGAACAACGCCGTTAACTTACCCCTCAGAAAGGGACAGAGGGGTCCTCTTTGGGGTAACCCTCCGGCGTGAGAATAAGTATATGTAGGAGAAGATAATAATGTGTGAGTAAGGGAATCTGGAGAGTATTGCTTAATAGCTGAATACTGTATGATTGTGTGACTGTGTTTTTGTATATCTTTCCTTGTGGAGTTGATGCTGTATTTATAGTGCTAGGGTTTCCACTGATTGAGCTGGGACCAAATTAGGGTTTTGTTGGCCTCCTCCAATCGATTTGCGCCACGTGTCCTTGGAGACACCTGGTGCTTTTTCATTGGTTATAATCACGTGGTAACCCATGAGTCATGCCGAGCTGTCCACCTTTCATTTAACAGCTGTCAACAACAGCATATCCTTATTCCTTAAAAAGATGCCTTCTGGAAGGTTGTCTGACGTGCACAATCAAGGTTGCCCTAATCCTGATTTGGATAAGGACGATGTTGATTATGTGCATGTGTGATATGCGCCCATCCTGAGGATGCGCGAGGTCTTCTCTTTATTCTCACGCGCAGATATTTCATGCGCAGATGTGATACGCACAAGCATGTAATACACGTCACGCGCGGATGCCCCACGCGCAGCTGCGCCATGCGCAACTGTGATATGGGTGGGCATGTATGATGCGCGAGTATGTGATATGCGCCGCGCGCGGATGCGCCACGCACGATGTGATATGCATAAGCATATATGATGCGTGAGCATGTGATACGCGCGAGCATATGTGATGCGTGAGCATATGTGATGCGTGAGCATATGTGATGCTTGAGCATATGTGATATGTGCAAGCATGTGATGCTTGAGCATATGCGATATGCGCTGTGCGCATAAGTTTTGGCTTTGTGCCTTGATAATATCTTTGATTTCTAATGTCTTGTATATATCTTGTGGGTTGACCCGCCCCGCTCGATGTTGAGGCGGGTACATACCTCTTCAATATGAATACATTAACAAACGTAAAGGAATGAACTTGAATGAACCGACATTAAGGAACATTGACAAGCATAAATAAAGAAATGAGGCATGTTTTCATGCTGATTGTTTAACAAGATGAACAAAAAAAAGTTCTTCATGTTCATAATTCGTTTATTTTATTAAACGGAACGAACTTCCTATCAAACGATTCAGAACTGCACTGATGATATCATGAGGCATAGTCTAGTCATTCCTGCAATTTACTTATTTTTGAGCTGTTTTTAGGGGTTATCATGCGTGTATTGTTTGGACATTTTAAATGTATTCTCTTACTGATTATGATGCATGCACCATTACTTTTAATTAGAAGCCATGTATTAGCGTAGGCGATGCTTACTTATTTTGGTTGTTTATGATGTATTTTAAACACAGTAACGACACAAGCTAAAGATAGTAGCATTTTCCACACTAAGGTGGTGTTTGTTTTTTGACTGAAGATCTTCCTGGCCTTTTATGTCTGAGCCGCGCAGACCATGCGCAGACTGTTTGTTTTCCTGAAGACATTTCATTAAAAAACGTCTTTGCCCTTTTTTATCCTAGAAGACATGGACCTTCCTCTTTTCAAGTCTTTTGCATCTTGTATCTCATTCAAAACCCTAGCCCCCCTTTAATTCTACCATCTCCTCCCTTTCATCTCCTCCCCTACCATCTCCTCCACAGCCGCGCCGCACCACCGCGACCTCTACTACCGGCGCCGCACCACTGGCGACATCCACCTCCGACGCCGCAATAGCCGTCGCCGCCGCCGCTCCTCCCTAGCCGACCGCCGCCGCCGCCGCTCCTCCACCTAACCCAGCCGACCGTAACTGCTCCTCCACCTACCCCATCCGACCGCCGCTGCCTTCCTTTCTCCCCACATCACCACCGCCGCACACTGCTCCGCCACCTCCACCACCATCTACCTTGGCATGCTTATTTCTTCAAGATTTGATAGTCTATTCACCATTATTGTAATTGTTTTATTATTACTAGTTTGTTGTTGAATAAAGTTTGAAAAAGGTTTTTGATTTATGAATGCGTTGTTTGATTTTTTTGTTAAAAATTGTACAATTATTATTAGTTTGTTGTTGATTAAAGTTTGTAGAAGGTTTATGAATGTTTGTTGTTTGATTGTTGTTAAAATTGTACAATTACTACTAGTTTGTTGTTGAATAAAGTTTAAAAAAATCAGTTTATTTAATTTTCTGTTTATTACAGCAGTCTGCAGATGTTAAAAAACAAACAGTCTTCTTGTTGCAGACTGCAGAGGTTTGGTCCATCTCTTCTGCTGCAAATGCCTGTAGATATGGTCCGTAGACTACAGACATTTACCTCTTAAAAAACAAACAGCACCTAAGAAACGATAGAAGGTCGATATTTCGATACACACTGGAATATGTATTTTTTTATGCAAAATAATAAAATTTTGTCATTGTATTTTTATTTATATTTAATTATGATGTTTCACTTATTTAAATTTAGCAAGTGTTATGTATAAGTCGATACCACCTATACTACTAAAAAGGTATATACTAAATTTTACACATTAACAAGTTCAAATTCAGAAAGACAAGATACTGTTCGTATAATTAGGATACCAGTCGTATGCTATTTACGTAGAATGACATACAGTTCGCACTACCTGCCATACTACCCGTATAGTTTTAAATATTAATTTTTGATTTTTTTTCTTTTATGTTAACTTATAAATTTAAAATTTTCAGTCCTCATACAATTCATATAGGAAAAGTATACGACCCTACAGAACGTGCTATACAAAGTTACAAACCATATAGCTTGCTATTCGGGTAGTATGCTCAGATATTATGAAATCAGATTTCCATTTCAACTGTGTATGGATAGCCAAAACGGTGTGCCTATAGAATTGCCCATTATTATTACATCAAATATCATTTGATGTTACAAGATAGATCCTCAAGCCTTATCTTGTCCCCTCTTCATATCAAAATAAAATTTCCATTAAATTTTGTTGTAGCTTCGACAAGTACTCTTTGTCTTTTGTACCACCGCAAGTTAAGAAATAAGAACCACGAAAAGCACATCCCACCAAAGGTTGTTTTTTTATTAAAAAGATCGGTTATAAAATCCGGCATTTATATATTGTCAAAATATTAACAAACGCAAAGAAAATATTTGCAAGTAAAGTTGACAGCAGAGGTACGATTCAAATTTAAACTATCATTAACAACCATATATAATTTTATATATTGAATTAACCTTTGTATTTTAAAGCAATTTGGTAGGTTTTAGTTGTAAGAAATTGAGGTTATAAAATAGTATATACTTTCCTTCATTTTTCTCTTATTCTTACAAATCTACATCTATTTCCTAACCCATTGCAATCAAAACATGCTAACTTGTAAACTAATGTTCTACAACCAGGTATGCGATGCAGCTTTATTTGACTCGTTTTTCATCAGTGATAAAGGAAAAATTCCTTCATTTACAGAGAGACGTTTTATTTATGTCCCACAAATCAAAAGTTAGAGAAATGTTCCCTCCAAACACGTTGTCATCATCGTTTTTTTTACTCGCTCGGCACATTTTTCCTCCAATCAAATAATGCTAACTAGCCCCAGACAAGTTGTCACAGACGAGTTTGGTGAACAAATAGGCCATCCCAAATGAGTTTGGAGAATAAGACGTTGTCGAGAAAAGTTTGTAACAGGCCATCTAGACTAGTTTGTTGAATTAACAGGATGTCCCGACGAGTTTTGTAAACAAGTCATCCAGACGAATTGCTAAACAAAACATGTTGTCCCAAACAAGTTTGGTGAACAAAAGTCGTCTCTTATGTTATTGATAACACGTGACGCCTACTTATTGGTTCTACAAACGCATCATCCCGTCTTGATTGTAAAGGGCATTTACAAAACTCTTAATTTGTGGGGACATAAACGGAATCTCTTTTATAGAAACATTTTGAGAATTTTCATAGTCATAAAACAACACTCGTAAATGTATATGATTACCGCTTATTAATTTACATAACCGGCATTATGTTTAATAACTGTTGTTCAATTAAGTATGTTATATTCATGGAGAAGGTTTATGTACATTTTAATCTTAACATGAGAACGTATGAAATAATACCAATATATAAAAAAAAATGAGAAAGTAAGAAACAATACCAACTACAATACCATACATAAACAATGATTTATAATAACATAGAAAAAAGCCTAAAAATTACAACAAAAAAATCAAAATCAAAAACAAAATTAATAACAGCAAATACTCGTAAATACTTATAACAACAAAAGAAAAAAATTTAATAATAACAAACAAAACATAAATAAGCAAATACTTATAACGTCTCATAATCGAAAATTAGCAAATACGAATAAAAAATAACAGCAAATACCTACACAAATAAACCTAATAATAAAAGCAAATTGGTTCTCACTGTATTCATATTAAAAATAAAATGTATTTAATTATGTTTCTTATATTCATTTACCCTACTAATATGTGGCTGGAGCCTCGGGTTGCTCCCTTAAGGCTTAAGACATGTGTGTAACCGTTTAATATACGTTGGAGACTCATATCTATGACAAATATTTTTATGTGTGGTAATTATGAGCATTTTCTCATAAATGGGTACTTATATAATCATCTATGTTGGAAACTAGCATGCCGGTGAGTTGTAGCAAAATCTGATGGTCAATATGATTATAGGGGTCTGTTCATTAAATATATCTGAAGCATAGAATCATTCAATTCATGTTAAAAAAATGAAACAAGAAATTTCCATGATGCCACAAGTAACGATACATATATAGTAGTTGTGAGTATTTAATACACGAGTTCTAGTAGGGGCCAAGAGGCAAATCTATATAAAAATCGTGAGGGATCCACCGAAGATGGGTCAATGTCGGCAGCTGGCATATTGACCGAATCAAACAAATTAGAAACGCACGAATGCAATCACCAACCAGGTACATGCATCCATGTGCAGCAATATATTACAAAATTGTGATTTAGGGTTACACGGCGCAGTCACAATCAATGCCTATGCAACTTCTCTAACGAAAGCATACCGAAAACATTCATACTAGTAGTCATCTTCGACTTTGTAATTTAGCTAGGAATAACATATATTGAAGCGCCCCCAACTAGCATCGTTTCGTTGTTTGATTTAATCCTGAGATACAGTTTTCAAACTACAAAAACTCATTTGACTTTCGTAGACGAAACATAAACAAGTCGATCTTAAAACACTCAAACGTAACAACATAGTCTTGAGACAAACATAAAACTCCTAGATGGGTGCTAGTGTTTAGTCTGGATAGTCTTTCGAGCCACTCCCCACCAACACTGACTAATCGTGCATACTAAACGACAGCTGTACTAAGTGAATTTTGGTTTAAGATGCCACATAGAACTTTCATAACATATCATACATATACAGAAACATATCAAGTAATAACATAATCACATTCTAATTGTTACTTCTTCATGATTTCATATAACATACACATTCATCCTTTCGCATATCGTACATATATATAATTACTAACGTCGTACAAGGGTCACATGCCTTCCATATGCTCGCCTAGTCTTTCCACATGTCCTGTAAGACCCACGCATACAACCCCGTCGGGCAATGACTGTCATCATTATTAATGCATGTGTCCCGTAAGACCCGGTATATAATATAAACATATACACGGCTACATGCGTTTACCTATGTTTACATTATCGTATTCTACATATCAGATTACATTATAAACACGTATAATGGTGGCAGGCCTTCCTTATATTCGCATTGTAGATCGTACATACTCTTTAGTAACCATTAAGACGTTCACATAATTTCTTTATTGCATTCCTCCACCTTTTCCTTTAAAAAATTATCATTCATAAATAGCGAACTTAGAAATCCCTAATTACTAAATAATCCCTTCTTCGACCGAACATGTACTTGAAGGACTGTACAAGGTTGCGTAAAGTAATACAACACGATATACAGCTTACAATGGCGACTGAATGGATAACTTGTTGGGACCATTAATTTATCGTTGATGAGTGGTCATGATAAGGATGATCGATACATTAAGAAACTGAATAACATGAACCAACAGGAATAGGCAAGAGAGATGATAAATCAAGACTGACGTGTTTCATTTTTAAGAAGTGATAGAACATGCAAGAATACATGAAACATATAAGTGTGAAGAAGAACTTAATATTAAGATAAATATTTCCCTAAGATTGGTATGTGAAGTATACAACTTCTATCACAATAGACCAACTTAATTATACTATATCTTTAGAAAAGAATGGTCTGCAAAACGACATTAGAACCGAAGACAAAATACAAAATGGTCGCAAATTAATTACTAATTTGGTAGACCGTCATTTTGTAAAATCTGTTATTATTTTTGCTTGTTTTGGAAAGCACCGTAGTTTTATCGGAATTTGAAGGATAGCTTACATTGATGATGATGTGTCAGTGATACTTGGTTTTCTAGTAGTGGTAATTAAGGAAGATTATAGTACGAGTGATAACCCATCGGATTTACTATGACCTTTATCACCAATGAGGATTTTTATATGCCAGAAGAAAAAAATCAATCTTAAAAGCCTTTTAATTCTTTAGCATGATCCTGCTATACAATTTGTTGTGAGAAGGGTGGGCGTGTTTGTTTTGGCTCCTGAGCGAGAACTTTCGTCGGCGAAACAGAGGATATCTTGATTGGGGAGAAAACGGAAAATCCCAATCTGGCCATTTCCAAACCTGTCTTTCTCTTATCCAGTAGTGAAGAGGTAGGTCCCAGCAGAGCCCAGTTAGACCCGCAAGACTCACCTTAAAAGGGACGTCTGCGCAAAGACCAACTGGATCCGCAGGACCCACCATGCTCAGAGAGATGAAGACCTTACGCGCAGTACGCCGGCTGTTCCCGCAGGAAAAGCCTCCCAATGGTGAAGTAGCCCGCCTGTTCCCGCAGCAGCGGATACAAGCCATCAGGGAAGGCTACCCGCACTAATAGCAAGGCTACACGCACAAGACACTAACTCTCAAAAATTCAGTAATGTCACCTGAAGAAGGAATGAGCAAGCCGGGAATACTCCCGCCCAAAGCCGGGAATACTCCCGCCCAAATGAGCCAGTCCGTACGCTACTAGAGGACCTTTTGTACTGTACCTGCCAAGGTATGGACAAAAGATCTGACCAAAGCAGCGACAGCTCACTGACAACAGTACGACGAGGAGCACGCTCTAGTACTTAAAAGTCATTGTCAGCCGCTACCTACTCACCAACCCTCACTGTGGCACGTGCGTAGCTTGCAGTTGGTGGAAAAGGAATAGTGCACAGCCGGCCATGTCACAATCAGCCGCTGCCTACCCACCAACCACCAGCATGGCACGTGCGTAGCCCACAGTTGGTAGAATAGGAATATTATACAGCCGGCTGTACCTGCTTGGAAACCTACCTTCGGCTATAAATACTCCAACACCTTGGAACGGTATTATCATCTTATATCTTCATATATTATCTGATATCTGCTCTAGTCATTTCTCTTAATATATACTTATATTCAAGAGCAATCTAGTCTGATTCTCACGCCGGAGGGTGGTCACAAGGAGGTACCCCCCCCCCTTCTCAGTGACGAGCTCACGGTGTCTGTTTTGCAGGTCATCAGAAGAACAACCATCTTCGCCGGACCTAACCCTCGTGGGAAACATCTATTTAACCCCCAGATTATCCGTAATCTGCCGGGGTCACTTAGTGTTTCTTCTAGTAGTAAACTTCAACAACGAGGACCGGCAAGATGCTTGGTTTTGTTGGAAAGTTATGTCTATGCTAACACATTTGTTCCCCACATTAAAGTCTAGATAATCACAATTCTTGAGCCCATACACTTAAAACATCTGGAATCACTAGAACGTGGCCTTCTTTCTTCTGGATAAATGAATTGATTTGTTTATCAACAGATCATAGTAATCATTTAATACAACCTTGTTCAATAAGTTTGAAAGATGTGAACTTGAGGATATGGTATGCCTATAATATATGAGTGAAAAGTATAGTCTATATGATACAATATAAACGAAACATTTGATAAGCACCCAAAGTTTAAACATCATGATGATCATGGTATCCAATGTTTCATTTTCCATAAACAACATATGCAACATTAAAACATAAAATAAAAAATGCAAAAGAAAAACAAATTAAAAATACAAATAAATTTCGCTAGAAATTCTTTTGAATAAAAATAATCCTCGATTATGCTATAAAAATGTGAAAAAATAAATCTCAGCCTAAAATTTCAGCACGGCAAGTGGTTGCAAAGCAATCCTGGTCGCAAATTGGTCGGTATAACTTAAGTAAAACGGTTCATTGGTAAAAAACGCAACTAGACAAGATTTGCAAACACTTATTAATAAACTGAATTAAACAAACTTGAAAGAACTTACAAAATATGATCACTCTAATAATGTATTTAATGCTAAAAACAACATCCTGATAGAACTTGATTTTAAAGATAAACGAAACTGTTTAAATAATAAACTGATAAATCCTTATTAAAAGTTTAAGTAAAAATCTACTACTTAGGAGACTCTATTAAGCGTTAAATTAATTAAACACTTAGATAATGATGACGCTTATCTTCTTCAAATCACACTTCTTCAAAATTATTGCCAATAAAGATTTGAAGTGATCATGTGCAACCAAACTACGGCCGCAACTGTCTAGTTTTCCAGTAAAGAATTTACATAAACAACATATAGTTTAAAAATTCTCATAATACATATGCATATAGAATTCAAACAATGTGTATTTTCTCAAGAGTTGCAAACCATACATTACAAATCTCACACTAATAATCAAACACACAAATTTCACTGTTCAATCCTTTATTCATAAGCACAAATTTCTCTTTAAGTAGGTACTACCTAGAAAACCCTATTGACATATAAACATATTGTCTGAAATTCACCAAGCTGGCTCATGGTAGCCAATGTTTTCAATAGCAGCCACAGTTTTGAATAAACATCGCTTGTGAATCTCCACAACCAACGAGCGGTGTAGCAACTGGCTGCGAATGTCAACAGCTGATCCTACCCTCTTTATAACTTTAGGTTGGGTCTTATCTGGTCGCCCATTGCATCGTGTGGTCACTCTCTCTTCACCACAAAACCTTGTCAAATTGTTTGTTTTTGCAGGATGTTGTGGAAATTGACTTGCAAACGAGCTCGACTGATATTCATCTTCGTTCTCAGAGCAATAAGTGAAGTTCGAGAAGTTATATGAAGCTAATGAGCTTTGAGAACTTCCATCATCGTCCTCATAGCAGAGATTACCTACATGGAGTTTGTAAAGACATGTGACAAAACTCTATTAGAAGTGATGTCTACCGTATCTAGTATTTAAAAAAAAAAACCTGATTTTATGTTGGAAGATTAAGCAAAGTGTGTGAATAAATGTCTCAAAATAATGAAGTGTTGAAACTTTGTCCCACATTGGTTGGGGAACAAAATTGAGAATGGTTTATAAAGTATCATTCTCACTATACATTTGAAAATTTGTGATGTGTTTGACTACAACTCCTACCCGCGTGGGGGGGGGGGGGGTTGCAAATTTGGGTTTCCGAACTAAAAAAGCTATCAAGCTCGTGCGTGCCCGCACGCTACGGCTGCTTCGAACCGGCGTACCCTGGGAACAGACCGCGAATCTGTTTAAATATTCTCATAATACATATGCATATAGAATTCAAACAATGTGTATTTTCTCAAGAGTTGCAAACCATACATTACAAATCTCACACTAATAATCAAACACACAAATTTCACTGTTCAATCCTTTATTCATATGCACAAATTTCTCTTTAAGTAGGTACTACCTAGAAAACCCCATTGACATATAAACATATTGTCTGAAATTCACCAAGCTGGCTCATGGTAGCCAATGTTTTCAATAGCAGCCACAGTTTTGAATAAACATCGCTTGTGAATCTCCTCAACCAACGAGCGGTGTAGCAACTGGCTGCGAATGTCAACAGCTGATCCTACCCTCTTTATAACTCTAGGTTGGGTCTTATCTGGTCGCCCATTGCGTCGTGTGGTCACTCTCTCTTCACCACAAAACCTTGTCAAATTGTTTGTTTTTGCAGGATGTTGTGGAAATTGACTTGCAAACGAGCTCGACTGATATTCATCTTCGTTCTCAGAGCAATAAGTGAAGTTCGAGAAGTTATATGAAGCTAATGAGCTTTGAGAACTTCCATCATCGTCCTCATAGCAGAGATTACCTACATGGAGTTTGTAAAGACATATGACAAAACTCTATTAGAAGTGATGTCTACCGTATCTAGTATTTAAAAAAAAAACTGATTTATGTTGGAAGATTAAGCAAAGTGTGTGAATAAATGTCTCAAAATAATGAAGTGTTGAAACTTTGTCCCCCATTGGTTGGGGAACAAAATTGAGAATGGTTTATAAAGTACCATTCTCACTACACATTTGAAAATTTGTGATGTGTTTGACTACAACTCCTACCCGCGTGGGGGGGGGGGGGGGGTTGCAAATTTGGGTTTCCGAACTAAAAAAGCTATCAAGCTCATGCGTGCCCGCACGCTACGGCTGTTTCGAACCGGCGTACCCTGGGAACAGACCGCGAATCTGTTTAAGGGGATTGTGTTCAAGCCCGGTTCATTATTCACGATTATTACTTCTGTTTTATTGTTACAGATTTTAATACTGGAAAGATTACTAATTCTTCCTGCATTTCGTTTCAGAATGTTCCAGTCCATGAACACTGCCGCCTCCGCCATCGTCACTTCCGCTATTGCTGTCATAGCAAATTTGGTTGCGCCACTGCCTAACACAGTCGCGTCTCATGCTGAGAAACCGGAGAAATTCACCGGTGTGAATTTCAAATAGTGGCGGCAAAAGATGTTCTTTTATCTGACCACGTTGAGCCTTGCGAGGTTCTTGACTGAAACCGTTCCCCATGTTGATGAAGGGGAAATGGATGCTCATTCGGTGAGTGCGGTTCAGGCTTGGAATCATTCGGATTTCTAGTGCCGGAATTATATTTTGAATGGTATGGTGGATGTGCTGTACAATGTGTATTGCAAGGCCAAGACTGCCAAAGAATATAGGAGTCTTTGGACCGCAAATACAAAACCGAAGATGCCGGTGCTAAGAAATTCGTGGTGGCTAAGTTTTTGGACTTTAAAATGATAGACTCAAAAACTGTCATGAGCCAAGTCCAAGAGTTGCAAGTTATTCTTCATGATGTTCATGCGGAAGGAATGTCGCTTAGCGAGACATTCCAAGTTGCGGCTATGATTGAAAAGCTACCACCAAGTTGGGTTGATTTCAAGAACTATCTCAAGCATAAGCGAAAGGAGATGACCCTTGAAGATCTTGTCATTCGTCTTCGTATTGAAGAAGATAACAAAATGGCTCTAAAAAGGATTGATGGTCCTGGAATGGCAAAGGCCAATGTTGTTGAACATGGTCAATCTTGAAAGGGAAATAAAAATTGTGGAAAGAAATTTCATGGTAAAGGCTCCAACCTTGGTCCTAAGGGGAGAATTGGGAAGAAGAAGAAGTTCCAAGGAACTTGTTACAATTGTGGAAAGCAAGGCCATTGGGCCAATGAGTGCAAGCTTCCTAAGAATGAAAATGCTCGACAAGTGAATATGGTTCGTGAGGTTGAAAACCTTGTTGCTATTGTCACGGACCTTTCGATTATGGTCACCGAAGTTAACTGGGTTGGGCAAGATAACAAGGATTGGTGGGTTGATACGGGGGCTACCCGTCATGTGTGTTTTGACAAAAGCCTCTTTAGCACTTTCAAAGAGGTGACCAATGGAGAGAAGGTTTTCATGGGAAACTCCACCACGGCCGAAGTCAAAGGCGAGGGGAATGTGATCTTGAAGATGACTTCGGGAAAGGAACTTACTTTGTCCAATGTGTTGTATGTTCCTGAAATTCGTAAGAACCTTGTGTCGGGGTGGCAGTTGAACAAGTTTGGTTTCAAAATGGTTATTGAGTCGGATAAGGTCGTGTTGACCAAGAATGGTGTGTAAGTTGGTAAGGGCTATGCCCTTAATGGTATGTTTAAACTAAATGTAACCGTGTTTAATGGAATGAATGAGAACACTACTAGTTCTGCTTACTTGCTTGAGTATTCTAATGTTTGGCATGGTAGGCTAGGTCATGTTAACTTTAATTCCATTCGATGTATGATTAACCTTAATTGTATACCAACATTCGATATTGACTCAAATAATAAATGTGAAACTTGTGTCGAAGCAAAACAAACAAGATCGTCATTTAAAAAGATTGAACGATTCACCAAACTCCTCGAAATGATCCACACCGATATGTGTGATCTAAAAGCAATTCCTACTCGTGGTGGGAGTAAGTACTTCATCACATTTATTGATGATAGTACAAGGTATTGCTATGTGTACTTACTTAAGAGTAAGGATGAGGCTATTGATAAGTTTATCTTGTTCAAGGCCAAAGTTGAGAATCAACTAAATCGGAAAATCAAAAGAGTAAGGAGTGACCGAGGAGGTGAATATGTTTCACCTTTTGTTGATGTGTGTGAAAGAGATGGAATCATACATGAACTCACGCCTCCTTACTCCCCTCAATCAAATGGCATAGTGGAACGGAAGAACCGCACTTTGAAAGAAATGATGAATGCCATGATGATAAGTTCTGGTGTAAGCCAAGACATGTGGGGGGAAGCAATCTTATTGGTGAATTATGTCTTAAACATGATACCCAATAAGAAGAAAGATGTAACTCCATATGAATTATGGACAGGAAATAAACCATCATATAAATACTTGCGAGTATGGGGGTGCCTACCAAGGTAGTAGTAACACCAGCGAAACGGCTACTAATAGGACCCAAAACAGTGGATTGTATATTTATAGGATATACTCGTCCTGGTGGTGTATGATTCCAAGAACCCTGGAATAAACAAAGGCACCATACTAGAATCCAAGGATGCATCCGGTTTGAACATATGTTCCAATGCTTGGATAACGGAAAACCGAGTTCTTCTAGATCGGTTGAGGAAATTGTTCTAGAAAACGCGGGTGCAAGAGATGAACCTCGAGAACAATCTGAAATAGAGGAAGTCGAAATTAGAAAGAGTAAACGGCAAAGGACTGAAAAATCCTTTGGCTCTGACTTCCTTACCTACATGGTAGAAGAGGAACCCCAAACGTATCAACAAGCGGTGAGTTTCTCAGAAGGACCTCAGTGGAGGGAGGCCATCAAAGGTGAGATAGATTCTATCTTACAAAATCATACTTGGGAACTAGTGGATCTTCCTCAAGGATGTAAACCACTAGGATATCGATGGATCTTCAAGAAGAAGATGAAACCAGATGGCACCATCGATAAGTACAAGGCAAGGTTGGCGATCAAAGGATATAAACAACGAGAAGGTTTAGATCACTTTAATATGTATTCGCCAGTTACGCGAATAACCTCCATTAGGTTAGTCCTTGCCATCGTCGCCATTAGAAATCTGGAAGTTCACCAAATGGATGTGAAAACAGCTTTCTTGAATGAAAATCTGGAGGAATAGATTTACATAGAACAACCTGATGGTTTCATAGCCATTGGGTAAGAAAAGAAAGTTTGCAAACTTGTAAAATCCTTGTATGGATTGAAACAAGCTCCAAAACAATGGCATCAAAGGTTTTATCATGTCATGCTTGATGCCGGGTTCAAAATCAATGAATGTGACAAATGTGTATATGTGAAGGACACATCAGATGGATATGTCATTTTGTGTCTATACGTGGATGATATGCTCATTGCTGGAAGTGATGACAAAATCATAACGTCCACAAAGAACATGTTAAAGGCAAGATTTGACATGAAAGACATGGGTTTTGCGGATGTGATTTTGGGAGTTAAAATCACACGAACCCAAAATGGACTTGTTTTAAGTCAAGCCCATTACGTGAACAAAATTCTTGAGAAGTTTAATGCTAATGACTCTAATGTAGCTAGAACTCCCATTGACACGAGTCAACATCTAGCTAAAAATAGAGGTGAACCCGTTAATAAGTTGGAATACTCAAGAATTATCGGAAGCTTAATGTATCTTATGAGTTTTACTAGACCAGACTTAGCATATGGTGTGAGCAAGCTAAGTAGATACACGAGCAACCCAAGTTCAATTCATTGGAACTGTATGATTCGGTTGCTTCGGTACCTAAGATACACTCGGGAATACGGGTTGCATTATAACAGATATCCGGCAGTTATTAAAGGACATTGTGATGCAAATTGGATATCTGACACGAATGATTCCAGAGCAACAAGTGGGTATGTATTCACACTTGGAGGTGCTGCTATATCGTGGAAATCGTCTAAACAAACGATTATAGCTAGATCCACGATGGAATCAGAATTCATCGCCCTAGATAAGGCGGGCGAGGAGGCAGAATGGTTACATCAATTTGTCGAGGATATACCAAGATGGCCTAAGCCGGCATCGGCCATTTGTATACATTGTGATAGCCAATCGGCCATTGGCAGAGCTCTTAGCACAATGTATAATGTTAAAAACAGACATATTAGACGTAGACATAATACGGTACAACTAATCTCTACAGGAATTATCATTGTTGACTACGTGAAGTCAAAGGATAATATTGCGGATCCATTAACAAAAGGCCTAAGTAGAGAATTAGTTTAGAAGTCGTCCATGGGAATGGGACTAAAGTCCTTAAAAATTAAAGGTTCATACGAAGGAAACCTAACTCAACAGATTGGAGATCCCAAGAATTGAGTTCAATAGGAAAACCTAATTATATGAATTAATGAGGTTAATGTGGGGGGGATAACCCTAAGTATTTAAAAGGTAGTTTACTACATGGTTGGTAAACTTTATAGTCCATTCCTAAAAGTGACAAGTGTGAGGCTAAGCCTATGGCTTTTAATGATTCGACTAAGGTAACCATACATGGTGAATCACCTATGTGAGAGAGAAGTGGGGTCGCTACGAATTGTTGGGGCACAATACTTAATGGCTCTCGCAGAACCAGGCTCATGTTCATGATCATAACGAACCTAACTATGAGGACTTGACTTTTGTCAGGGAGAGTCTTGTGTGAAGTGTATTGTCGTCTACACAAACGACAGATGAGTTCAAAGACATCGCTGTCTACTCAGAGTCAGTGGGCTAAGTGCGCTTCATAAGCAAAGGTTCAAAAAGTAACATCTACCTATTGTATGCAAGATTCAACTGTTGAAATTTAATCGAAATAATGTTGTTTTTCGACCTCCATTCATGTGGGGGATTGTTGGAAGATTAAGCAAAGTGTGTGTGAATAAATGTCTCAAAATAATGAAGTGATGAAACTTTTCCCCACATCGGTTGGGGAACAAAATTAAGAATGGTTTATAAGGTACCATTCTCACTACACATTTGAAAATTTGTGATGTGTTTTACTACAACTCCTACCCGCGCGCAGGGGGGGGTGCAAATTTGGGTTTCCAGACTAAAAAATCTATCAAACTCGTGCGTGCCCGCACGTCCCGCGGACACGAATGCAGCTCCGAAAACCCGAGCCCGCGTGAGGCGATTTTTTGCATTTGTTTTTGAGATATTGAAATCGTAACTGCTGGTCAATGGTCATAACTAATTGTTAATGGTGTCATTAATAATTATTCTGTAACTGATTATTATTATTATGATTTTCAGTTTCATATTCTGCACTAATGACCATTAATTGGGTCATTATGGGGTTGAATATACAGTTATGATCTTGTGGTTATAAAACCAGACCATAAGCAGAAGTTTAAGACACACTAATACACACAGCTCTTTCTTCCTCTGCTGCAACAGCATTATTCTTGATTTCGTTTCAGGCAAGTCGTCAAGTCCGGCAGCACGCTACGACCGTTTCGAATCGGCGTACCCTGGGAACAGACCACGAATCTGTTTAAGGGAATTGTGTTAAACACAAGCCCGGTTCATCGTTCACGATTATTACTTCTGTTTTATTGTTACAGATTTTAATACAGGATAACCAACATTTTATTGATCAAACTAGTAGAAAAACCTGTCAAAATTGGAATTCCTTTCATCTTTAAAGTGAAATTTAATTTTTTAAAACTAGAGGTTACCTCGAGTCCAGTCGGCAGTACCAAGACTCCGTGGGGATGCTTGAGGTGATGACTGCGACGAGGTTGAGTGGAAAGGGCGGGGAATGTCGTCGTCATCATTTTCATCGTAACAGAAACTATGATAATCAAGAGTTTGTGCCAATTCCATGGGACCTTTCTTCGATGTAGGAATTAAGTTTGTGATCTCCTTATCGATCATCTCAGCAATATCAAGCGGCTCCCAATCATTAATCTCCAATTCCTTCACCATTTCAGTAGCAACATCATGTGCCGTGTCACTCTCAATGTCAAAGGGAAAGTATATATTCCTTGCTTTACCTACCAATTCAATTGTTTAGTGGCTAGTTTAACGAACTAACAAAAAAGGTCTAGATTTAGTGGTATAAGAACGATTTTTTGTATTCGTAGAAATATTTATACTTTGTAGGTGTTTCTTAAGTACGATTGTACTTCTAGGGGGTTCGCTACAGGTGAAAAAAGTTGGAAAGTAAGCTTGAGTGACATGTGAACTCCATAGAGTTTGGTGAAACATTGTACAGAATGGGTTAATTTCGATGGAACACTGTATGGAGTTCGTTTGTCACGAAATCTACATGCTGTTTTTGCTTGTCACTCCAAACTCTAGAAATTTATCAGAACTTGCATGAGTTCGCTTGATAAGGTAGTGAACGACCTAGAAGTACGATCACTTTCAAAAAATTGCCTAAAAGTACTTGGCAAAATCTTAAACCACCTATGGGTCCAAAAATTATACAAATACTTACCAGTTTTATCATAGATGAATACTTTGAGGAATATTGAACCATCTTCCTGGTTCATAGTGCCTGTGATCTTCATGTTCGTCGTCCTTTTTGGATCCTGAACACCGAAAGAAGGGGCCTTCTCGAGTATCTTTTGAATAGAAGTAGGGTTCTTGGAAGTCATTATTGGAATGGCTGGCAATGTTTGATCATTATCTTCAACCAGGAAGGGCTCCATCAAGAGCTCTCTAGCAGAAGGCCTGGTTGATGCGTTTTCAAGGCATTTTCCTATAAACCGTTTTGCTTCAGCGCATTCGATCTGATCAAATGCTTTCGGCAACTTTCCCTAATAGTTTGATGTATATTTTAGTTTTATGATAGAAACAATGTATCCTTATTCTGTATTTATAACATACCGAAGTGACTTTCTTGTAAATTTGAGCTGGGTTGGTGCATTCGTTGTATGGAAATTCAGATGTAAGCATTTCTAACACGCACATGCCGAATGAGTAAATATCCACAAGCTCATTGTAATCTTCTTCGTACATTTCTGGTGCCATAAATTCAGGTGTACCTGTTTCATGTGTGTAACTGTTAGAAAATAATAAATAGCTTATGTTCATAAAAGATTTTTTTTTTAGTTATAGATAGTTGTAGTGCATGAGAAACCAAACTAGAAACACATCCATAATATGGTCTCCTAAGAGAGTTAAAGATTGAGGAAACATTGCCTATGACGCTATGAGCGTGCTGTGAGTCGCATAGAGTGGCAGCTAACCCAAGATCACCAATCTTTACTTGTCCAAGATGGCCGTTGATGAAGATGTTATCGCACTTTAGATCTCGATGGATCACTGGGGGATTGTGGCTGTGCAAATAAGCTAGGCCTTCCAGGATCTGTCTAGCCCAGTCTTTAACCGCTCGCATGTGCACTCGCTTGTATTTCTGCCTGTACCTGCATAATCATGTCCAAGTTGTGAACATATTATTATAGTTTTAAGTTATGGTAAAACAAATAGAAAAAAACTGAGAAAACAACATTAGAGTGTAAACATATAGTTCTAATGAAAAATATACATTATTTAAATTAAATAAAACCCAACGTAAATCCAGTTCACCAAATTTGGTTGAAAATGTCATTTTTTTTCTTAACTGTGAGAACCCATTACCAAAAAAACACCAATACTTTGTGAATCTACGGTCTCATGTAAAAGCAGTTTATGCTGGACATGTGATCCATCTTCAAGGGGTTAAAGGCAGAAAACCACTAGAAGCGCCAAAATTGAACCTGAGATCCGTGCTTGAGGGACTCAAGTGCTTACCAGAGCACCACCCCTTGAAGCTTAGATCGAAAATGTCTTGTATTAGTCAAACTTAAAATTGAGAGGGGAAGGAGTTCCAAATTTGGCTGTTGCTTATTTAGTTTTGTTCTAGATGATTTTGAAATGTGTTGACATAAGTATGATCATAAGGAAGATTGTGATTACTCTCTAAGGCTTCCAGCGGTGAACATCTCCGTTATGAAGTTAAAAGTCCGTTTATCGGCATCGATCCAAGAAGTGTAGAATCGCATTATGGAGCTGTGATTGAGGTTCCTGAGGAGATGGACCTCGGAATATAGGCGTTGAAGATCCTCAGGTGACCGCAAAACACAGTTGAGTTTCACCTGGTTCCATGCCACTTCTATGCCTAAAACCTCATCAAATGCTTTGTAAACTGTCTTCATTGCTCCTTTTCCGAGTATTTCCTTGAACTACAAGCATTGTTAGTGTAACTTTGTGTCATTCCTTGTAGATTGAAGTAACAATATAAATTTGATGTAACTTATGCCAACATTTAACGTTTTTTTAAATGGTTTGCTACTCTTTCATTGATTTTATGTCTCTTGTGTTATTTTTTTAAAAATAATTATAATAATTTCCACATATGTGTATAGTGTATATAAAGGAATTCTTTCAAGACCATATGTTTTACAATAAATCTCGAACATATTGAAATTCATATTCATTAATTTCTGTCAACATAGTGTAAGTATCTAACATATTATTACTTGTTCAAAAATGAACCACTGTGTATTCAAACTTACTTTTAAGAACAATATTTATGTATTAAAAAGTTATATCTTGTGTACGCAATTTTTTTTTTAAAAAAAGAGAGAGAGAGGAATTGTCGTTATCTGACTTTCATTAAAAAAGAAAAGAAAATACTGATTATTTTTGAAAGGGTATGAATAATGCATCTTGATTAAAGAACTAGTCAACTTTCCTGATGACATGAGCGAGTTATTTTTAAAGATAAATTACAATGATGAATCAATCCACCTTTTCAGAAACCAACAACCCACTGCATATGACCCAAGAAATTGGTAGAACACCTTTTTTACAAATAAGTTTATATAAGTTAAAACATATAGCCAGGGTACGTAACAAACCTGAGTTCAAATGTTTTTGGTTGTTTTAAAGATCATAAATGGTTATTTTCAGGAAGACTAATATACAAAATATTCAATTTACCATTAATATCCAAAATTATTTTGTGAACTGTGCGATAATCGGATAAGCACATATTTATTGCGCTTAATTTAAAACAGTAAAATTCGTAAATAATTTATTTCTCTATCCAGTGATTTCTGTAAACAAGAAAAGTAAGGTTGCAATATTCCTATGATAGCATGTTCCTTTTTCATAAATGGTAGGGTTAAGTTAATCCTTTTGTTTAAAAGGATATAAACAATTAGTACATGTTGAATCCAAGAGTTCTTCATGAATATTCAAAGACTATAATATCCCACTAAAATATATGATAGTAAAACACGAAGAGAAAGAAAACATACTCGTCCATATCGACCCGATGGATCGACCTCTGCGTATCCAAGTTGTGTCTTCCCTCCACGGATGGAATCATTGGATTTCGATTTGTACATGTTACCTTGTGAACGTGATACAAAGAGCTATATATATTTATAACCTTAACGAGTTCTAGCTAAAAACTATGATTTAATTATATATTGTGAACAAAGTAAACCGAAATAGAAAGGAGAAACTGCTGTAAATAGTATAGTAGATATTAACTAAAAAACAATGGGCGATCAAGTGTTAAATAATTGGAGGCCTTCCTTCATGATTCTCATAAGGAAAAACACCGAAAACGAGCCAGAAGAGCATTGAGTAATCGATCCTAAGCATTATCCATGACATCACTACAACACCGGTGCTAGAAATATATCCTTTTGTAGCCATATTGATTGATTTATGAACAGCAAAACAAAGGAGTTATGAAAAAATATGTAGTTTGTAACAAAAAGTTAACCAGTTTTCCTAATATGATTATAACTCTAAAAGCAGAAAATAACACTTAAAAATTGGCTTCTGAATTTAAAAAATCGGTGCCCGCGCTTTGGTAATTCCATCTGTAATTGTTGAGCAAAAAACGATTCGATTAGCTAGTAAGATGATTCTTGAAGACGATGATTGGAAGCACAAAGATTTTAGAGAGAGAAGAGAAAGAAACAAAGAGATGACTTTTGAGATGGTGGAAACAAAAGGTACTAGTAGGTGTGCGTGTGTATACAACGAACGCATATATGATGTCGTTGAAAGGGAGTAGAAACCTACCGAAATAGATATAAAATTATTAAAACTAATAAACTAGATAGACGGTTGAAAGCATAACGTGGTTTATAATATGATGTCAATTTGATATTTTCTAGAAAAAATATATAATTATTTTTTTATTTAATCAACGAAACATTGAAACTTTACTAAAAAAAACTTAGTTATTGATTTAGCAGTTAGCACCCTTAATCTAATTTACTCTTCTTTTAGTACTAATTCTTATTCCATTATTCTGTTTCGATGTAATCACTACCTTGTTAAAGGAAAATTAAATTTAAAATCAAGTTTATTTTAAGTTAAAAAAAACGTAATTTTTAAATATGAAAGTTGTGTTGCAGCAGGAATATCGATTTCCTAAAGTCGGTTAATGATTTCATTAAAAGCATACCTCTGAATCGGTTAGAGGTAGAGTGTTTGGCTTACTAAAAAAACATATCTTAATTATAGTTTATGAAGTCTTTAATGGCTAGGTTTCAGAGAAATGTTAAATGATTCAGAGGACATCTCTTAATTAGTCAAGCCTCTTGATTCAACACAAAATTGCCAAATAACCTCTAAAACTTTAATAATTATATAGCAAACGGAAAAGTAATAATTACATTGAAACAGATGACAAGTGGACAACAAGCTGCGCCGCTACCTCTTTAATCGGTTAATTCCTTGCAATACAGTATCAGTCTTCAAAGGATATTAAGGATTTAAGTCATAAATCATATATTTGGGTTGCTAGACATAAAATGCTTTATACATAAATCAAACCAATATTCATAATAAATATAAACCTTTTAGACGGTTCTTGTCTAATTTCTTAATAAATTAGAAACAATTAAACATCATCGATAATGCGCTGGCTAATTTGAGAATACATTAAGAGTTGACATGATGTATACTCCAATTATTCTATAAAGTTTTAGCACAGTAGGTACAGGAGACCCACTAATGATTTCGACCCATCAAAGCCTATCACATTTAAATAAGTAGATTTTGAAGTATAAACATTATTAACCGAGAGTTTTAAAAGAACTAAGTATTAAATCACCGGCAGTTTTAGAGTCAATGACCGCATATGTGGAAGAGAAAGGAGGAGAGCTCGCATACGTGGAAGAAAGAGGTGGGCTTGGTCCTTGGCGACGACATACGTGTTTATCATTAGTATAAAATAGCTTTTGTAGGAAAGTTATAGAAAGTTTGCAACGGCATACATTAGTAAAAATTTTGTAACCAAAATTTGTTGTAAAACGGTTGAAAATGATTTTCAAGCATGTGTTTTTCCCACACAACTTTTTTTTTAGAAAATCGTTAGAAAGTAGGTTTTTTTAACAAATTTCCTATGAAATCTATCGTATAAAAGCGATTCATTTTCTAAAAGTGTATGAAAAAAAGAAAATTATGTGAGAAAGAATGGCAGAGAATATGTGAACGGTATTGACTTTAAAAGTAACAAAATTGTTAACTTTTAATCAAAGTTTAGTTTGACAAGATCCAACATTACAAAATACTTATATCAATGTCTGTTTAAATATTTATCCAAATCAGTATATAACCTAATTGCCGGCCATAATTATGAAAGAAGATAAAGGTTCGTCTTAGTAGTTGAATTCAACTTGTTATTTATTACCTATACTTTGGATTTTGATTTAATCATTTCATTAGTCAAATCCTTAGGTTTATTTGGATTGATTAAATTCTTTCGAATTTTAAAGTGCATTTGATTTTACTAGGCGGGTACCCGCGTGATGCAGCAGGAAACACATATTTTTGTAATCACGTAACAAATTTATGGGTGTTCATTATTTCGCTTGAAACTGTGAAACCGTTCGCTGGTTCGGTTTCACAGTTGAACTGAAGCTAACCGTAAATATTGAAGGCATTTTGAAATTTTAGTTATTTACTTACGTGGTATTAGATATGTTCTATTATATATATATATATATATATATATATATATATATATATATATATATGAGAGGTATAGTTTGAAAACCCTATGTAACATCGTTTTTTTTGTTACATGTAATATATGTTATATTTAATACAAAACATCAAAAACATAAAAAAAAATGTTTTGCTATTTTTTTTACATTTTTTAGTAATTTTTATATATATTTTCAGGAGAGAGAAAATGTAAATAAACTTTAACATTTTTTATTAACTTTAATTATGAACCATAAAATTTAATCTTTAATTAAAAACATATGGTTGAGAATGTGTTTCTAGAGTTTTTACAACTCAAGTGGGTTTTTATTCGAACCTAACTCTCTCTCTCTCTATATATATATATATAGTTAAAATACAACTAAGCAAATTTTATTTAATACGAGTAAGCCGTTTTATTATAACTTTAGTTTAGCCTAAATTCTGGTATGATTTTTTGTCGGTTTTGGTCTTGTTATGATTTTGTCTTATATTTATTCCAATAAGGTTTATCATTTACGTAACCAAAATTATCTTTGTTTATATTATGATTCTCTTAAATAATTTATTAGTTGGTGCTTAACTTTGAAATGAATGTTTAGATAGATTAATAATTCTTATTTTAAACTCAATTTATTATCGAAGTACAAACCAAATCGAAACCTAACTATTGGTAATGGTTTGCCTTGGTCGGATTTCAATTTTCAACGGCTCAATTTTGATTTTTAATGAGAAAAAACGTTACTAATGTTTTGGCTCATGAATTAATTTAAAACCATCAAAACCGGACAGCAACACTCCCCAATGCAATTTTTGTTAACTTTGAAAACTATAGCAATATGGTAATCAAATTAAAGAGAATAAAATGCTCGTTTTTATGGTGTAAATTTTTTTTAAAAAGTATTGGCATATGAAAAAGTTATAACCATTTAATAATCGTGGGGGAAGTTGAGTTATAAATGAAATTATAAGAATATATAGGTAAAAAATAAAAAACCAATGTTATAACTATTATTTAAATTTAAAAAACTTGAAGGATTAAAATTGTAAATATTTAAAGAAACAACAAAATACATGTGAGATTTAAGATAAAAATGACCCATGTACCCTCAATAAAGATTGATTGTAAAATATTTAAAATGGATGTCTTAATTTACCCTTTAACTTTATATTATATATAGAGTATATATGGTTATCTCATTTGTAATCATCACCTATTATGATTGAGTTCTTTTTCAAATTGATTCATTTATCATTAACCATAGTTTATTTGCATTCCTAAAACTAGTCATTAGTTTAGAGTAACATCATTTTGGTACAAATCTAACTCAATAAAAAGACGATTAAACACATCTTAGATATTCTACGCAGAGGATAACAACAAGAAGTAAAAAAATTTGAGCACCTCCTTAAAGACTAAAAACAGCACCACCAACGTCGTCCCACCCCAGTTATCGATGTACACCACTAACATAAATCGAATTGGTGGTAGATTCATATAAAAAAACAATATTCTGGCGGCCTCTCTCTCTATGTGTGGTTGTTTATATGCCGGCGACCGCTCTCTCACCCACCATTGGCAAGTCCAAGAAACCCACCACCATCACCAGATTTAGTCACTGGATCTATCTCCCCATTTCCACATTTGTTGTCATTCTTCCCCCACCTCCAATGGCGGGCATTGATTTTTAAATAAGTGAAAACGATTTTCATACGAGGGATCGTCGGGTAGGTATTGGCTTCATCATCTTATTCGCTTCTAGATCAAAAGAGAGAAACTAAAAACATGAAAAGTTGCCTAATAACACGTGGGCCATTGGGAGAATGATTTCGGCATTGTTCGCACCGACTTCCAAGTTTAATAACATATGTGATATCATATCAAAATGACTCAAATCAATCCCTAAAAGTTTAAAACTAATCAACTTTTTAGAGCAAATTATTACAATAAAAGTGAAATAAAACCGTAGGAACACATCTAAGTTCATAGAATAGAATTTCCAGGGACTTTGGTGGGTCTTTTTACGTGTGCTTACTGTATCGTGTATTAGATAGCTCTTCAATGTATGTTGTTTTTAAAAGATTGGGTTTTGCGATTCAAAAGGGGGGTAGCGACGCAGCTTGTTGCCCGCTTGCCTTCTGTTTCGATGTAATCTAAACTTTTCTTGTTTCTATTTTTGTTAATTAACAGAACCAAAAAAAAAATCTGGTATAGAGTTCACATTCATATTAAACTATTTTGTGGGAACACGAAATCAATAATCGAATTAGTCAAAAAGGGTGTCTACAAAGACGAGAAATTATCTTTTTTGTGATGATGTGTTTGAATTAAGACTTTTATACGTAATTAGCCCATATTTGGTATTGTTGTGTTGTGAATATGATAATTATGAATAAATAATTGATATTAAGTGATTTTAAAAGTTTTATTGAAAAGAAGGAGTTCAGGACATTGCAGAGATTAAGAATCGGAAGACCGGGAAAAATTGGACAACCCAATCACGTATGACCACATATACATTCACCAAAAGCATCGGTTTATGAGAGTTCTGAGGCAACTTTGGAAGATCAAAAGCAGCTTTAAAAATGGATTAAAGATCATAATCAGTCGAGAAGCTTGAAGGTCAAAGATCGAAGCTAGTGATTTGTGTTTGCTGATCTCTTGGGTTCTATCTTTCTATTTTTCATCTTTTCTGAACAATCAAAACATAATGTCTTTTGTGTTTGATTTGATTTTGAATATCATGTCCATCTAAAAGCTTTTGTAACTATTTGAATACGATGATTCTTAAACTGGTTTGATGTTTTAAATATTCAATTTATCTATGTAGTGATTTCAATGGTTTGTTTTGATAATCTTATAATGTGTATAATTGCTTGTTATTATTGATTACTCTATTGAGTTGGTCAGATACTCAGATAAGCCTTTTAATACGCATGCAAGATCTGTTTTATCTCTAGGTTTAAATATTCAAAATGAAAAAAATATCATAAAAAACGTATCCTAAAGAAAAAAAAAACAACAAAAAAGAAGATTTTTTCGTATAATGAATCTAATTAATTGAATTACTAATAGAAAAAGGTTAAAAACTAACAATTAAAAATTTTCGAGTATATAATTCGCGTATATATTTCGAGCAAACAATTATGTTTTTCAGGCAATCCAGTCGGGTATCACGTAATCATGTAACTGTCTCATACCCATAACAAAAATTGAAACTAATTCAATATCCGATCTCATAACCGCCATGTTACGGTATACCGATCTTGAATGCCTCAGTTTACGAGTACACCGATCAGGCGAATTAAGGTTTTTTTTCTTCATCTCAACCCCAAGGGAGTTGTGCTTTCTTGGAACCTCCCATTGTCCAGGGTCTTCGTCCTAAGAGCTTTTGAGGTTCCTTGGTACCTGAAATCACAATAGTGTTGATTGAGTGTGTACCCATACATACTAACTCGTATAAGTTTTTATTATGATCTATCGTTTAATCTAAGGTAAATCTCAATCGCCCAAAGATTGGTAACTATAAACTTCTCAACTTTCTACTCGAGTAATTTAACGGGCAAGCTATCTAACCTCGTCTCGAAATTTGTAAGAACCAGCTCGACTCGAATATCATATTAGCTGACTTTGAGTAGATTTTTTTAGACTATTTTTAGCGATGTTGAAGACACAAACTAAACGAAAAGTCATATTCATACAAAACTAACGTACTATTGCCTCGTAATTATCTATTATCTAATATATATAAATAAGAGTGCTGGTGTCGCAAGGCTTCCATTGGGCCATTTTGCGGCACTTTATTGGTGCAAAGCAAGTTGTTTTTGTTTTGTTTTTTTAGTTCCGGTCCGTAACGAATGTAACAAAAACTGAAGAATACCAATTGCATTTTGGTTTGTTTGTTTTAGTTGTGATATCGTAACGAACATGATGGAGACCAACTAAATTTGCGTAGACTCCACGCGTTTGGTTTTAGTTCCATTACAATAATGAACGTAGAGAAAATCAACCGAATTTCAATTTTTTTAGTTCCGGTACCGTAATGAACGTGATGGAAACCAACCAAATTAGCGTAGACTCACCGCGTCAACGCCCGGGATCGACAACGGTCGGGTTTTACCAACGCTCGAGTTTTACCGACCGACACCAGCCGATTGGCCCACCTCAATTTGTATAACTTTTTTTTATTTTTGGTTTTAGTTTAAGTATAATAACGCACGTAATCGAAACCGACCGAATTCGCATCGATTTACCGTCTTATCGATTGGAACAAACAACGCTCATGAATTTATCACCGTTCAGATTTTACCAACCTACCTGACGCTATGCGTAGGATAAACTTGTTATATGTAACGGTAATGCATGTGGCCATAAAAGTTTTGTATTTTATTATTATTATTATTATTATTATTATTATTATTGCTTTAAAGG
Source organism: Bidens hawaiensis (assembly GCF_021521415.1). Classification (NCBI taxonomy): domain Eukaryota; kingdom Viridiplantae; phylum Streptophyta; class Magnoliopsida; order Asterales; family Asteraceae; genus Bidens; species Bidens hawaiensis. The sequence goes on from NW_027492217.1 coordinate 220,104, forward strand.
TCAACTAACAAATAAAATATTGTATAAAATCTCCCTTATAAAATATAACTATCATGATCGATTATAAAAGAATATATATGAAGTGTCCTGGCTATTGAAAATCATCAAAAGCTAAAGGCGTTTTAGAAACCGGTATCAAAATATAAGTTAGATTTCGTCCATTAAAAGTGCTATTATATTAATCTGGTAACGACGAAAATATATTATTTAATTTTGATATAGTAAATTGATATAATGATAATCTTTTTTTTTTAATCTAATGGTTGTGTATACTTCTAGTTTTATTTAGATATAACGTACGTTTTCACTTTTTTAAACGTATAACTTTTGTTATATTTCTATAAAAACTAGAGTTAAATGAGTGTCGGTTCGTCATTGACCCGGATGTCGGTATGAGACCGGATTCGGGTCGGTTAGATTCAAAATGATGAAATAAAACTAAATCATAAAAGGGATGGAGGCTAGTTTGGAACGATTCATAGTGGAATTGAAAAGTCCAAACTAATTTTAATATAGACCCCAACGGGCGGGAATGCAATTGACCCGGGAAATCCCATCAATCATTGAAATTGATTGAGAACTTTCATTTAGAATGTAAACATGAACAACTTTCATGTTCAACACTTACCCAAAAATTGGATGGAACAAGCAGAATCGGAGAAGTCAAAGTATTGGACTTTGGAAAGTCAAACCGTCAACGTAATAGAGTTTTAAATATAAAATATGTTTTCTGATATTTTGAAAGGTAAATAACAACCACTGATATTTCGGGGGTGTTTGTTTTTTCTTCAAACATCTTCAAGGGAGCTAATGTCTGCACGCGCGCAGACATTACCCTTGAAGACTGTTTGTTTTTTTTCTTAAAACAGATCTTAAGTTATCTTCTTTCATCTTAAAAGAAAAGCAAAGAAATCTTGCTTAAAACATCTTCGCAAAAAAATCATACTCTTATCCCTTTGAAGCCACCCTCTCATCCACTCCTCCCACCACCGTCCGCCACCACCACCCACCGTACGCCACCACCACCATCCCCCACTGCCACCGTCCACCACCATCCACCGCCACTACCCACCGTCCGCCGCCACTACCAGCATCCACCACCACTACCCATCGTCCGCCACCACCACCACCACCACCATCCATCACAGCCACCACCAATCACCACCGTCCACCACCCACCACAACCGTTCATCACCACCACCACCCACTGTCGGACGCCATCACCGTCAACTACCACCGTCCACCACCCACCAAAACCGTCCATTACCACCACCCACTGTCCACCACCACCATCCATCGCCACTACCCACCGTCCGCCGCCACAATTTTATTATTATATTTTCTATGTAACTTGAATAAATGACTTCTATCTTGTGAGATAAGTTTGACAGTTATGCAGACAGTATCAGCTTATAAAAACAAACAGTCTTATATTTTCAGCTTGCAGATCTTCAGACCACATCTTCAGTTGCAGACATGAAAACAGATGAAATCAGCTTGCAGACAGTTTATGTCTGCAAAAACAAACAGCACCTTCGTGAAAACATTAAGGAAGAAAATTGTAATCTAAAGTTATTATAAAGAAACTTTTTGTTTATTTTATTTATGAACGGTTTCCTAGAAACTTTTTATTTATTTTCATGATGGCACACTTCCTCCCACCTATACGGGTCACCCCCAAACTATTCAACATAGGGATCGTCACGTAAGGTGTAAAAGATAGGACCGCATATTTATTAGATATGATCCTAAAAACAGTGCATACCAGTTTTGTTGTGCACGAGTCTTAGAATTCTGAAGTACATGAGAACACTATGATGGAATCAAGGACTGCTTCATTATTATTATTATTATTATTATTATTATTATTTTTAATAAGGAAATCTCAGCGTCTTGTCGTCAAGATATAATATAGGGTAATTTTTTTTAAAAAATTAATTACTTATCTCCACGACATGTCATCGAGATAGAGTGCCGCCTGTAGCGAGGTGGCGTCATTCTTGAGCTATTGCATCGAACACGTGCCAACGGCCTCTATAACGACGACATGTACGTCGTCAAAAAACTTGTGCAACGACAAACAATGCCTATAGCAACGACAAAAGTTGTCGATATAGCCCCTTTTCTGTTGTAGTGCCGTACGTATTAGTAACATATATGATCCGGTCAATCACGAATAAAAAACTTTGAAATTGATCTTCATTTTAGGAAGTGGTGAGAAAAGGCTTTTGGAGTTCTAAAAGTTGAAAAATAGATATTAATGAATAACTTGTAAATTTATTTATAAAAAAGATAAGGGTGTAGATCATCAGAATCAGTTGTGTAGGACGCTGCAACAGACTGATATATTTACTAGTGGTTGATCTATTTAATTCAACAAGGTTTATATATTTTTATTATAATTTTTATTTGTAGATCGATTCATTTTATTATATTTGTTGTTTTAGCTTGTTTGCAGATTGTAAATGTTGAGGGTGAAGAAACACTAAGTGAACCCCGGACAGATTATAGATAATCTGGGGGTTAAGTAATGTTTCCCACGAGGATGAGGTCTAGCAGAGAGTTGTTCTTCAATGGACCTGCAAAACAGACACCGTAAGCTCGTCACTGAGAAGGGGGGGTTCCTCCTTGTGACCACCCTCCGGCGTGAGAATCAGACTAGATTGCTCTGAATATAAGTGTATATTAAGAGATTGCTAGATAAGATTGAGATATCAGATGATGTCCTTACCATTCCAAGGTGTTGGAGTATTTATAGCCGAAGGTAGGTTTCCAAGCAGGTACAGCCGGCTGAATAGTATTCCTGTTCTACCAACAGTGGACTACGCACAGGCCATGCTGGTTGGTGGATAGGTTACGGCCAACAGTAATAAGGTCGGCTGTATACTGTTCCTTTACTGCCGGCTACGCACTGTTCCACCAACTGTAGGCTGCGCACGTCCCATCGTAAGGGTTGGTGAGTAGGCAGCGGCTAATAGTGACAAACAGTACTAGAGGGTGCTCCTCCTCGTATTGTTGTCGGTGAGCTGTCACCCTGTGATTAGTTCATGGGCTGCTCTGGTCAAACTGTCTGTTCCGCCCATACCTTAGTAGGTATAGTACGAAAGACCTTCCAGAAGCATACGGACTGGCTCATTTAGGCGGGAGTGTTCCCGCCTTGCTCATTCCTTCATGTGACTACTGAAGTAACGAATGCCTTGTGCGTGTAGCCTTGCTGTTAGTGCGGGTAGCCTTCCCTGATGGCTTGTATCCGCAGCTGCGGGAACAGGTGGGGTACTTCACCATCGGGAGGCTTTCCCTGCGGGTACAGCTGGCGTACTGCGCGTAAGGTTCTTTGAGCATGGTGGGTCCTGATGGAGCAGTTGGTCAGTGCGCAGACGTCCCTGTTCAAGGTGAGTCTTGCGGGTCCAACTGGGCTCTGCTGGGACCTACCTCTTCAGAGGGACTTATATATGTTTGCAGATTGGTTTCCATTGTCGTCGATCTAATGTTTCTACCTGTAACTCATTGTTGTTTGTTCTCAAAATAGTTGATAGATTCTTGTATTTTGTTCACTGGTTTCTGATCTATAGCTCATGCATATTGTAGTATCATGTCGGAGGATTTACGATTTTTTAAAAACATATTTGTAACGTTTAACAATTAACTCATTATAAGAACATAATCACTTGAACTTAAAAGGTTTTTGCACCCTTGGACATTGCAAATAAAACACAATCAAATGTGTCTTCTTGTAGATTTATTATGATATGCTTCTGATATTTTTAGCCCAACCATGCTTCTTTCCACCATGCTTAAAGTTCAGCTTTAATGTACCCTGCAAATATCATCATATTTTAGCACAATTAATACCATTTTGGTGTTGTTGCACACCATATATGAACCAATAAAATGATGCATTTTTATGGGGTGTTAACTACACACAACGTTTGACATCTAATCCCGTACCATTTTAAACGGTCGTCTGGATAATGGCTAGACGGCTATTTTGATCAAAAATTTTCAAAATTTGACCATCTATGGTCAGAAATTGGCCAGACAACCGTTCTCACCAATAATTTTCAAAGTTTTATTTTTTTGGTCAAAACAGCTGAGTGAGTGTTTTGTGAACGGCCGTTTGATGTGAAATCAGATGTGGGTGGTGCAGCTAGAACCTGACCCTTATGGGTGGTTGACAATATTTGACGATATCTTTTTTTTTTTTTTTGGTACGGTGTGTGCATTAATAAAACCGGAAATCTTAATTAAGAAAGGAGCTAGAGACACAAGTACAAAGTGTTCTGAAAGAAAGACATGCGTACGTTGAGCAATCGATATTAGGGCTAATCTTGTATGGGATGTTGAGGCCGCACTTTCCGGGAATGATGTTAGCATTGTTGACATTGATGCCGGAGTTGGATTGTAAAATACCCTTTAAGCAACTGCAGACAGTCTGAAGGTCAGGGGTTGATTTTGCGGCATTATGGAGTCCAGAAAGAGAACCACAGCAAGCAGGTGGCACAGCACCACCTTTTGTTAGGAAGCCAATGCATGGCGCCAAGCTAGTCGCCACCTGACCACAGGTAATCGCCTCGGCAAAGGGCGCTGCGACAGCCACCACGAGACATAAAATAACCACTGCTGTCCTTGCCATTTGTTTATAATTTTCAGTATGAAATTGTGTGTGTGTTTTGAACTATGTTAATGCTAGAAACATTGTGTATTAGTACATATTTATATTGGCGTTTGTGCATGCCCATGTGTGTATTCTTGGAAAGTAATAACTAATTGTTCGGTGGGAGTTTGGGTTTGGCATTAATGAAATCTTCAACGCTTATGATGTTTGAACTTGCCCAACTTTGTGTTAGTAATCCGTTTCAATCGATCATAATGGTCGAATCCAAGTATGGATCGCTAACAACCTAACCTTTCCGACAATTTAAGAGTCTATGGTTAAGACACTAATTAATCAAAAGGACGCCATAAGGACTCCTAGGTTTTCCCTTATGGTTTATTCCTGGGTTCGAATATCTGGAGCATCAAACTAGTAATCGATGGTTGAAATTCCGTCTCAGGGTTCGAACTCGAGTATTGGTAATTGGTAGTCTAATGGCTTACCACGTAGTAAAAACGCCGTTTGAAAATAGTTAATCCACGAAATACTGAAACACCATTTCGTGAAACTTATTTTGTTTGATGAATCGTTCTAATACATTTATTTTGGGCCTTGAATTTCAGAATCCTTACAAATATGATGTCCTATAAAACCATTATTAGTAAACAAAATTAATGTTGTAACAAATTTTATACTAAAAAAATATATATATCTTTAGTTCGTAGACATGTTATAGCTTCTGCTTGCACATGATTGTGTAGTTATTTATTCACGAACCTAACAGAACTGAGCTAAGATCAGCTCTTGCTCAGCTCAAATTTTGAACGAGTCAGATTAGCTTGGGCCAAGACACTAGTCAATTAGATGATAAATTTGAGCTCAAACTCGACTTGCTTACGAACCACTGAGTTAGCTCATTTTTTTATTTTTATTTTTATTTTTTTTAGTTTCAATCTTTCAGTAAATGAGTATATTTGTGATCCAATGTTTCAATAAACAGATGAAAAGCTAAAGCACAAGAACAGTCATTAACAAGTTTCCTTATAATTAATCTGTTGAATGCTTTCTTTTCACAAGCATATGTCACCTTTCTAGCAATTATCAACAAGTCTCCCTTTTAAGTGTACCATGTGGAATAATTCATTGCTTTGGGCTCTTTTCCTTTTTTTTTAACGGCCAATTTATATACTGATGGTTAGAGAAAGTTAACCAAACATCAAAAAGTCAAAATTACATGAAAAAATTGGGTTTTAAAACCACTTAGTCCAAAAAATACTAATGTTCATGTTTCAAGTAACAATCAATAAAAACGAAAAATGGACTACCGAATCAAAATGAGCTCCAGTCTTAAACCTTTAATCACCCACCGCATAATATACAAATAATACCTCCCACCACGTTTTCCTTCTTAAAAAAATAAGAAAAAATACACTACCATTAGTATAGTAACTGAAATCTGAAACCATTTTCGAACCGAGATCTAATCCTTTTCTATAACAGCACACAAGCAGTGACGAAACTTGAAGAAAAACGAGAGGGTCCCGGGCCACCAGTATCATTCGCCACCACACACGAGAGAAAAGGATGTTGAGGCGTCTCCGTGTGTTATGAACAAAACAGACACATTATAAATGGAATATCCAGCCCCTTTAATCTAGTCAATTGAACTATCAAAAAAAAATATATTAACTTAATTTTTTGGTAATACTCCTTTCTAAATAGTTTGCATCATCCGGAAGCATCCTCTTTTCTATTGATTTCCATTTTTTTATTACAAATACTTTTTGATTTTTATGTTCCCAAACCCACAAATTAATCACTATTTTTCGCCCGCTCATGTTGTTCCAGCAAATTTTAAAATGACTCAAATCGCTTCTCTCCACTCCCCTCTAAATATTCATGTGCCAATGATATATTGTATTACTTTATAGCTATCAAGGATATATATTGATTTAATCACTTTGTGTATATGTCGACTTATTATGCTTAATTGTAACATTTAAAGTTCTAGATTTTTTACACCTATAAGACCCATAAAACCCGGTATTATGGTTCATTTTATTATTTTGTATCATTCGTCGCATTTACACCACTCTAGTGTGACACAGTTTTTCCTCTGTCATTTAACTTTTTCACTCAAGATATGTTAATAGTCATTCACTCATTCTCTCTCATTCTTAATTATTCCTTACTTTCTATTTTATATTTTATTTAATATGATTTATAAATTTATTATCAACAATTGAATTATAAAGTATAAAAAATTATAAATAAGCAATATTTCATACTATTAATAATTTTATTAACAGTCTCTTAAAAAATGTTTATAGCAATATCATTGTAGTTAATTAAAATAAAAATGTAAAAAATATATATAGAAAAAGGAAAATCATTTTGACCAAGCCGTTTTCAACTTTGATCGTGGTTTTGAGAAAAAACACAAATTAAATAGTCATCAGCTTCTGTAGGATCCGACAGAAGCACATTAGCCTGCGACGGAACACAACAGGGTGTAGCAACTCGCCACGCATATAACAGGTTTGTTGGCTCCAACGCCAGAGGTGAAGACTTGACGGAACTTAAAAGGGATCCTCCGAAAGACAGAAAAAAAATCTTTTGTCAGCGTGTTTTGTCTGCTTCTTCTATTTTCCGGTGATGTTAACTTTATTGAAGTCTTGTTCCAGCCAGCTTCTTTGTTTTTCCGATTCAAAATTGGTGCTCAGTTATTACAAATCAAACGCCACCCCAAAATCTAAAATTCCTGAATCGCGTGACCCGCCTAAACCCCCTCATGCAGACCCGTCACACGTGACATGAGGGAGGCCTGCGCGGTGTTTGAAATCCATCACGCGTGAGATGGTGTGTCACGTCTTCCGTGATGCCACTGGAACCACACCGCCTAAACCCCCTCAAGTTATACGATTATCATTTGTTTGATTTCTAATATTTTGCATTATATGATTATGGAGATGATCATACGATAATTTCATTATTCTTGAAGCTTTTATTAAGGGGGTGTTTGGGATTCCTTATTTTACCTCCTTATAACTTTTCATTAAGTTAATAAGTTACAATATTATAACTAACGGAACTTTTCCTCTCACAGTATAAGCAATCCTAAACACCTTATTACTTTTCAAAAAGTTAATAAGTTAAAAGTTGGTGAAAACAAGCAATCCCAAACACCCCCTAACCGGTACTCATATCCCGTTAATCAATAGGGTCAGTTTGCGATACAATGGTAGCCTTAAAGGAGGTTAGAGCAAAAACAAGTGAAACAAAATTTAGAGTCTAGCGCTTATGGTCACCAACACTGTTTAGTCGGAGGGTTATCATAAGGGTATCTTTTTAACTAAATGCAATGAAGTGGTCCAACTCATATCTATGTTGGAAAAACTCAAACTAAATTGTCCCTCACCTGGTTATTCTTGAAGTTTTTGTTTTAGGATTTTGGGATTAACTGTCTCATGAATAGATAATGTAAGCTTATTCATGGAGTGTAAAACTAAAATGTTTTCAGAACTAGAGTACGCAACGTTGAACTAGAATTCTTCACTGTCTAATGGTCCGGTCGGTCAAATCAGTCGAACCGAAATTTAGAACTGCATCATTTCATATATAAACTAACATCATAAAATATGAAATCATAAACCATATAATAATTTAAAAATAAATATTGCCCGGTGTAAAAAATATGTAGCGTTTTATGTTAACAATCAGGCTCATTTAGAAAGCCAAATGCCAAAAATAAGATAAGATTAATTGATTAAAACTAGCAGTGAGAAAACGTGCTTCCGCCGAGCCCGTAATTGTATCTGTAGTTCAGATAAAGTGATAAACCACAGGGAATTTAATCATTTATGAATCCAGATTTTGTTTTTCTATATGCAATTATTAACGAATTAATATCTTTAATGAAAAGCTTAAAATTTTAAATGAGCATGTTACCAGAAAGTGCAAATGGGCTATTAGTGGGTTTGTTGGGCTGATTGCTGAGTTACTGAGCTGAAGATGCCTGGGCTGCTTGACACAACTTGTGTCTTTAAAGACCCAGATGCCAGATGGGTTTAAAAGGTTGAGTCTTTCATAATTCACACACGTACCTGTTGTCGTAGTTTTAAAATTTGCCTGTATGAGAACCGAGCAAATCATCTTATCCTTAAGTAAGCAAAAATAGAGGTGGAATATTAATGTAGAAGGATTATTCACGTGTAATTTCTCTTCGGGTTTATCACCATTAATCAAAGCACACTAATCATAAGAAATAATGTGGCACGCTTTAATAAAAGTCAAAGTGTGGGATAGTGCCAAAATCAAGCAAATCATAAATATACAACAAAACCACCAGATCGCAGTCATAGTTTCCTAGACATAGGGTGATCATGGTGACAACCGTACGGTGATCAAAATACCTTCAACTATCTAGAAAAAACAATCACATAAATATGAAGGATGTTGTCAAAGACATGCTTAAAATTTTCAATTCATATGTTTTAGTATATACGCAATCCAATCTTATATATCTTGACGTTTCTAGATGTTATTAAGGGAAAAAGAAAAAGATATAAATTAATTAAGTTAAGTAAAATGCAACCGTCGGTGCCCATTTAAACCCTATATTGGTTTGTGTGCCAAGTTCGTAGTTCATCTTCTCTTTGTTCTGGTTTCCTGTGCTGTCTCATAACGTTGAGGTCTCCAAAATAATTATTTGTTTGCAATTCCACCGAAAAACTTCCATCGATATTTAATAGATAATTGATACCCCATAAACAATAAAAGTGTTAAACACGGTTAATATACAATCGTACAACAGCATTTACTAACAATTTAAAATATATATATATATATATATATATACACTACAAGACATGTTTGTCGTTGATTTAATTATATATTTAAAAACCTGACTGTGTAGCATTCTAACAATGAAAGTTAAATAATTTGAAGATGATGTCCGATGCATATATATATATATATATATATATATATATATATATATAGGGGAAGGTTATCATACAAATTAAATATTTGTACTAAACGTGCAAACTAAAACAAAGTGAAGGCGGTGGCATTTTTGTAAATAAGTGAAAATCATGTTTGTAGTGTAATTACCTAATAACTCAATAAACACGTAGTGTACACTACATAGTTTACAAATAGAGTAATAAAAATTACTCTATTTGTAAGCTATGTAGTGTAATTAAATTGCGCTGCTTGTTTCAACTAGAGTAATTGTTTTGTTAGTAGAGTAATTATTGTATCTATTTCTTCATTCTCAAATAGCCTGCTTTAAAATCATGTTGGTTCAGATATTAGCCAGTAACTACAAGTTGATTAGCAAATCGACCGTTGTATTGTTTCAATCTATTTTAAAAAGCTTTAAATCAACGAATTTATAAAAATTGGTGGTTCAAATATTACCCAGTAACTACAAAAATTTGATTGATATTACTGATGACATCATTATCAAATTGAAGTGAAAGCTATCTCATTTGTAAACCTGGATAAACAAATCGAAAGTAATACAGATTCAACAATAGCAACAAGGGTAGGAATTGTTCTTGTTAAACAAAATAGAGTCTTAGTGTATGGTTACATTAATTACTCTACTTATATAAGTTTATTACTCTATTTGTAATACAAATTACTCTACTTTAAATTGAAAATTAAACTACTTGAAATTGAAAATTACACTATTTGAAATTGAAAATTAAACTTAAATTTAAAAATACTTTACTTGAAATTTAAAATTACTCTACTTGAAATTACATATTCAAAGTATTTACGTATCTTCTCTTCAACCATCAAAATCAATTAATTCCTAAAGTTCAAATCTTGTTCAATTGATTTCACACACTCTTAGTTCCTGTTCAACTATGAGACTACGAGTACTAAATGTTCGTTTTTAATTACTTTTTTTCTTAGTGGTTTGTTTGTTGATGATCCGAATGTGAAAATTTAGTCGGTGAAGTGATTTTTTAGTAATGTAACGGATTCACTGTAGAACAAATTACTTTTCATTTTAAACACTAATATTAAGTAAAAAAAATGTAAACTAGAAATTAGCACCGACAAAAGAAACGTGAACATTTTTTGTTGGATTCTAATTAGGAAAGGTGAGGCTAGCCAGGTATATAAAATCAGCAGTAGAAAGGGACAGCTTGTATTCTAGATCTTGAAAGCGGACACTAGTTGGCTCTACGTGTGATCCCCATACAATGATATAACCGACCAAGACATGCAAAGATTGCCTATTTTGGTTAGCGTCCCCGTCACATCAGATTTGCAGGGGCGTATCACACCATATCATGGTGGGCGCTAAGGGCTTAAGCCCCTTTGGGTGTGAGTCTTAAAAGATGTGTGGAAAGGTGTGTATACTAAAAATGAGAAAGTTTGTCTTGATAATCAGCATGTATTTATACCATTCATATTTGTTAATTTTTTGTTTCCTCGCGCCTGAAGCTGTGGGGCTACTTAGCCAAGTTCAACGAGTCATGTATAGTAATGTTATGACTCCAAGATCTATCGACGTAGTGTTTAAAATATTGAGCTTTGCTATTCAAAAAGGGCTTGCGACGCAGTCTTTTTGCCTTCTCTTTTGATGTAATATGTTATTTTATTTTAATTTCAAGTAGTTTTATAATAACAAATGTACGCGTGTAGTGACGCGTCAACATAATACACGATAAAAAAATTAAAAAACTACCTTTCAAGTTTTTACACATGAATTATCATATCATACAGCAAATCTTATATATGGATCTAGTTATCATTTTATTTTATAGTTCGAAAAAAAAAGTTATCATTTTATTTTGTTTTGGAAAGAAATATTACATTAATGGGAAGGCTAGGTGTGGACTTATTCTGAAGGCAGTGCACTACTCGTAGGGCCTATGAAATAATTGTCTCATAAATGCTTACATAAAAGAGTCGGGCCCCAACTCCCAACTACTACTACTCCACTGCCATGCCTCATTTCTCACATTTTCACACTTGTGCTTGGTGATTTCACACCCAAATTCGCATGCTTGATGATATATAGATTAACTTTTAACTGCATGGTAATTAATCTTGTTAGCATATTACAGTATTCCAAGGCACATTATTTTACTTTAATGTTTTTGAGCTAATGTGAATGAGAAAGAGAGAGTGGGCTGATTTGAAAGAAAGAGACAAGGGAAGGGGGAGGAGGTGAATGACTTTTTTTTTAATACATAAAATCATAGAAAGACGTTTTTCTAATATATAAAATCATACGAAAGAGGAAGACGGAGGGGGGGGGGGGGGGGCGGTTGTAGGCTTATTTAACAAATGTGTTATGGGGATGACGACGTTCTTTTCCATTGAAGATGTCCTTATAGTATAAATAAAAAATTATAAACTAACTTCAGCTAAAATAAGTGATTGTCAACAAATACATGAGGGTGGAAGGGCATATTAGGGTAAGGTGTACACATCATTAGGGGGGAGGGGGTGGTTGAGGGGATTTTTTTTCTTTTTACTTAAAAAAAGAAAGACGAGAGGCACTTTTAGATGTTAATAGGCGTCTTTTGTTGAGGCAGCGGGAAGAGCCCAGACAGATTTTGTGTGGCATGGATATGGTGATGTTTCCTTTTTAACTTTTTCATTGTACTATTGTAGATGTTTTTATCCTTTAAATAAGAAATTATAAACTAAATTCGGGTAAAATAAGTGATTATCAACAAATACATGCAACAAGAAATGCATAAAAACTAAATTATTCTAAAATAAGTGATTATCAACAAATACGTAAGGGCGGAAGAGGCGTATTAGGGTGGTGGTGATTGGGTAAGATACCTAAGAAGGCACATGACACCAGTGGCGGAGCCACACTTTCACCACCGGGTTAGGCCAAACCCGGTTCTTTTTCGGTTTTATATATAACCTCTAGTGTTGAATTAACGAGCAAGCCCATTCTTTTTCGACGAGCGAAACTTGTATCGTTTTAAAAAAGTATATTCGAACCCATTGATTATAAAGTTTAGTTATATTTTTTAGTAACGAATATTATAAAATATAAAAAGCTTCTAAAAAACTATAAAAACTATTAACAAACATTATATATAGGCCAATAATACCCTATTACCCCATATATATATTAATAAAAAGCTCAAAATACACATAGAATGGATCAATAAGCCCAACCCAATTAACATTTTTAAACATAATACCTAAATAAAATATATATAAATAAACAAATAAAAACATCGGTCATCGACTCAGCAACCGATCAGCTTCTTTCTATCGACCAGATGACCATTACTTCATCGCCTTCGTCGTTCGCCTCAAGGTTTCAACCATCGCTAACTACCAATACCTATTGGTCTATCGTTTGAGAAATGTTTTTCTTTAATGAAGCATGTGAAGTCGGATTTGCGTAATCATTTGGGTGACGATTATATGAATGATGCTTGTATTGTATTTGTTATTTCGAGAATAAGTTATTTTCAAAGTCGCGATTGAAGATATTTTTTAAAACATGAAAACACGCAAGGAACAAGTATAATATGCAATATCTTTTTATTTTTGTTATAATAGTGATCGACCCAACCTGACCCATTTGTGCCCGAAACTTTGACACCAGAAAAAAAATTAAGCGTAAAAAAATTCCAAACCCATGAAAAAAAATTTATGGCTCCGCCACTGCAAGACACCCTCCTATTTGGGTAGTGATTTTTTAGTTGTAGTCATAAATTAGGGAAGTGGAGAGAGAGAATGTACGTCAGGACTCTCGATCTCCGTCATTCCATAATTAATTTTCTTTTGCTTTTAAAAGATAAAGGGTATTTGCGAGGAGTATTATCAATTAAACGGTTTTATGGTAGGTAATAGGATAGTATATAGAAGCACCCCATGGTACTTTTATTTATATTATAAAAAATTTCAAAAATCTCTATGTATCGCTTATCAAGAATAATGAATAGCAAGCGGTGATGGTCAGGACTAATAACTTTTGGCTCTATATAAACACCATATGCTCAACCCCTTTCTCCTCACCCAAACACAACTCAAGCCCTCAAGTACCTAAACCAAAACTTAATACAACAATGGCTAGCATGTTGGTGAAGATAGCTTGTATGGTTGTGGCTTGCATGGTGGTGTTTGCACCCCCATGCAGAAGCGACCATCACATGTGGTAAGGTGGTTTCCAGCTTGGTTCCTTGCCTAAATTACCTAAGGAACGGCGGGGCGCCGTCTCAAACCTGTTGTGCTGGTGTTAAAGGACTTAATTCGGCCGCTAGTACCACCGCTGACAGGAAGACAGCGTGTGACTGCCTCAAGAAGTCCTACAAGTCCAACCCTGGGATAGTCGCCGGCAATGCTGCTAACCTCCCCTCTAAGTGTAGTGTCAATATTCCATACAAGATCAGCCCCAATACCGACTGTTCCAAGTATGTCTATTTTTATATTTTTTTATCCAGGAGTTTTTTACCTTAGGTTCAATTAAGAGTTTGTTCTGTTTGACATGACGGATACGAATTCCACTCATGCACCATATTCCCAGGTTTAGGCGGTTTAGTCAGTGCGTCGTTAAAAATATCACATCTTATTAATAATTTAATGTTTGTAAAAATAATACACTTTTTGGTTATAGAAAGTTGTTGATAATTTAATGTTTAATCATTAATTTGGAAATTGCAGGGTTCAGTAAATTATGAAGAACAAAGAGCAAGACCAAATAATGAAGGGAGATGAGAATCCATGTGTGTTGTAGTTTGAGTTTTGGTTTTAGCAATAAAAGATAAGAGGTCCATTCAGTTATATATGGCTCTTTCCATGATGTATCCTTTTTGTTAATTTCGTGTACGTGTATTTGGATTCAAGGGTTTTTTTCCTGTTCTAAAACTAAGAGATATGAAAACTATATATTGCTAATAAGTTAAATAGTTTCTCTCTAGCTAGTTAATTAACTATGTACAAAGTGATTCAAAAATTGACGACATTAAATATGCGATGGAACAAAAATAAAGCATGTGATTGCATACACAATCGATGATGTTAATTAAAAGAGAATTTTCAAAATAGCCTTTTCTAGAGAGAGAACCCAAAAAGCCATTTTTTTCTCAGAATTTTTTAGAATTTGGACTCTCTAGACGCATTAAGAAAAGATAATAATAGTGAAGGAGCAGGCCAAATCTTTAAAGAAAGTTTAGGAGCAGACCAGATTTGGGAAAATATTGAACGTAAAGTCCAAATAATTTTGAAAGTTGGAGCAAAAGTTCAAATTTTTCCTAAACTTTTTTTCTCGAAAAACCGTCTTGAGAGATTTTTTTTTATGTTTCATATATTTTCCGTCTACATTTTCAAATTCTAAGAAAAAAAGATTTTTAAATCTCGTCTTGAGAGACGAGATTCTACCACCACCACCACCACCACCACCACCACCTGTTCATCTTCATTTTCATCTTTATCTTCATCTTTATCGTCGGGTGGTACACGGTGGTGGTGGTGATGGATGGTGATGGCATTTGTCTTTCTTTTTTTAAGTAAAAAGAAAAAACGCCTATTAACATCTAAAAGTGCCTCTTGTCTTTCTTTTTTTAAGTAGAAAGAAAAAAAAAATCCCCTCAACCACCCCCTCCCCCCTAATGATGTACACCTTACCCTAATATGCCCTTCCACCCTCATGTATTTGTTGACAATCACTTATTTTAGCTGAAGTTAGTTTATAATTTTTTATTTATACTATAAGGACATCTTCAATGGAAAAGAACGTCGTCATCCCCATAACACATTTGTTAAATAAGCCTACAACCGCCCCCCCCCCCCCCCCCCCTCCGTCTTCCTCTTTCGTATGATTTTATATATTAGAAAAACGTCTTTCTATGATTTTATGTATTAAAAAAAAAGTCATTCACCTCCTCCCCCTTCCCTTGTCTCTTTCTTTCAAATCAGCCCACTCTCTCTTTCTCATTCACATTAGCTCAAAAACATTAAAGTAAAATAATGTGCCTTGGAATACTGTAATATGCTAACAAGATTAATTACCATGCAGTTAAAAGTTAATCGATATATCATCAAGCATGCGAATTTGGGTGTGAAATCACCAAGCACAAGTGTGAAAATGTGAGAAATGAGGCATGGCAGTGGAGTAGTAGTAGTTGGGAGTCGGGGCCCGACTCTTTTATGTAAGCATTTATGAGACAATTATTTCATAGGCCCTACGAGTAGTGCACTGCCTTCAGAATAAGTCCACACCTAGCCTTCCCATTAATGTAATATTTCTTTCCAAAACAAAATAAAATGATAACTTTTTTTTTTTCGAACTATAAAATAAAATGATAACTAGATCCATATATAAGATTTGCTGTATGATATTAATAACATGCTGTAACACCTTATTAGCTTCAATTGGTTCATTTCGTTTGCAGTGACAGTTGATGAGAATAGAATAGGTTAAGTCATTTGGGGATAAGTTGTAATTTGGTAAATTGGAGTAGAATTTGAAGGCGAGATCTGTTTCGTTAGCTGAAACCATGGTCATGAAGGGTGATTGAACTCTGTTAGGGTTTGTATTTTATTACCGTGTTTGATTTTTCCGGCGAGTTTTTGGGCGATTGGGGTTTTGGTTGGTGGGTGATGGGTGAGTTTTGGATAATGTTTTGGTGGGATTGATGGGGTTGAAGGAGGGAGGTTGCAGGTGAAGTGGAGGTCTTGCTGCCGGAGAATTCATGGTGGTCGGAGTGCGGTGGATTGAGGGTTGAAGATATGTTTTAAGGAAACTGATACATGTTTTTGAATTGAACATGAAAACATAAAACGAGGACCCGTACTGGTTCTCATATTGCTGATATCGGTTCTTTACGGTACATTAGGGATGAGCAAACGATACTAATAACGGTATTTATCGAATTTTAGTTTACATTATCGATACCGAACCAGCCATTTTTGATACTGGTAACAAATTTTTGAAAAAATCAAGATCGGGATTTTTGGAATCGATGTTTGATACCGAGCTCATCTCTACAACACATGCACTTACATCATGACATAGATAAAAATAAACATTAGTGACAATTAAAATATTTTAAAAATAATATAATTTTAAACTTAAAATAATATTGCATTTATAGTTTTCACAATGTTCTATAAAAGATTATATAAGTGATTGTTTCTAAACTAGAACTAAATTGATGACTCTTATTTTAACCTGCACACAATGATTCAATGAATGTTATAAAAGCATAGTAACTTAATAACGTCTTAAGAATTAAGATCTCAAACAATAATGTAGAAATACTATCCTATTTGAGCCAAAGCCAATACGTTAGACCTATAAGCGTTAAGTTCGTATCCCTACACCTACTGTGTATAGAGCCATAGAGGACTCTCGAATAATAGGGGTGGATCGAAGGAAGTTCCCCTTTAGCCGAACTCGGATTAAATAGCTCATCGGCATATTTAATTTGATTCAATGTCTCTTTAATACGTTTTGTGTAAAGAGCAAAGTCTCATTAAGAGGCTAAGGGCGCATTCGTTTCATAGAATGGAATAAAATTGGAATTGGAATTTGCATAGGATTTCGAATTGGAAGAAACTGGATTTGGAATATGAACATGCCAATATGAATTGAAATTTGAAGGAATTGAAATTTAATTTCATTCTTGATATGTTCGTTTCACAAATGAATTAGAATCGGTTTTTTTTAACGAGAATAACGGCAGAAACATTTTAGTTTTTTTAGATTTTTTGTTTTTTCTTTATATTTTGCGTTATGATTTTATTATTATTATTTTTTTTTGAATTTTTGGGTTTTCTATTAAGATCAAAAATCACTCAAAAAAATATTCAAAAATAATAAAAAAAAATTCACAACTCAAAATATAAATCGAAAACAAAAAAAACTAAAAATGTTTTATTTGTTTTCTCGTTAAAAAAAACACTCAAGAGAAGATTCCAACGAATTAACTTGAAATCCTCCATCTATTTGAAGGATTTAGAATCCCTTTATTTTAAGGAATTTGAAGGAGTTGAATTCCAATTCCAATTCTAATTCCTTGACAATCGAACACATCAAAATGAAATTAAGATTCCAATTCCAATAAAACGAACACGCAATATCATGGAATTTTAATTTCAATTTCTTTGAATTTCCATAAATTCTGTGAAACGAATGCAACCTAAGAGTTTCCATTGAGTAGCTGGCCTTGACAATCGTTATTTGACATACAAGGGATGTCGTGGTCAATGATAGAATTGAGTTTTAGTATAAGTAGGTGGACTTGCGTTTAATTCCAACATGGGAAGTAAGGGTGGCAAAACAAACCCATTTGGGTTGTTTTGGGTCAATTTGGATAACTTTTAAAATTGAGATAGGTCGGAATGGATCAAAAAAAAATTTGCAAGAAGGTCAAGATAGGTTGGAAAAATGCTTGTGACATTTGGTTATAGGTTATATATGGGTTTGTTTATGGGTTAGAATGGACTAAAACAAGTTTTATCCAATTTTATTTCAAACAAAACCCAAACCGAATAGAAACCGAGAATTCAAAACCGAAATCATTGAAACCGAACATATACCGAAACCGACCGAAATGGAAAAAAAAAAAAGCAAAACCGAAGCGAAAAAAAACCTGAAAAACTGAACCTGAACTGAGACAGAACCAAGGTTTTTTTTTTATGACGAGGAAGACGGGGGAAACATTTTAATTATTTTACTTTTTGCGTTTTCGATTTATATTTTGAGTTATTAATTTTTTTGAAGTGTTTTTGAACCCTTTGTATTTTAATCTTTACTTAGTTCAAGATATGGGTTAACTTTACCAGTCTTGACCCATATTCATCATAAACCGAATGAAACCAAGAAATTGAAACCGAACAAAAACCGAAAACATTGAAACCGAATAGATACCAAAACGAAAAAAAAGCAAAAATGAACCGCAAAAAAACCAAGCCTGAACCGAGACAAAACCGAGTTTTTTTATTTTTTTTTATTTTTATGAATCAAGGACAATGGCGATGACATTTTAGTTATTTTACATTTTGTGTTTTTGATTTATATTTTAAGTTATTAATTTTTTATTAAATTTTTTGAATATTTTTTTTGAGGGGTTTTTGAAACCCTTTGCATTTTAACCTTTATTTGGGTCAAGATGGATTAACTTTATCCATTTTGACCCATACCCATCTTAACCCTCTATTTTAAAAATCCATCCTCACCCATACCCATCCTGACCCATCACCCAAATCCAACCCAACCCACTCATATTGCCACCTCTAATGGAAAGTATAAACTTACGGGCCGGGCCCCAAAGGGAACGTGACCCAATTATGAGAATTTGTTTTTAGCATGGAGAGGTTGTTATAAACTTAGTGAGTTGCATAAAAGTCGTGCATTGTGATATGTATTAGTTTGTAACTAGCCTATTATGCACCCATTGGTGTATTATACTCTGGTTTATGATGGAACAGTCATATGCCATCTTACATGTTGTAAGGCAATTTCTTTTTCTTTTTTTATATGGTTGTCTCATTTAGCTTTATGTTGATATTGTGTGACTTTCATAGGGTGTTTATTGACTTTCATATTGTGTGATATGGTTCTACCACAGAGGCAGTACACATCATAAGAAGATTGATGGAAAAGTATAGGGAGAAGAAGCGTGACCTTCATATGGTGTTTATTGACCTAGAAAAGGCGTACGACAGTGTGCCACGCCAAGTGCTTTGGGAATGCCTGGATGGTAGAGGGGTCCCGAGGAAATATATAGAGATAATCATGGATATGTATGCCAGGAGTGGTACAAGTGTCTGTGCACCCGTGGGGGATACTGACCTCTTCCCCGTGGAGGTAGGCTTTCACCAGGGGTCAGCGTTGAGCCCATTTCTTTTTGCAGTAGTCTTGGACGAGTTGTCAAAGATGATTCAGGAGACACTCCCGTGGTGCATGATGTTCGCAGACGATATTGTGTTAGTTGCCGAGACAAAACATGAGACTAGAGGAGTGGAGAATAACCTTAGAGAGAAAAGGTTTAAGGATCAGTCGCTCTAAAACGGAGTACCTCCACTGTGTTTTCGGTGGAGTAAATGACAATGAGGACATCCAGATCACCATTGAAGGGCAAGTAGTACCGCAAATAACGAAGTTCAAATATCTAGGATCGTTTGTCCAGAGCGATGGGGAGTTAGACAGTGATGTGGCCCATCGAGTTCAGGTAGGATGGTGTAGATGGAGAGCAGCCACAGGTGTATTGTGCGACCGGAGATTCCCAACTAAACTAAAAGGAAAGTTTTATAGGGTCGCAGTTAGACCTGCAATGTTATATGGAACAGATTGTTGGGCCATCAAGAAGGCACATGAGCGGAAAATGGAGGTAGCGGATATGAGAATGTTATGCTGGATGTGTGGGCACACAAGGCTAGACCGAATAAGAAACAGTGTGTTTCGGGAGAGATTAGGTGTAGCTAACATATCAGACAAAATAAGAGAGTGGAGATTGAGATGGTTTATACATGTGAAGAGAAGGCAGACAACGAATCCTGTTAGATCCGTAGAAAACATTAATATAGAGGGGAGGAGGGGTAGAGGCCGACCAAAATTGACTTGGGATGAGAGGATTAGACATGATTTGCTAGAACTAAACCTCTCTGAGGACATGGTTGAGGATAGGAATTTTTGGAGACGTAGAATTAAGGTTAATGATTTTTAGGAAGAAAGTAATACCTTAGGGGCTTCTCTTTACTTTATTTTTGTTCACACGCCATTATGTTATTTTCTTTTCATATATTATGTAGTTTCTTTGTTGTATTTTATTTTTATTATTTCACTATATCTATATATTATTATCATTATTATTACTAAGTGTTATTATTAATTATATTACTGTGAATTTTGATTGTTTTTATATTCTCTCATACATATGACTTTTAGAGCTGAGGGTCTCTCTGGAAGCCACCTCTCTATTATATTGAATAGAGGTACGGTGTGCCTATATCCCACCCTCCCCATACCCTACTTATAGCTTTGCTATTGGTGGGATTTTATACTTGGTATGATTGATTGATTGATATTGTGTGCATTTACATTATTCGTTTTTAAGAAACTTTTTTTTGCAAAAGGATCTGCAAGGATAGCTCAATGAGTAAATCGGCATTAAAGCCTTTTGGCCAAGTTATTTAGACAATTTGAGATTAGTTGAGTGTGCGGTGTTATAAAGTGTTCAGACGAGTTAGTATTATCTAGCATGTTAGACGATTTAATTTATGAACTATTGATAAGACCGTATTGATAAAAAGAAAAAAAATGTACTATTTTGCTTGGCAGTTTCTATTAAATGAAAAACGGAAAATTGGATTTTAATAATCCCACTTAATGTCATTAGCCGATAATAATCCCAACTGAAAATATTCCTACCGATGGTCCCAAGTTTTAAAAATCTACTCTCATTGGACCCTGTTTAAAATAACTTAATGTCGCTAACTTTTTTATGAATTTCAACTGATGTTTTAGGAATTTTGGTTGGAAGTGGAATATGAATCGATTGATGTAAAGTTTGCTCGAAATGGTGCTCTAAACGACGAAACAGTGCTTCAATCTGGGTGTTTGAACTTTCGATTAACAAAAATTAAGCCTTTTAAATCACCGTTTCAATATAAGTTTTACATTAGTTGACTCGGAGATCAAAGACCCTAAAACATCAGTTTGAAATTCGAAAAATGCTTAACGTTTTAAGTTTTTTTAACAGAGTTCCAATGAGAGTAGGTTTTCCAAAATTTGTGACAATCAGTGAGAATATTCTTAGTTAGGATTATTATCAATTAATGGACATTAAGTTTTATAATCCAATTTACCAATGGAATACTTATAAGTGAAATGATCAATGTTGTATGGGGGTACAAACTCTAAAAATATATTACTTGCATAGTTGGTAGAGCCATTGATTGTTGTAAGGACATAAAGGCATTTCAAGCAACATTGAATAATAACCATCATTATAATCTTAAGAATTCCAAGTAGTGATTATGATGTTTGAACAAATGTTTTCATTAGAAGTAAACATAAAGAATTGCCTTTTCCAGCATAAACATATTAACAAACAATTTTCGAACTAAATGATTTTATGTTTCATTATTTATAAATTATTAAAGTTGTATAAGTTTATCAATACTTTTGACAAATACACACACACATTTTTTTGGATCAAATACAAATTAATTTAACGTGATAAATATGCGAATCAGATAGTGTAATTATGTATGCAAATAGTGTAGGTACACTACATACAAAACACCGAATACAAAACGAGTATTATACATAATTACACTACTTGTATATAAAATTATGTATACTATTTGATTCGCATGTTTAGTACGTTTTTTTAGTTTGTACGTTAACTTTTCCCCACACACATGTTTAGTACGTTTTTTTAGTGTGTACGCTAACTTTTCCCTACACACATGTATGTAATGTCTGATTCCTCTATAAAGTGTGTTTTCAATGTGTGAACCGTAGGATATCACCAACATGCAACACAAGTCTTTTGATATATTTTGATGTTTTAAGTAAAATATAACTCTAGTTATGAGGTTTGAGATTTGGTTTTACTCTCATAGGTTAGACGCACACATTGAAATCTTTATATTTTCAATGTGTGAACAGTAGGATGGATATCACCAACATGCAACACAAGTCTTTTGATATATTTTGATGTTTTAAGTAAAATATATCTCTATTTATGATGTTTGAGATCTGGTTATACTCTCATAGGCTAAGTGCACACATTGAAATGCTTGAAATTATCATGGTTACCAGATTCACAAGTCACAAGGGCGTTAATACGGGACGTTAGCCCCTTGGACGGTAGTCCCTTAGCGCCCTCTCACCCAAAAAGTGGGTGGGGTCAACTTCTATCCCCCGATCACATGCAAACACATAAATATTTTTCTTTTATTTAAATATTAGTTATTAAGTTATAATACGCTTGTTAAATGAAGAGTTATTTAAAACCAAGTGTCTACATGACGGGACGTTATACTAAAAGTTAATGAAACAAATATAGAATGCACCTCTACTTTGGTGTTTGAATAAACAAACTTATGCATCATGTGAACTGTATTAATAATGAAGATAGAATCACAGTTAATTCAAATATTTAATATTTTGAATTAATATTATGCTCAATTTATGCAGAAGATCAAGATTCTAAAATAAGCATTTGTTTATATTTATTATGTCATTTACTTTTACATATTCTTCTTCTTGATATTAGCTTGTAAATGTTATAAATCTTCACTCATTGTTATGAATAAACTAAGACTTTTGAATTCATTACTATCCAATTTCTAATATGGTATCACAAGCCACGATCTAAACTACCCTCCTTCTTCCTCTCGTTGCATTACATACATATATTTTTTTCTCCTCTGCTTCTTCACATTCAGAACATCACAATCCCACTGTCTCCGTTTCATGACTCATGGTGAAAGTAATAACCGTTCATGGGTTGGACGAAACACCACAACCCCAATTCTCTCAACCTCACAAGTTACATCCATTCCCTAATGGTAATCGGCCTTTCCTCGGCAAATGCCAATGGTGTCATACTAAAGGTCACACCCTTACCATTTGTCCCGTTTTCAAGAAGTTAATGCCCCACATTACCGTCCCACCTTTTATTTATAATCCCCCCACTAAAACTACACAACAAGCCAACATGATGACCATGCAAAATGATTCAACAACTAAATGGCTAATGGATAGTGGAGCGAATCATCATGTGACAAATGACTTAAATTCGTTGGTCAACCATGCACCATATGATGGAACCGAGGAGCTTAAAATTGGTGATGGTTCGTCTATTAAAATTACTCATATTGGTTCACTTCTTATACATACACAAACTACTACTCTCATACTAAAAAATGTTCTTTGTGTTCCTTCCATCTCTAGAAATATTATTTCCATATCTCGATTATCTTATGATAATAATGTTCTAATTCAATTTCTTCATTCTACTTTCTTTATCAAGGATCCAAGTTCGAATCTCTTACTTATTGAAGGAAAAGCTAGCCACGGGATTTATGAACTTCGTTCTACTTCTCGTAATCCTCCATCTACCTTCACAATCCACAAAACTAATTCCAAGTTTTGGCATCATAGATTGGGACACCCAAATATTATGATTCTAAAATATTTATCTTCTTTTGTTGATGGCATTTCTCATTCGGAAAATAGTTGTACCTCTTGTCACATAAACAAGAGTCATAAACTACCCTTTCATAAATCTACTTTATCTTCAAATGCACCTTTACAATTAATTTTTTCTGATGTTTGGTCCTCTCCAATCACCTCAATTGATGGTTACAAATATTATATTATTTTTGTAGACTATTTCACAAAGTATACATGGCTATACCCAATTAAAAACAAATCTGATTCTTTATCCACCTTTATCCGTTTTCAAAAATTAGTTGAAAATTTTTTTCAAACTACTATCAAACAATTTTTCTCCGACAACGGCGGTGAATATATTAAACTCTCTTCTCATCTTCAATCTCATGTTATCTCTCATCTTACTTCACCACCGCACACTCCCGAACACAATGGATATGCTGAACGTCGACACCGTCACCTTGTTGAAACCGGCCTATCTTTACTTACTCATGCAAAAATGCCCACCACTTATTGGCCCTTTGCCTTAACCACAGCCGCTTACCTCATAAATCGCTTACCCACACCCACTTTACAAAATACTTCCCCATTCCATAAACTATTCAACAAACAACCAAACTATGAAAAATTGCGAAGCTTCGGTTGTCTTTGTTTTCCTTGGTTACGACCATACTCTCCCCATAAACTACATCCAAAATCTAAACCGTGTATTTTTGTAGGATATTCCTCTTCTCAAAGTGCTTACTATGTACTTGATCCTATTTCTAATAAAATTCATACTTCTAGACATGTTCATTTTATTGAAAACCAATTTCCATATGAAAAACTTACCACCACTAAAGTCTCCTCACCCAATGCTACGGAGTGGCTTCCAATTGCTATTCCCATTCTCACTTCTTCCATAGACTCAAATTCTTCATCTTCTATAGAACCATCTTCTAATTACATCATCCCTACCCCTAGTCTAATAAGCCTACATACACAATCCATTCCCTCACCCGACCCCCACCAAAATTCCATCCAAAACCATTCCCAACCCATTACCCCTTCTGAACCAAACATTAATTCTCCATCTAGTCCAACTACTTCTTCACCACCCGACCAACATAACACCTCTAGCCAAACCACTGTTGTCCAAAATAATCAAGACCAAAATCCCCTTATTCAACCTACTGTTGCAAATAATACCAACTCAAACACCACAAATAATCCATCAAGCACCACAACTAATACTAGCACCACAACCACTGAACCTATACCTCAAACTCGAATACGTAAACCAAACCCGCGTTATTACAATCCTACTTTTCAACTATATACCGCCATCAACGGTCCAATTACCGAACCTTCAACCATTACCCAAGCCTTAAAGAACCCTCTTTGGAGAAATTCTGAGTGAAGAATATGAGGCCCTAATAAAAAATAATACTTGGACTCTTGTACCTTCCAACCATGCTTCAAATATTGTTGGCTCCAAATGGGTCTTTCGCACCAAGTATAAATCCGATGGTTATGTTGATCGTCTCAAGGCTCGCCTTGTCGCCAAAGGCTTTCACCAACGTCCCAGAATCGACTATGACGAGACGTTTAGCCCGGTCGTCAAACCCGCTACCCTTCGTCTCATTCTTTCCTTAGCCGTCTCACAAAATTGGAGCCTTCATCAACTCGACATCAACAATGCCTTTCTACAAGGCACGTTGTCCGAGAATGTTTACATGGCTCAACCACCCGGCTTCATAAACCCATCATTTCCGTCTCATATATGCAAACTAAATAAAGCCATATATGGGCTTCAACAAGCATCTCGTGCTTGGTATGAAGAATTAAAATCTTTTATCTCAAAGGGTTCCAACCCACCATCTCAGATCCTTTCTTGTTCATGCAAACTTCTAGTTCATCTCCCATATATATCTTGGTCTATGTTGATGACATCATCACCGGACCAAATTCCCTACTCATTAACTCATTTATTTCTTCTCTTGCCACCAAATTCTCCCTCAAGGATCTTGGCACCCTATCCTACTTTCTTGGTGTCAAAGTTCTTCCTCATTCTCACAGAATGCTTCTCTTCCAAACTAAATACATCTATGACATCTTACAACGAGCCAATATGAGTGAATGTAAGCCGATGATGACACCAATTACTTGCTCTGAGCCCGTCACCTTACATAGTGGCACACCTATTCCGTCACTCACAGAATATAGGGCCTTGGTCGGGGCTCTACAATACCTTTCCCTTACACGACCTGACGTGGCATTCACAGTTAATAAGTTATCACAATTTATGCATGCTCCCACCACTACTCATTGGAATGCCCTTAAACGTTTACTTCGGTATCTTCACGGGTCGATAAATAAAGGAATTTTACTTTGCTATAAATTACCATTACAACTTCATGCCTTCACTAATGCAGATTGGGCTAGTGACAAAGACAACTACCGCAGCACCACAGGTTATATTGTTTACCTAGGCTCTAATCCAATTGCATGGAGCTCCAAAAGACAACCCACCGTAGCTCGCTCTTCAACCGAAACTGAATTCCGGGCTGTTGCGTCTACAACCATTGAGGTTCTATGGCTAAAATCTCTCTTACATGAACTTGGATTCAAGTCTACCATCACCCCAACCATTTTTTGTGATAACCTAAGTGCCACTCAATATTCCGCCAATCCTATTTTTCACTCCCGCATGAAGCATCTTGCAATTGATTTTAATTTTGTACGTAAAAAAGTAGCCGATCAATCCGTTCGTGTTACTCACATTGCCGGGGATGATCAACTAGCTGATGCTCTTACAAAGCCGACTCCTCGTTCAAGATTTGATCTCTTAATGACCAAGATTGCACTAACTTCTAGACCGCCAATCTTGCCGGGGCATATTAATAATAAAGATAGAATCACAATTAATTCAAATATTTAATATTTTGAATTAATATTATGCTTAATTCATGCAGGAGATCAAGATTCTAAAATAAGTATTTGTTTATATTTATTATGTCATTTACATTTACATATTCTTCTCCTAGATATTAGCTTGTAAATGACATAAATCTGCACTCATTGTTATAAATAAAGTAAATGTTATAATAAATATAAACAAATGCTTATTTTAGAATCTTGATCTCCTGCATGAATTGAGCATAATATTAATTCAAAATATTAAAAAAATTTAATATTTTGAATTAATATTATGCTCAATTCATGCAGGAGATCAAGATAAATTCAAATATTTAATATTTTGAATTAATATTATGCTCAATTCATGCAAGATAGAATCACAATAAATTCAAATATTTAATATTTTGAATTAATACTATGCTCAATTCATGCAGGAGATCAAGATTCTAAAATAAGCATTTGTTTATATTTATTATAACATTTACTTTTACATATTCTTCTTTTTGATATTAGCTTGGAAATGTTATAAATCTGCACTCATTGTTATGAATAAACTAAGACTTTTAAATTCATTACTATCCAAATTTCTAATAAATTGGTCTTGTGCATGTTTATTCATTAGGCCCCTTTCCATTTAAAGCTTACAATACCATTTAATTGTACCAATGGCTTCAAATTTAAGCAACAATTATTACACCAACAAAAATACTATCCAAATTTAAGAGTACTGTTGTTAATTAACACGTCATATACTTCTAAATAAATATTTCATTTTTCTTTTTAAAAAAATGCGGATCCTAACTTTGTCGCATCATAAGGCATTTGTTTCGTTAACATTATATATAAGTTTTAAGCTACTCCACGCCACCTTAGAGCATCCTCAACCTATATTCTATCCTCATTCTTAAAATATAAGAAATTTATCTTAAAACACTAGTCCGTCCTATACAGGGAGCCACTAATCCACTATTCACCCTCTATACTCATTTCTTATATTTTTCTGTTTATGAGTATGTGTGTAGAAATGTTAAAAAAAAAAGCAATAAAGAAAAATATTTCTTATCTGAATAGAGATATGTATGGAAAATCTGATGTGACGTTTTTTATATGTTAACAAAATTTTAAAATAAAAGTTTATTTTATTTATATTTAAGGGACGGAGATGAAGATTCAAATGTAAATACTCTTGATGGGATATTAACATGAAAAATATCCGAAAACTAGCAAAGTGTACACTATTTATCTCACTATTATCCAAGTAACTATAAGTCAAGTGTACACTATATATTTATCTCGTTAAAACTCAAATATTTTTATTTTTAACCATGTATACTGTTTACATTTGATGTATATCTTTTTTATGCTGATTTGCATTGCTTAAATATATATACCATGAATATATATAAAAATTAGTGTATAGGTAAATAGTATATCTTCAATTTTAATATAATGTTCATGCATCATTGTTATTACATAAGTTTAAACTTAGTTGCTTTCTTACATAGAGAAAAAGTAATTTTTTAACGTGATTCACACACTTATCTATTTCCTACTCCTAAACAACTACAAGAAAACAATATACATCAATGTTAGGATTTGAATCATGGTCTTCTTCATACAAAGGCAAGAATCTTACCACTCCACCAAATCTGACAAGAAAAAGTAAATATATTAACGAAAATATGTGAGTTAAATTAAAATCGTTTTTAAACATTTATTATAATAAAAATACTTACTCAAAAGACGCAAGAGGGATGCAAGAAAGATGTGAGTATGCATTTAAAGTTCTCTAGTTGCGATGTGCAATGACAAAAGAGATCCTCACTTCCAACAAATTAAAGTTAGATTTGCTTGCGTTCAAATTCAAAAATACATTCATCAATTATCGAAATTATGGGACCAGTATTAAAGTTAAGTGGTCAAATTTCATATAAAACTAGAATTTTTTTAAAACAACTGTTTTTGAGTTTTTTCACATAAAATCTACCTAACGTTGCAATTGTAAGAATTTGAACACATCATTTCATTTTTTAAGGACAAACATCATACCATTTGACCACTCGGTCACGGGGAAAGCAGTATGTCTGTTGTATGCTATTAATTTATGGTTAAAATGTTAAATAATTAGTTATATTTAAATTGTATTTTTTGTAAAACTTTTCAAGAAATATGTATTAGTACGTACTTGAAACCTCAGTATTAGAGGGCATGATTATATTCTCTTCCCAAACCAAGAAAATATAATAAAACTATAACGATATATTTTTTGATTTATTATATCTAATTTTGTGACAAATCTACTCTCAAAAAATATCAAATGTATAAATGAAATTATTGTCTGTTAAAGAGTTTCTAATTATTTTTAGATTATCTGGAATTCGGAAATTATCTTGATCCTAAATATATGTATGTTTTATTGTTTGGTATTTCTATATTAGTAAAAGTCGATATAGAAAATTGATAAAATATAATATTTTCTTAGAATTTATACCGGATATTTCTTCCCTTTTTGTTCTTTATCCTTTATTTCCGGTCCCAGTAGGGAGTCAATAAAGAAGAGTGTACAGAAAAAGACGATGTTGCCCTTGCGATATTTAAACGAAAAAGAATAAAGATTAAAAAAAAGGATGGCGTTAATAAAAGACGAATTAGCCCTTTAAGTTTGTAACCTAGAAGTTAAATAGGAACAATTATAAACCGACAAATATTTTCTTTTTTCACCAATACAAATCACATAAAACATTAATTAAAACCAAAAAACAAACTTAAATAACACAAGTATGATATGATCCTAACCTATATCAAACAAAATCTACCACCTTGCCTTCAAAACACTTAAGGCAAAATGCTCTCACCAAAGACCCCATGTCATGTGTACCCTTTTAGATCACATACAACATCATACCACGCATTGATCTGTTGTACTCTCCGCATTAACAATCATACCCGAGACCGGTCGTCTTTGCCAGCAGCATTTTACCAATTTACCCTTTTCATTCTATCTCCTCTTGACCTTCAGAAGGACACTGAATCAACTCCAAAATCTTCACCACTTCTTCCATGTCGGGTCGGTTTGACGGTACCTGCGATGCGCAAACCAACCCAAGCTTGATTACCGATATAGCCTCCTCTGTCGGGAAGTCACCTTTCAACTTTCTATCAATACATTCATCAGCCCGACCGTTATCCAACGCTCCCCGTACCATATCGCACAAAATTACCACATCGTCCTCCATATACTCCACTGGCTTCTTCCCCGTAACGACCTCGAGCACCAATATCCCAAACCCGTAAACATCACACTTTTCGGTTATTTTAACCGTTTGACACGCGAACTCGGGCGCCATGTACCCGAGAGCACTTTGAATCTTCCCACTTAACACGTGTCGGTCTAACGACAGTAGAAGTCCCGCCAACCCGTAATCTCCGACTTTCGCTTCACCCGAGCAATCGATTAAAACGTTAGTCGATTTAATATTATAATGAATGACCTTCATTTGATGCAAATGAGCCAAACCCTTTGCGGTCCCGAGTATGATCTCAAACCGTTCTCTCCACGAGAGGGTATTTTCGTCATTTCCTTCGTGCAAATGCTTATACAAGCTCCCACTCGACACATACTCGTTTATCAACAATTGCAACGTAGGAGTCCAATAATACCCTTCAAGCAACACGAGATTCGCGTGTCGAATCGTCCCGAGTTTCTTAACCTCCCGATCGAAATCCTGTTGGCATTTTGACATGCTTGAGACATTTAACTTTTTTATCGCGACCGTCCGCCCATTCCTGAGAGCAGTCCAGTACACAACCCCGAACCCGCCCCGCCCGAGCTCGCACTCCTTATTAAGCAACGCATTGGTCCCAGAAACAAACTCGGCATCACCAGTAAACATAACAAGTTTTCCATAATCCGAGCTCGGTGAGCGTGTGTGACTGAACTCGTCTCCACCAGAAAACGTGAGCGCTACCGCAGCGGATCGGGACATCGAGTTCCTAACATGGAGGTTAAGAATTGTGACCACAATTACACCCAAAGCTATAAACACAGCAGCTGCAATAGCTATAATTGCAGATATACTAAGAATGATTCTTTTGTGACTCATGTTTAAAGCGGTTGACCCGTGGTTTGACCGAGACGGGTTCGGGTTCAGGACTATTGGCTTTGGGTGTGCGCCGGGGCACGATTGGTTGACTATTGACCCGCATAGAGACGGGTTATCATAAACCACAGAAAGTGGGATCGTGTTGAAGAAGCCACCAAGCGGAAGCTCGCCTTCAAAGTTGTTATGCGAGACGTTAAATGTCACGAGGCTTGAGAGGTTTGTTAGTTCTTTTGGTAAAGTTCCTGAGAGACGCTTGAATGATAAATCAACATACTCAAGCTCGGTTAATTTCGCGATGGATACCGGGATCGTACCGGTAATGTTGTTTTGAGATAATATCCTGCACGTGAAAAATAAAAAAAAATCAGTTTAATTAATTTTGAACACACTTTCAGATCAGAGGTGTGCACAAAACCGAAGTAACTGAACTGTAGCCCGAATAACTGAGGTAACCAAACCGAAATAATCGAAGCATTACCGGAATAACCGGCATTACAGAAATAACCTACCTAATATAAAAACCGATGATTTGTTTTTATTTTCTTTTTAAACTGACTTTTCGGTTCGGTTTGGTACAACTACAAATCGTAAAAACTGAACAGAAAAATCGTTTTAAAGTAATTTATCTAAAAATGATAATAAACTGAACCAATAAAAATCCGATGGTTTCGTTTTATGTTTTATAAAAAAAACATATTTTTTTGGTTTTTCCATCAAACAAAAATCGAAAAACCCAAACCGAATGACACTAATCGACTTTAAGTAATTTATAAGAAATTAATAAATTGTGCAACTCAAAATTTTTCACCCAAAAGATTTCAACCCCAGATGTTAAAACCAAAACCGATCCCATTGTAAAAACGGAACAAACCTAAACAGAATCATATCAAGTAATGATCAAGACTTACAGAGTGGTTAAACCCGAGCAGTTCTGGATCTGGTCCGGGATCGAGCCAGTCAAGAAGTTACTCTCAAGCCATAATTCTTCCAACGAACCCACACCACCAATCTCATTAGGAATGCTGCCATTGAGCCAATTATGGCTTAAATCAATCACACTCACACCTTTCAATCCACCCAAACTCCCCGGAAGCGAACCGATCAAACTGTTTCTCGACATGTTCAAAACCACCAACCGACTAAACTCACCAATCGACGACGGGATCGGACCCGACGACAAATTTGCAGACAAATCCAAAACTTCAAGACTGTCAAAACCACCACCAGGTTCACCAAACTCAACATTCCCCGTAAACTGATTACCCGAAAGAAACACACCCTTTAACCTTAAACCAAAAACCCAACGCGGAACATCTCCGGTGAACAAATTAAAACTAACATCAATAACCGAAAGGTTAACACATTTCGCCAACGAATCGGGTAAACCCCCGGTGAACTGATTCAACGAAAGATTCAAACTTTTCAACGATTCAAGATCACCCAACGCGTTCGGAACCAAACCCGTGAAATTATTAACGGAAACATCCAATATTTCCAAAACTTTTCAAACTTCTAACCCACACGGGTACGTCACCGGCGAAGTAATTCCCCCTCAGATTAACCACATTGCATAAACTAAGCTTCTGTAAAGACTCAGGCAATGTTCCCACCAAATAATTATTATTAAAATCAACAGATAACAAACACTCTCCAATTTTATCAGGCAACTCACCACTGAAATTATTGCTGCTTAAATTAAAAACCCTTAAATCAAATAAAGTTTCAATCTTTTCAGGTGGGATTTCACCATCAAGAAAGTTATTAGAAACATCAAGTGATCTTAACGAAGTTAACGACCAAATGTCACTGGGTAACACACCTGACAACTGATTTGACGAAAAGTCAACGTTTTGCAAAGTCAGACATGACGAAATTGAACTGGGTATTTGACCGGAGAGAGAAGAAGAAGAGAGGAGAGTGGAGACATGTCTTTTTCTTTTACTTTTTTCTCTTTTTATTTCTTCTCATATGGTCTCCTTTATTTTTACTTTAAAATATATATATATATATATATATATATTGTTTTTACCTTTCAAATTAGAAGTCCGGTTTGGTTTGGCTCGATTTGGTTTAACAGTTTTTATCCTTAACCATAATCATAATCATAACCGCTAGATTTGGTTATGAGATTCTGTTAAGCATAGCCATAACGGAACTTTGGTTTTGTTTAATTGGTTATGCTGCTTGATTATGGTTTGGTTTTGGTTTTATGTGGTTAATTAACCAAGCAAAGTTTGATAAACAATTAAATTAAATGAGCATGAAAAAATAATTGATGATATTAAATGAGAGTTGAATGAAGGTTAATATATACATATACTCAAGGTTTTTTTGTTATAATATTGACACATAGACTCAATTCACATATATACATGTAAATATATTTTCACCTTAACGTAACAATGTTTGAATTTCTTCGGTTTAATTCGGTTAATATTCTGTTATGAGATGTCCTTAATCATAACCATAGCGGTCAATAGGTTAAAATGCCTCTTTCTTATATTTCTTTCACTCTATAAATAAATATTATTTTTCTTAGTTATTCATTACATGATTAAAGTTTAAGAACTTATTACTTTTGGTTAATAAATAGTTAAAAGTAAACAGTATTTAATAACATGACAAATTGATACGTTTATTGAACTTTATCTTCTAGCATAAAAATTATGTGTATTTTTTTTTTGTTCTTTAATTGTATTTTAAAACTTTTATAACTAAAATATATTGTATTTTATAACTTTAACTTATAAAAAAGAACTAACATGCGGCCATTGTTTAAAAATAAAGTGGGAATTTGATTTTGAATTCATTTAAGAAAAAGGGTTGGAAAAAGTGAAGAGGGAGTAATGAGCAATGAGCGTGTCTGGTGGGACTGCATTAACTCCACCCCATTAAACTTTACTCAACCTCATTAACTTTTTTATATTATTTTCTTTTTTTTATTATTTTATTTACTCAAACCAAAGAAATACAACATGATTATATTTTTGGTTCTTTACACCCTCATGCCCATGCCTATTTGATTATGTTGTCAAAATATTCGACATAACATGCTTTCTATGTTTTATAATCCAAAAGTTACATTTTGTTTTCTATTTATAAATATTAAAAAAAAAAACATAACCATGAAGACAGTCTTATCCTGTGAAAACAAGGTTTTAAAAATTTAAATGAATGAGTTATATGTTGTGATGGATTGCCAGTTTTTAATGTTGTCACTCTTTAATAAATGTTTGATTATTTTGTGCCAATTGAGTATGATGCAACACATAAAAGAAGCCATTATTCAGATGAGTTATAAGTTTATTTTAAAGTATAAGGTTTGTAATAAATTTGTTCGTGCTTTTATAACTTTTTTAAATCTTTTATTTATCAATTTGGCATTTTAAATATAACACTCTGTGCTCAAAATTTTATGATAATTAGCTCAAAGTCTCAAACTCCCCATTTTTTTAGGAAACTCAAATGGTAGTTAGGCTATCAGGTGTTGACCTTGTTTTGTCGCTGGATTGATGATATGGCGGGCGGTGTCGGCGGCAGACATCGCCCCGCTGTTGACGGGCCGGGCTGCCCGGCGGTAAAATTATTGTAGAGAATTTGTCGATCAAAATGCCGCTCATCTTCTCCCCTTTAAAGCTTCTGCTTTCTTTTATTCTCTTTATAACAAAAAATTTAAGATTGGAAAATTTTAAGATTAGAAAAGATATAGGGAATTTTGTTGGTGAAGATAGATGGCTGGAAGAGTACAGGAAGAGAGATTGAGCTTTCTTTTATCCTTTTTATTATTATTATAAAAAAATAAGTCTTTTACACCTAATGTTATAAATTTAGTTTTGGTTATATTAAACTAATTATATATATATATATATATATATATATATATATATATATATATATATATATATATAATTTTATTTAAAAAGAAGTAAAGTGATAAATTGGTAACCATTTCCTTAATATTGTGGAAGGGAGTAAAGTAAAGTAATGTATGATGTGACGCTGACGTGGCTTTGTAGAGTGATAGACAAAATGGTATCCACATCCATTAGCCTTAGGCTGAGGGGTGTGGAGCGCGAGAAAGGGCGCGTGAGGCCATCCGCTCGCGCCCCGGGGCGCGAGAGGGGCGCGAGAGGGGCGCGAGCGCGGATTTCAAGGCGGGCGCAAGGGTGATCGCGGGAGAAGAGAGAGGAAAAGCTGGTGGGCCCACCCAAAAGAGCCGTTGAGCTCGGGTTTTTTTTTAAAAAAACCTTTACAAAATCCTATATAATACCCCTAAATCAACCCATTTTAATCATATCAAACACAACTTCAATCTCCAAACTCATATATAATATCCCAGACTCCTTTATAAAACCCAAAATTTTTTTCCTATATATAACCCATTTCATATAAATCAATTACCACAACTTCAAAAAAAAATCCAAAAACAACCCATCGTCCCAATTTTTTTTTTAAAAATAATGTCGTCGTACTCGTCTGATTCCGACTCCTCCGAAGAGGAAGATTTGCTTCTTCATGTAGGGGGAGTTTTGACCGCAACCGTGGTCAATCTCTTGCAAAATCAAGCCCATCAACCCCGACTCCCGAGGGTTAGAGCACCACCTCGTGATCGTGATTGATCGGGTGCTAACGATACTTTGATGAGGCATTATTTTAGCCCTCAACCGGTATACGCGGAGTCGGATTTTCGAACTCGTTTTCGAATGAGCAGGCAATTGTTCACGCGTATAGCGAGTGATTTAGAGGCACGGTATCCCTTTTTTCAACAAAGGGAGGATGCTAGGGGTCTTCCCGGTTTTACCTTTCTTCAAAAATGCACGGCTGCTATCCGTCAATTAGCGTACGGCATCTCGTCGGACGCTTTGGATGAGTATTTACAGATGTCGAAAAGGGTTGCACGTGAATCCCTTCATTTTTTCTGCCAAGGTAAAAAACATTAATTTACTTTTTATTAAATATTTATTACATTTTGTAATATATATTGTACGTAGGAGTCATATCGACTTACGCTCGGAGATATCTGCGTAAACCTACAACGTATGACATCCAACGCATATATGAGGTGCACGCAGAAAAACATGGTTTTCCTGGGATGCTAGGTAGCATCGATTGTACGCATGTTGGATGGGCTATGTGTCCAACGGCCTGGCGAGGTCAGTTCCACCGTGGTGATCATGAAGGGCCGACCCTCATACTTGAGGCGGCGGTGTCACAGGATCTTTGGTTTTGGCATGCTTTTTTTGGTGTTGCTGGGTCAAATAACGACCTTAATGTTATCGATCAGTCACATTTGATCAACGACCTTATCGACGGGGTTGAACCACCTCAATCTTTTGTTGCAAATGGAGAACTCTTCAGGTACGGGTACTATCTGGTCGATGGTATTTACAACGAATGGGCTGTGTTAGTTCAAGCTTTTAAAGATCCAATCGCCGACAAACGGAAGTATTTTACGAAGAAGCAAGAGTCTGCTAGAAAAGATATTGAAAGAGCTTTTGGAGCTATAAAAAAACAATATTATGTTCTGGCGAACCCGATACGTTATTGGACTCGGGAGAGGATAATGGACGTCGTCTACACGTGTCTTATCCTACACAACATGACGTTAGAAGACGAGGGCAAATCTATATGCCAAAACTACCAAGGTGACATTCCGCCACAACCGTCCACAATCAGTGATCAACAAAAACTTCATAACATAGCAAATATCAAGAGCCGTGAGATACACGGGGAGCTTCGACATGAGTTGGTTGAACATTTGTGGGCGAGGCGACCAGATGATCTTGTATTAGATTAGTTTTATTATTAAATATTATTGTTTGTTTAATTTTTAGTATGTTTTTTTTTTATTATGAATTTTCAAAAAAATGTGTGTTTTTTTAAATAATTTCTTGTTTTTTTAATAATACGTTTTTTTAATACATTTATAAAAAAATAAAAAAATAAACCGCTCGCGCCCCCTCTCGCGCCCCTCCACACCAGGGCCAGGGGCGCGAGCACCACAACCAACACCCATCTTATCAAGTTTCTCTCTCTGCCACACGTCACAATATTATTGGCTGGAGCCCCCACTCGCGCCCCCCACACCCCTCAGCCTTAGTGTTACATCTTTTTTTCTACAATAAAGTGGTGTATTTAATATTTATTGGTATTATTTACATTAATTAATATTATCTTTATTATATATATATATTAATCAATTATCTTAATTTTTTTTTGGCATTGTGGATTAACATTTTTTAAATGTTGATTATAGCAAGTAATAACTTATTAAATTTCTTGCTAAATTAATCAAATATTGTAATTAACTTGATTTTTTTTATAACTGATAGCTTAAGCATTTACTAATTCTACTTCAAAATACGTTATTGTACATTAATGGATTCGAACCCACAACCTTATAGGAACGGAAACTGCTATTTGAAACCTCAATCTTGTATCCTAGAAACGCTTTGATTAATTTTGATTTAATCGAGCACAATATTATATAACCTCAAATGAATATTTCATTACTTTCTTAAATATTCTTATTAAAAAAAGACTATCCAAAATAAAATAAATCTTACAACAAAGTTGTATTTTCATAGATGGAATTATTGGATGATGTGTGAAACATAAAACAAGAAATCACTTTGTTTAACATGATCCAAAGGGGTAAAAGACACAAAAGTGACAAACACAGTAACGAAATTACCAAAGCTAAAGTCAAATATAATCTCACTGCACATCTTTTGGTTGTTTCCTAAGTTACACCTTACCTTGATTCAACTATACTAGAAGCACTGTCAATTTTTTATTAACTCACCACAGTCTTATATAATCTCAAATGAATGTTTCATTACTTTCTTAAATGCTCTTGCCAAAAAAAATAATAATAATAAAAATAAAAACGAAACGAATATCTGAATTAAAATAAATCTTATAACAAAGTTGTATTTTTATAGATGAGATTGTTGGATAATGTGTGAAAAACAAAACAAGAGATCACTAACATGATGCCAAAGGGGTAAAAGACAGTAAAATGACAAACACAGTAACGAAATTACCAAAGCTAAAAGTCAAATAAAATCTCACTGCACCTCTTTTGGTTGTTTCCTAAATTACAAACGTATTTGTAAATGTGGTTTTTGTTTTTATTTGTCATTTTTTTCTTTGTGGTTGTTGTACTTGTATCTATATTCCTCCTATAAACAAATCACACCTTATTTTGACTTTTTTTTATGTTTTCAAGTACTCTTTGCCCCCCTTTTACATTTTTTATTTTATTTATTAGTTAAATTAATATTATTAAGAATATTGGGTTAGAACTGACATAGAAAATATATTAAAAAGCCTTTCTTGAAAAAACATTTAAGCCTATGTTATATACCTGTGTAAGGGAAAAAGTTTTATTTATTATCTTACTGGATAGTTATGTCTTTATCTAAACGAAATGTATATGTAAGAATTTTGTTGCATGGATGTCTAATTTAATCATAAGTCTCTATATAATGATAAAAAATAAAATCATGAAAATAATTGTTATATTATACTACTGCAGATGTTTATATTATTTGTGTGATCTTGGCTGCAAAAATACGAGTTTATGAAGTGTGCAAATTCAAGCGGTTTAGTGCTTGATTGTACATTGTCTATTTTCAATATGTTTGTGTATATATAATTTATTGTTTTGTTCTATCAGTGATGATTTTCACTAAAATTTCCTATGTCTTTTGTTTTTGTTTTTAATGTTGTCATTATTTTGTTTCTCTGTCAAGGTTTATATTTTGCTGCATTTTCTTATTTTTGTAATGTGTATATGTTATGTTCTTATTTTGTAATACTGTTTTCATTTACATATTTAATTCACGTATATTCTTGTCACACATCTATGTTGTTTTGGGAAACATGATTAAATATATTTTATTCTTAAAATGAAGCAGTAAGAACTAATTTGTTGTTATTATTATGTTTATTTTTATAGGTGTTTGTTGTTATTTTTTTGTATTTGCTAATTTTTTATTATGAGACATTATAAGTATTTGCTGACTTATATTTTATTGTTATTATTAAATTTTTTCTTTTGTTGTTATAAGTATTTGCTGTTATTATTTTGTTCTTGATTTTGATTCTTTTGTTGTAATTTTTAGGGTTTTTTTTTATTTTAAATCATTGTTTATATAGATTGGTATTGTAGTTGATATTGTTTTTCTTACGTTCTCATTTTTTAATAAATTATTATTATTTTCTACGTTCTCATGTATAAACCTTCCTCGTTATTTTGGTATACATTTATTTCCTAGTATTCTCTATGTTCCTTTTTTTATTTATTGTAGGTCAACCAGTCATGCTATTGCATTTAATGTAGTGCATTTATTGTTTCACTCCTGCCAATGGGACTCTCTTCATGGCATTGGTTATTCATGCATCTTTGAAGTATTCACACACCTTTTAACGTGGGGTTTCATACTATCGTATAACCCCTATACGATCGTATGTAGGGTGTGTAGATAACCAAAAGGTGTACGAATATCATATCCCTTCTTCATTTGATAAGTCATGACGTTATCTTACAAACATCATGCAACTTGTAAGCTATCCAAGAGGATTAGATGATGCAAATATCCTAACACGACAAGTGTTTGGGATTTCTCAGGACCGTCTCCGAGAATTTATATGCCTTGGCCAAGCCGAAATAAAAAGGCCCATAGACCCTAACAAATAACGAAATAATATAAGCAAAAAAAAATAGGCCCTATTTAAATGGTTTTTTTTTTGTTTAAACAATTAAATTTTTATATGAGCTTACTTGGTTATGATTTAGATTGTGTAAAAACTTTTTGTATAAAAATAAGCTTAAATTTGTATCAAGTGAAACTAGAACCTACAACCTTTTGGTTGGGAGTCATGCCTCTTCGCCACTAGACCAAACTAGTTATTGCATAATTAGGGTAAACATTAAATATACATATTTTTTTCATATATATATATATATAAAGTTTTGTGCCCCTGAAAACTAAGTACCCCGGCCGGTCGCCCGCTTTGCATAGTGTCCCAGCCGGCCTTGGGATTTCTTATGTTTATCTTCTTATGACTTATTTATAAGTCGCATTCTTGTGACTTATAGGAACTTTTTCACTCGTATATTAAGCAATTCCAAACAACTTTTTAACTTATTGATATGCTACAAGTTATAAGGAGGCAAAAATAAGAAATCGCGAACACCTCCTTAATGTGCCTAATATGTATTGTATTCATTTTTAACCAATTTACTCAATATTACACCTTTTGCATAAACATAGATAGCTATCTCGAAATTTTAAATAGTGCGTCTGGTAGTATATCGTTCTATCTAATCATCTTATACCGCTGTCAATAAGAAAATCATATGAGCGTATTTCATTAAACGGTTGTGAAACATATCAAGTTTTTTGTTTTTAAACATCTGACTCACATATTTAGAAGAAAACATCTAGTGGATTAACGAGTGTGACTTGGATCTGTGATTCATCCGTATGAACTAAAATACGTATTGTTACTATTTTATTATAACGAAAATGTTATAAAAAGATCATTTAAAGAGAAAATAAAGCCTTTTGCATATCATCACAAATGTTATTTTATTGATATATGTAAAATATGGGTGGGGGTCTCGATAAGTACATGGGGTTTTAGCGCAAAAACCGGTGACAAAGAACACAAGAAAAACAAACAAATTAATTGCGTCGTAACGTTGCAGTTCATTTGGTTTTTAATGAGACCCATCTACACACGTAGTCAACATCTCTATTCTCTATTCCCACGGTCAACTTCCCAAATATATTCTCTTTTATTTTTTAATAGCGTTTGGAACTCCCTCAATGTTTGGGTAAGCCCTTTTAGACAGATGTAAATTGTTCGTATTGATTTTGATACTTCAGACTTCACTAACACCATCAAAGAGGATACCCATTACTGTGAGAAACCCTATTGAGTCAAGTTTCGAATCTAAGACATTCAAATCTCAAGCGTTAACCATTACTCCTGCTATTAAAGTATTGAACCATAAGCTCAATTGCCCGAAATATATTATCTATTAACTTAAGGGCGGTGTTTCAGCTATGACAAAACTTAAATTTTTAATCTCATATTACATCTGTAGTTATATTTGCCGATCTCACATTACATCAATGTAGTTATGTTAAAGATTGATTATTCTTGTAAAATGAGTTATCCGATTGGTTTAACAACTGTTTTTAAATATTATGGTTTCAACTTTCAAATTCAAAACCAGACTTAAGGAGTTTTCACACAGTGGTAGGTCCTCTATTTGATGGTGTTTCTAGGTGATTCAAGTCAGTAATGATAAAATTAGTATGGATGACTGGTATCTCGTCTCAAGAAAACCCATTCAGGTATACGAGGTAAGTTTCAAAAAAAAAAATTAATAAAATCCTATTTACACCTGACCCAATTACAACTTGACGTTTTTCAGCTAAACTATTATTACCATAAAAGTGCTCCTTATTCTCAAGAATTAAAATTTTCCTAGTCTCAGTTATTCACAATCAATTCAAAATGTTAATAAAAAATACATAAGAAATCAACGCAAGTATTGTATGATATTGAAATCAAACACCATTAGTGCAATGCATCCCACTAGTTGATTATTGTTACTAGGGGCGAAAATTCATGACATGATTCAAAACCCGGCACGAAAAAATAAGGTTTTGAGTTATCTGACACAACCCGTTTTCTTCAACAGGTCATCAAACCCGAGCTGTTTAAAAAGTGGGTTTACCTGTTCACCCGTTTAAGAATTTTAGATAAGTTAATATTTTGATTTTAAAGATAAGAAGTGTTAAATTTTAAAGTTAAATACTTAGATTTTAATTTTTCATATATCTATTCACTTCCAATAATTTTTTTTAGTTTTAATTGTCTATTCTCTAATTATTTTAATTTGCTTGTTCTTATTTTGAGCTAATTATGTGAACCTAAGTTTGTTAATTGAAAATGAGAGATTAATACATAAAAACAATTAAATCTATCACAAATTATTAAAATGTTTTATATGCATATAACAGTAATTAATTGCTTAATTTATAATTGAGTCACTAAGTATTACCCATATTCGTAAATGAGTGTAAAATGGGTTGACCCGAACAGTACAGCACAAATTTAAATGGATCGACCCGACACGAATAAATATATGAGCTGGGTTAGGGTTGAAGAATCTTAACATGCAAACCCGCCAACTCGAAACCCATCAACACGTCAACTTGACCCCTACTTGTTTCCAACTGTCCTACAGCATGTTCTTCAGCATCCTCAACTTCCACTACGAACAAGTACAACTTATATATTCATATAAGATTGCTGCAAATGTTTACCGTACATCAGATGATTGTTGCAAACCTTTACCGTGCATCAGAAACATTCGGCTCGTACTCTTATATACTCAATCTCTTTGGTTGTGAAGTTCTTAAAGCCTTTCCTACTTCCATTAACTTGAGCAGTTGGTGATAGTGGCAACTTCTCAGTAGTACTAGTAGTATGTGTCAAAGGCAACTTCCCTAGAGTAAAAACCAAGACGATTCTTGAAAATTATTCTGTTTTCATAGGTGCATTCCTAGTTTATGTCCATTCAAAAATACA
The DNA here is from genome assembly GCF_021521415.1 of Bidens hawaiensis. Lineage (NCBI taxonomy): Eukaryota > Viridiplantae > Streptophyta > Magnoliopsida > Asterales > Asteraceae > Bidens > Bidens hawaiensis. The sequence goes on from NW_027492217.1 coordinate 262,447, forward strand.
TGAAACGCACACTCATCACATATCATCACTTGTAACGCATCGAATGCTTCACAATATAGTTAATTTACAAGCATCTTTAATTTATACGGATTCCAGCTATTTTCATAAATTCTCTCTCAATTCGCTCGTAATTCCTCAAAAGACATTTTTTGTTTGCTCATTTGTCGATTCTAACCTCAGTTATCAACCTACTGATCCTTAGTTATAGACCACAGAGACTAATCTAACTCGAACTACAAAAAATGTATCTAAAATCATACAAACTTTTAGATAAAGATAAGCAAATAAATCTCCTCCTTAGCCTCCCTATGAGATCGTCCTTAGCTCACCGGTTTATGTAAACAAATTAGGATTAACATGTCAACTACAACTTGACATTTTCAACTACACAATTATTACCGTAGCATAATCCATGGAATACTTGGTACCCTCACATGGCATCTTAGGACATCCTACCTAGTGGATATCAATGTAGGAGACAAGGTGATCGATGGAAAGACGTTGAGCACATTAGTGAAGGTGCCTTAATAGTAAGAAATTGATGCATTTCAATGCATGCATATCATATGCTATAGTCAGATTTGTTGCCTAAAATGCTTTCATGTCAAGACATACATATACATATTCTAGCAGTAATTTTTGTTGATTCTATCAATGGGAAATAGTTAATATCAACCAGCCCATACATGTATATTACATACAGTATAGATTCAACACCATAATCCTACATTGTCCAAACAAATTAAAATCTCAAAACCAACAGTCATATTTACATAAGATAGTGTCAAACGTGCATGTCATCCCCGAGTGTACGATATCGTTTAGATTTCTCCATGAGACCTGGTAATAGGAACCTCAGCCTCATTATCCAATGGCATATATTGTGCCATGATAGCCCGGATCTCTAAATCCATGTATCTCTGCATGAAAAGTTCACACAAGTCAAATAAAAGAACACAATGCGCACGTACAAACATATTGATTATATATCGATGTTAATACAAAACCAAAAGTAAAGAACCACAAGAACCAAATAACACATACATACTATATGTGATTCTTGTCTATTCACACTACTTATAGTGGTTATATGGTTCTCATAGTTTTTACATAATGAGCATGTTACATCTATTTCATTATTTATCATATAAATTGACTATAACGCATTTGGAATTTTGGATTTTCTTACATAAACGCGCGCGCATTTAGGGTTTATTTAGCCCACATGCCCAAGTTGGTTTCTTTATGGTTTGTTTATGGTTTATATCGATCGTTTGCTAGTCTAGTTAATAATGCGATTCAGTTTCATAACTTTACAAATTTTGATATGTTGGTATCAATAGTATTTTGTCTAAATGCATATATGCACATAGACTTCATGTCATGTGCATATTGTTAATTGAAAAAAAAAGAGGGGGGAGAAAAATAAACCATTATTTTCAACTTTAATTTATTTTATTGAAACACTATGTATATGTTATACTTACGCGGTTTTTAGTATAAGGTTGGTTTTGGAAAAATATAAAGTGCTATATTCCAACCAATTTAAATTAGAGAATTGCGAGAACTGTACAAAAAGGGGGGAGGGGGGGGGGGAGTTAAAAGACGTACCCGAACTCTGTACTTGTAGAATATGTATCCAACAACTCCAATAGCAATCAAAACAAAAAATGCCCATCCAAAACCCCAGCCATCGCTTGTATTAATGTCTTTAGTACCTGCCCAAGATTCATTAATCAAATCTAGAATCATTCTACAAATTTTGTGAATCATAGAATTACAGATCTGCCACAATCTCTTTTCAGATTAACCAATAAATCTTTGAGTTTGGAAAGTACCAGGAAACATATATAATAATACTCACTTGTGCATATATCATGTTCTTTAAGGTAGAACAAGTTGGCTGCACAGCTACACTCATAACTTCCCCATGTATTCTTGCACTTGCATTTAGAACACTGGCATGCCCTTTTCTCTTTGCATTCATCGATATCTAAGACATAACAAGGTAAGGATCATACAACAAGTAGCAAGTTTGACTTTTGACCCGAAAAAAGAACAACCCAAATTCCAAAATAGACTCATTTCATAATTAAATGGATCAAAATTGTCACTAGTCGTTAGAAAGTTAAGTTCGCAATCCTGAAAGAATCTTGTAGTACCTTCACAACTACTAACTCCATCTCCCTTGAAACCCGTTGGACATGTGCAACCTTTTGTATGACCATCCTTAAGGAAGATGAACAATATACATTCATACATATACATACACACATATACAAGCAAAGAGAGATAGAGAGAGAACTAACAATACAGGCAGTGTAGTTCCTGCCGTCGTTGGTGCCTTCCCAACAACCTCCATTTTTAACTTCACAACGGAGGGCTGTCGAAGCTACAATGTAAACAATAAGGGGCGTTTGGGATTCCTTATTTTACCTCCTTATAACTTTTTTAAAAGTTAGCAAGTCACAATATTATGACTTATTAACTTATCCTCTCACAGCATAGGCAATCCCAAACACCCCCTTATCTTTCATTATGCTAAATGCTTAATTATTGGTTAATACCATTAAAAAATATTATACTTATTCTCTATGAGAAAGTCCCCCAACGTAATATTATAGTATATATTTAAGTCCCTCAACTTGAAAAATTGCACGAAAAAGTTACCAAGTGTCATATATTGAACTCCCTAAACTTGTATGAAACCCACGTTCTTCAAAATTTTTTAAAACTAATGATTTGTTCACACTTAATTTGATTAAAAGAAGAAAGTGTAAGTTTTTTTTCCCCAAGATATTAAATATCACTTTATCAAATTTGACGAATTCAGAAGTTAACACGTTATTATGTTTAAAAAACAAAAAATCTCATGTACATGCATTGCATAACTTTAGGGATTGTATGCAAAAGTTTGTTTTATGACCTTTTGTGTACTTTTTACAAATTGATTGACTTTTAGAATATCAAAATTAAGCTCGGGAGTTAAGGGTCGTGCGTTTGAGAGGGAAGACCAGAGCTTAAAACTTAGCATGAGGATAGATTTTCTCGTGGAGTAATTAATTAGGAGTAGGACGAATAGATAAACGCGTGTGCAACAGTTAAAAATAAAAGAAAAAAACTGTTTGCGTCCCTGTGGTTTTAGGCGGAGACACAATGAGTCCCCGAAAAATCTTTTGAACTAGCTGAGTCCCCGTGGTTTTAGAAGCGAACAATTTGAGTCCCTGTGGTTTCAGAAACGAATAATTTGAGTCCATGTGGATTCAGAAACGAACAATTTGAGTCATGTGATTTCAATAAAATCTAAGTTTACCCTGAAAGTTAAGTAACGGCAGGGACTCAAATGGTTCATTTTTGAAACCACAGGAACTCAACCAGTTCAAAAAAATTTCGAGGACTCATTGTGCCTCCGACTTAAAACCACAGGGACTCAAACAGTAATTTTCTCTAAAAATAAAAAGCTCGGGAGCATTTCATGAAAAAAAAAAACAAAGTATGTTGGTATTTAATAATATAAAAGTAGTTAAACACTACATTTATTCTTAAATGGAAGAAAACTACCTTCACAATGTGTATAACCATCACCAACATACTTCACACCATTCACAATCGGGCATTCACACACTTTCCCGCGAAAAGTATCCTACATCATATGAATTAAAACATGTTTCAAGATGAGTCATAAGATAATCTAAACCATGGATCAAAAGTGGGACCATGTGAAAATAGAATTATCGCGGTACCTTGCAAGCGGTAATATTAGCAACTTTGTCTATCCAGCAGCCACCGTTGTCGATCAGACACTCGTTTGCTTCTATTTCTGCAAGCATTATATAATACAAAATCTATGGGTTGACCCGATCGAACCAAATTGATAATTTTGCAAGTGTTATTTTGATATGAACTCATTTTGATCAGAACCCGTTTTGACTTGTTACTAACCCAACCACCCATTTTCCAGGCTTAATACTGACCATTGCTTAAACATAATGTTGGTTCTGTGGTCTCCTTAAATCCCGAACAAATAGCTTTCAAAACGGCCTTGTTATCAAGTCTACCTGCACCAATTAATTGTTACTTGTTACGAATAACACCAACGAATAGTACAATTGAATATCAAGAAAGAAGAATTGTGATTGTATTAACAGATGAAAGATTACAGAATGAAAGAAAAACGAAATTATAGAACTTGGTAATCTAATTGAGTCTAAGAGCTTATAAACCCCAATCCCCAAATCTGGTTGTTACAGGTTAGTTAAAACCACTAACAATATTGACACTTTAACCCCTCCATCTTCCAGAAGCAGTAAAGATTGACCCGAAACTTATTACTTTATGAAATGACTAAACAGCCCCTGTACTTTCAAATTGCTATTTGCTGACAATTACTAACTTTCATATAACAATCTCCACGAAAGTTTCAATTGTCATATACCAATACCCAATGTTTCAACACAGTAATTGAACTTATGTCCTGGAAGTACTTTAGTAAGCATATCAGCAGGATTTTCCTCTGATTTAACTTGCTCAACTTTGACTTCTTTTGCATTCACAATTTTTCTTATAAAGTGCAACTTCACTTTAATATGTTTGGTTTTCTCATGAAACATACTGTTCTTAGAGATTTGTACAGCCCCTTGGTTATCACAATAAACCACAGTATCATCTAACTGCACACCAAGATCAGTTAAAAAACCTTTTAACCACAGACCTTCTTTAACAGCTTTGGTTAAAGCTACATATTCAGCTTCTGTAGTGGACAAAGCCACTACTTTTTGCAGCTGAGCTTTCCAACTTACCACATTTCCTAACACTTGAAATGCATATCCTGTAATAGACCTACCCCTGTCCATATCTTTTGCAAAAACAAAGTCCACATACCCAATGACCAAATTACCCTTAACCTCACCCCTTGACCAAAGACTAATCCAACATCCAATGTACCTTTTAAGTACCTTAAAATCCATTTTACAGCTTCTCAATGAACTTTACCTGGATTAGAAAGATATCTACTTACCATACTTACAGCATATCCAATATCTGGCCTTATACAAACCACTAAGTACATTAGACTACCCACTGCATTACCATATGGCACCTTCTCCCCATTTGCAGATAACTTGAAATGTGCACCTATAGGAGTAGAAACACACTTTGTGTTACCATCTAACATTCCAAAAGTTTCCAAAATTTTGTGCACATATGAACTCTGTACCAACTTGAGTTGTCTAAGATTTCTATCCCTTATGATTTCCATACCCAAAATCTTCTTTGCTTCTCACAACTCTTTCATATTAAATTCCCTTTTTAATAACTGTTTAGTAGCTTCAATTTCACTTCTGTCTTGACAAGTTACCAACATTGTAGGTTCCCAGCCGGATCTACACGAGATATCGCGTTCTACGTAGGTGCGGAATCCCTACGTAAGACGTTACGAGTATAGAAAACAATACGAGCTAACACACGATACGATAGCCAAACACACGTTGTATTCCAACCGTAAACACGTGATACTATGATCACTGAATACAAAACTCTCTGACTCGAATACACAAATAAAACCTCTATCTTAACTTAATGTCGAATAAGCCGTAAACAAATAGCTTATATAGACACGACAACTTCGCCTGGCATGTTCAGGCGAAGTTGTCCCTAACTTCGCTTGTCTAACAAGTTCGCCCATATAAGCGAACTTGTTAGCAACTTCGCTTACATACAAAACTCAAATCTAACTAACACGATTACAGACACTCGACACTGAACTACTGACATCATGCACCAACAGACTCCCCCTTGGCAGTAGCTTCATCTCTTTAGCTTAAAACACGTGTCTAGTAATCTTCAATCTTCTATCTTCAAGCATGCACTCCTTCTCGAACACAAACCGATACTATTCTCTGATATTTCCTCGCTTCGTCTTTCCAAGCAGGAATATAAAATATCTTCTTATCATTCAACACCTGCAAATCAGCTTGCGATAAGTTTACCAAGTGCATCGGATCATAAACTCTTAGCACCTCTTGTTCATCCTCGTCTTCCATCACTGCCTCAGCTGTCTCACAATCTACAAACCACCACTTCAGGTCTTTAAGCACATCCTTGGGCATTAGCTTCATCGGTACTTCTTTCAAACACCGGATCGGTTTATACTTCATAATCATCCAAGGTTTTCCATCAGCTCTTAAACCTCTATCCTTGTCTTCAACAAGTTTTCCCTTTTGTGGTTTCAATAGCTCAAATTTCTTCTCTTTTATACTCTCTTTCCACACAATCTTCCCAATGACTCTAGCCATATTATCGTCACTTCTGTTTATCAATCCCAATCTGGCTAAGTCTTTCACTTCACATTCTGGCAGTGTATTCAACGATCTCAACATCCTTCTAAAGTACTGAACACCGTCATACCTTTTAATCACGAAGAGCCTCAACTGCTCATCATATATCCAGCAGATAATCCCTTTCTTCGCTTCAGTATAGCCTTTAATGTTGTAACTCTTCTTAAACATTGTAGGGACCGCCGGATTCTTCGTTTTGACGAACCACTGAGCATAGCCTTATTTCCATCTAGGCTGCTCTTCCCATTCAGTCTCATCACTTGCCATCTCTTTACTCATATCTGCTTTCTCAACATCTGGAATGTCATGCTCAATATTTTCCTCAACTATCTCTCCCTCTTCAATCTCTGTATCAATCACTATCTGTTCACCAATCTTCTCTATCTCATCCACCGGTAGTACATCATCATCACCAACCAAACCATCATCCATCTCCTCTACGTCCAGTACCACCACATCATCACCACCAACTGCAGTTGTCGACTCCCCATGAGTTGTGGAAGTTCCAAGAGCTTGATCAGTTCTTGGCAACTCACCACCTGCACCTTTCGATGCATTGGGATCATCGTCTCTTGGTCCTCAACTCATCGCCTTTACAGCTCGTCTCCCCCTGAGATGCCAAGAACTCCTTGAAAGCATCTATGATTTTTCCATGTTGTACCAGCAGGGACGACTGCATCTGATTCTCTGCAACTAGGCGTTGAATAGCCTGGGTCTGGATAAGATTAATCCTTGACTGCTCTGCCACGATCCGTTCCAGTGCTGCTATTCGTTCAGAGCCTGATAGGGTTGCATCGAAATCGAACCTCATATGTGATATATCTTGAGTGTACTGAGTAGGGATTTCCGATGTCACCGGGACCTCAGAAGTAGAGATAGACGTAACCGCAGGTGGTATCGTCACCGATATCCCTGCAGTGGCCACAACAGTCGACTCGATAAATTGTGCCACGACCTCCGATGGAGTAACGGTTGGAGGCGGCAATGAAACGATCTCAGGAGCCGAAAGTTGGAAAGTAGTGGGTGGGAGGCCAAATGTGGATGAGGTAGCCACCACGGGAACAACCGTAGCGCTTGGCCCTGTAACCTGTAGTGATGAGGGAACCATTGTCATACCGGATAGTGCTGGTGGAGTGAAACGTACCACCCTAGAGCTCTCACCGGCTCCCGATCCTGCACCTATCCGTTCCCTTCTTGACCTCCGGATCAACTGTTGTACCTCTTCCTCATAATCTGACTCGCTGTCATCATCTGTTCTCTTTCTTTTCCCATGTAGTGTTTCTCGAGTTACCATAATCCTTCTTGCCTCTGCCACTTCATCATCAGAATCAGAACCAGCCACCGTAGCAGCTGTCCTAGTAACATTCACACCCGAAACACGTTCAACCGGGACCTGTACGTTCTCCTCTGTATCCACCTGATCCATATCAAAGAAGCCTTGACCACCAAATTCTGCATCAAGGTCCACGTACTCCTCCGGTGACACAACAGGAGCAGCAAGTATAGCTTGAGGTGCTCCTGCCTGTTGTGATGCCGGGTCCCTAAACTCGTCCCCTCGAGCAGGTACATACCCCGGGTTGATTAAATACCCAAACAGTGGAGTATGCCGAGGACGGAGCTCAGGTTTGCTCCTCGCACTGGAGGATCTACATTGGGCAAAGATCCGTTTGTTCACACTCTCTACATATCGGATCGGACGGCGCTGAGGAAGCGTTGGAGCAACATGATTCAAGATCATTTGAAGAAATCTTGGATACATGATAAATCGCTCACGCGCCATCGCTCTTCTTTGATGATCAATCTCATAAAAGACCATCTGACTAAAGCTGAATCGCTTGTTGTAAGTCAGAGCAGTCATCGCTGACTGCATGGTCGCGCCCATGCCATCAGTGCCCGCCTTTCTCCCTGACATGCAAACGATCATAACATGCATGAGAAAGCGCCACTGATCAAGTAAAAATCCTTTCCTCCTCTGCGTATCCCCCAAGGGACCAGAGTATCCCATTCTCAAAAACTCTCCATCACGGAAAGGAGCTACAAACTCTGTCGGGTCATCCCTTGTCTCATTCCCAAATCGTAAAGCCGCCCGGATTTGTTCAGAAGAGAACTGAACAATCTGATTGTTGACTGTTGCGCGCATCACCGGGGGCTCGACTCTACAGTCGTATTCCACAGTCTGCCAAAAATCCTCAATATTGGGCAAGGATATTGGCAGAGTTGTTGTAATCGCGTGGAGTATCCGCGAGCGTAACAGAAATGTGATGATTTCGCGGAAATCATCAACTCCGCTCGCCTCCGGGTCTAATGTAATGTACATGTTATGACCCGGGAAGAACTGTCTCTGGTGATCACCTCCGTCATCACCGCCTGCACCACCTGCTCCAGCTACAGCAGCCATATCTGCAACAAACAGGCTAAGTTAGATAAACGTCAAAGCGAATCACAAGTTCGCCTGTTACCATGAGCGAAGTTGTGATCAATTCTGTATAGGCGAAGTTAAAGGTGGGGAGAAGTTGGGAAACAACTTCGCTTCAACTTGAACTTCGTCTGATAACAGTTAAGTAAAATGGTCCAGGCGAAGTTAATGATAACTTCGCCTAATCACAACATCGCCTCATAAACTGTTTCAAAATCTATAATCAGGCGAAGTTACGGATAACTTCGCCTAAACTGTAACTTCGCCGAATTTGAATCGGCAACAGTTAGGGATGTCGAACGACGTGTAGATGATGATTTTGGAGATCGAGGACTCCGAAATACATGATTTTATGAAGTTTTAGACGTTCAAGTAGTTTACTATCACGTAATAACAAGTTTGAAATCGGGTGTTTAAGGTTCGAAAGAACGAGGTCGAGAATCGAGTCGAAACGACCGATGATCAACCTCAAAAACATTGATTATACGATACTATAAACCCTACACACCTTTAATCGACTTTGAACAGAGAAAGAATGAACACAGAAGATTCGATTGAGAACTTCGCTTAGGGTTACGGAGAGAATAAGTTCGCTGGATTGAAAAATAATGAACAGTCTGACCTTTAAAACTTCTTTATATAGGGTCAAAATTTTACAGGCGAAGTTATGGATAACTTCGCCTATTGCAGGCGAAGTTAAGAATAAGTTCGCCGGTATATTAAACTTTTCAAAACAAACCCCTATAATTTGAACAATTTGCAATTAAGTTTTAAAACATCCTTTAAAACGTTAAATGATACGATCAAGACCAAGTAACCAGGTATAAAATCAAACAATTACAAAAGTAACAAAAAATTTGAAAAATTAAAGTACAAGGGATCAAATTTCAGTCTCGACAGGGACTACCATGTTTTAGAAAAGATCCGAACAGGAATCATACTAATTACGTGACTGTCACATAGATCCGTGTTCAGCTGTATTATGACATAAAGAAACAGGTTGTAAGCAGGTAATCTACTTAAAATGGTTTTCATTGTTTCTGTGATACAGGTTAGGTTCAATTAAGCTCAAAACTTAAGTGGGCAACAACTCAGAGATTATGATGCCTCCTATCTATTCTTAAAGCGTATTTGGCTTTCCCCAAGTCACCCCGAATTGACCTTGACCCGTAGTGTCTGATTAAGTAACAATTACTCTTCGGTCTTAGACTCTGCTTCCCGTTCACCTTCTTGCGTCTTGATTGATAATCATTAACATTATGAACTCTAGAAATATTTTTTTTTATTTTTATTTAACATGTATATACACAACTTCACGTAGAAAACAACTGCAAGTCCCGAATCTGGATCACTGCAGCGTCTTGACACGTTATCTTCACGGGAATCAGAACACTCACGGGCTCGTGTATGACTGGGTAATCGCTTTTCTGCCTATCATTCGGAAAGATATGTATGAAGACATGCACAACTCTTAAGGAGTTTCCACATAAAATCGAGTAGATTTAGTTAGTATCACTTCTACTTTTACGCACCATAAAAAGCTACCATGACATACAATGACTGTTCTAAAGTCTTTTAAGCCTAATAACTTCACTAGTTAAGCACACAGAATCAGAATATCTATCACTTTCCAAGGTTGGATCAATTTTCTGTTAAACATAGTAAAGGTACTTCTTACGAAGTAGTAGACTTGAAAAATAATTTCATCTCCCTAAAAGAAAAAAAATTTAACTTCAATCGCCCCGACCAAATCAAAGTCTTCAGGGAAACGGCTATCCCGAAGATCCAATGGATCAGCTGGACCGACCACATACTAGTATGTGTCCTTCTAACTAAGTATGATCGATTAATTTTCAGCGAAAGAATAAAAACACATCATAAACCGCCCCGGTCACTTTCAGTCATCTGGTTAATGGCTATCCTCATATTCTACAAGTAGAAATGAGGACCAAACATATTCGAAGACATGTCCTTCAAACTGAGTTTTTTTTTTTTTTTCAAACACAAACATATGACATGGTTACTCGGGATTGATCATCCCATTCAGCTCAACAAGGTTTTGAAATCTAGTTTTGTCAAACGCTTTCGTGAACAAGTCAGCGAAATTATCTAACGTGTCAACCTTTTCGAGCTCAATCAGTTTCTTCTCAGCACAATCCCGTATAAAATGATGACGTATGTCAATATGTTTAGTTTTACTGTGCTTCACGGGATTGTTAGTTACTGAGATAGCAGCAGTGTTATCAATACAAATAGGAGTAAGTGAGAAATTCAGACCATAATCGCGCAACTGTTGTTGAATCCAAAGAACCTGGGAGCAGCAGTTGGATGCTGCCATGTATTCTGCTTCACAGGTTGAAATTGCGACTGAGGTCTGCTTCTTGCATTGCCACGACACTAGTCTGCCACCAAGAAACTGACATCCACCAGTTGTAGACTTCCGACTCTGATTGCACCCTCCATAATCAGAATCTGTGTAAGCGACTAGCTCCAAGTCTCCTCCTCTCGAGTACCACAACCCCAGCTTCGGCTTGCCTTTGAGATACCGCAGTATCCTCTTCGCACCCTTCAAATGAGATTCTTTTGGGGTTGCCTGAAAGCGTGCACAAAGACAAACATCAAACATTATATCAGGCCTAGAAGCAGTTAAGTACATTAAAGAACCTATAATTGCCCGATATTGGGTTGGGTCCACGTCTGCATCGTTGTCTGAATCAGCACCCAATTTGTGATTGACGCAGACTGGAGTATCATATGGAGTGCTGTCCTCCATCTTGAAGCGTTTGAGAACATCATGGACATACTTCGTCTGATGAATGAACATCCCGTCTTTCTTCTGATCAACCTGCAATCCTAAAAAGAAAGTTAGTTCACCCATAGCACTCATTTCAAATCTTTTCTTCATGACGGCCTCAAACTCCTGACACATGGAGACTTTTGATGCAGCAAAGATAATGTCGTCCACGTAGACTTGCACCAGCAGAAAGTCGCTACCCTTTCTCTTGAAGAACAATGTGCTATCAATCTTACCTCTTTCAAACTCATTCTCAAGTAAGTAATCTGATAAGGTTGAATACCAGGCACGAGGTGCCTGATGTAGTCCATACAGCGCTTTACTTAGCTTGTACACGTGATCGGGAAAGTCAGGGTCAGGAAAACCCGGAGGTTGCTCAACATACACAACCTCGTCGACTTTCCCAGTTTAGGAACGCACTCTTCACATCCAACTGAAAGACCTTCATCTCCTTATAAGCAGCAAATGCCAAAAACAGCCGAATGGCTTCCAATCTTGCCACAAGAGCAAACACCTCATTGTAATCAATCCCCTCTTGTTGATTAAAGCCTTTAACAACCAGCCTCGCCTTGTTCCTGATAACATTCCCTTTCTCATCTCTCTTGCATTTGAAGACCCATTTTGTGCCAATCGCATGCACATTCCTTGGTTTTGCAACCAAGTTCCATACTTCCATTTTCTTAAACTGAGCTAACTCTTCTTGCATGGCTTCGACCCACGAGCTGTCCTTAAGAGCCATTTGATAGTTCTTTGGTTCAATCTGGCTGATAAAGCAAGTGTACAAGCACTCGTTGATTATGCCTGATTCTTAAATGCTTGTGTAAACACAGGTGTGCTCATTCAAGCTTTGTCTTGTTTGTACACCGGCGGACAGATCACCTATCACGTTCTCCAAAGGATGATCTTTGTGAATTCTCGTAGTCGGAACCGAACTGACATTCAGATTATCTTCCAAGTTCGAAGATAGCTCGCCAATGGGTGATTGATGTTGAGAGTGAAACGGATTGATGAATTCCTCTTCAGTAGAGGCAGCAGGGGTATTGACAGCATTTGACGAGGAAGGCTGACATTCATCATACTGTGGTCGTTGCACCAAAGTGTCTTCCTCATCGCATATCATCTTCGTAGCAATTCTTTCCTCAACTTCTGCAAAATCCAAATAAGGCATGTTAAAAGATTTAAAAAGTCTATCATAGTCGAAAACCCCAGCGGGTCCCGAGCTTGGTTTTGGTGATTTGTAACTTGTGATATCAGTGTTACACACCACCTCAACCTTGCTGTTCGATGTATTAAAGACCCGTCTGTTGGGAGTCCCAACAACGTATCTGACTAAGATTCTTTCGTCGGCTACTTCACCAAATTTAGAATTGGTCTTTAATATCGAACACGGGGACCCAAATGGTTCAAGACCACTCAAGTTGGGCTTTCTCCCATGCATAAGTTCATAACAGGTTTTATTTAATCTTTTAACAGTTAACACTCTATTAAGGATATAACAGGCTGTTGCAACAGCTTCAGCCCAGAACACCACGGGAAGTTTCGAATCAGCCAGCATGGTTCTGGCTCCTTCAATTAAGGATCTGTTCTTCCTCTCAGCCACTCCATTTTGTTGTGGTGTATACGGTGCGCTGTATTGGTGTTCTATCCCCTTTTGTAAGCAGAAGATCTCCATCTCGTAGTTCTTGAACTCAGTTCCATTGTCACTCCTGATGAATTTAACCCGTTTCCCCATGATATTCTCAACCTTGGTAACCAAATTCTTTACCATCTGCACTATTTCATCCTTTGACTTCAGGAAATATACCCAGGAATATCGAGAGAAATCATCAGTGATCACCAAGCAGTAAGATGTTCCTCCTAGACTTCTTACATTCACGGGACCGAAGAGATCCATGTGAAGTAATTCTAGGGTACTGACAATTGAATTGACCTTCTTGGTGAGATGGGATTTCTTGTGTTGCTTTCCCTTTTTGCATGATAAGCATTTGTCTTCAAAGTTGAAATTCTTCAAGGGAACACCCAGCACAAGCCCATTTTTGACAAGGTAGTTCATTTTCCGAAGATGAATGTGTCCCATTCTCCTATGCCACAACTCGGACTCCGATTCAGTTGCTTTTGACAGAAGACACGATTCTTCTGTGGCCATCTCAGTCGACCTCATATCCATGATATACGTATTCTTCACTCTTGGAGCCTTCATAACAATCCAATCCTCTGGTATCTTAAAACCAGGATACAACACAATCGCTTCATTCTTTGTAAAATGTACGGTGTAGTCTTTGTCACAAATCTGCGAAACACTCAGCAGATTGTGCTTCAGTTCTTCAACAAAATTTACTTTCTCCAAAGTCATCTTTCCATTCGACACCGTCCCTATTCCTGTAATCCTTCCACCGCTCTCTCCTGCGAAACTCACTCTTCCTCCTTGAACAGGTTTCAAGTCGTGTAACAATTTCTTGTTACCCGTCATATGCCGGGAACAGCCGCTATCCACAACCCATTGATTGTTGGCAGCCCTGTTCAACTGTTCCTGCACGATTAAAGCAGATGATTAAAATCTGGGACCCAAGACCGATTGGTCTTGGGTCGATACATTCCATACCTTGGCTGTCCAAAGTTAGTATCATAATAATTTCTGTGAGTCCTAACAGGATACCTTCTTGTGGATTGACTATGAGGCCATCCAAACCTTCGTGAATTAAAAGAATTATACTTAAGGTTTGGTTGTTAGCAGTGAAAAACTGAGATCTATTTCTTTGAAAACCTGGATTAGTCCATTTTCTGAGATGGGTTTTCATTTTTACCATTATATTGATTAATGTTAGTTCTTTTCTCAGATTTTGAAGTCTTCACACCTCTGAATTTCTGCTTCAGAGGGCAATCAGCAACAAGGTGTCCTAATTGATTACATCTAAAACAACTCATGTGTCCAACTTTCTTATCAAAAGTTGTCTTAGATGTTGAGGCTGTATTACTGCCCGTTTGTCTCACATATGGTGGGACATACGGGTTTAGTGGAGACTTCTTTTCAGGTGTTTTATTTTTCTCTCCACTTTTTGGTAACACTTCCTCTTGCTTTGTCTCACTCGACTCAGAGGACTTGTCTGAGTTAGATGAGACTGGACTCGGAGCATAAATCTTAACACTTGCAACAGGCTTACTAACTTCTGGTTCTTTAATAGTAACTTGAACTGGAACTATCTGACCATAGTCAACATCGACAGATTTCTGATTACTAGGGTCATAAGTGTAATTATGATTGAAAGGTGGTGGAACTTCATGATAACCAATTCCTCCCCTTTTTGTGGAACCTTGATCACTAACGAGGTGATCAAGTATAGCGGAGGAATTTCTGAATTGCTCAAGTTTCCTGTTAAGTTCCACCATTTTTACCTGGTGATCAGCTATCTGTTTTTCCCTTTCAGCTATTAGTTTGGTTTTCTCTTCTAGAACCTCATAGCTAAGATCAATCACTTGAATTTTTTCAGCAAGCTTTGCTTTAAGACTTTTAATATCCTTCTCACTAGCTTTAATTTTTACTTTGTAACTATTTTCTCTAGCTTTAGTGAAATAATGATCTTCTTTTAAAGTTTAAATTGCGCATCCAAACTAACAAACTGATCAGTTATAGTTGTCAGTTGTTCAGACAGATGTTCACACTTAGTACAAGGGAGTTCGGTACTTACCTCGGAGAGCTGGTGTAACACCCCGACCAAAGGCGGATTATACATCGGGGCGCCACATATTGCTTCATTACTCGCGACACTATTGGTGTCAATATTTATTAATACACATTTTATCGCGCACACGCGCAGCGGGGAAAATATAGAACATAAATCAAACATAAATCAATATATTATAAATTATAACATTCAAACATCATTAACTTGTCCTGATACATTTTAATTCTAGGTCCAAAAGTAAAAACGTCCTACGTGTCCACAAGCTCCAAAACAGCTACTGCAAACCTGAACATGTGTTAAAATAAACGTCAAACACTTGCGTGTTGGTGAGGAATCAAGTTTAATACAGTACATAGATAACAATAAATCTGCGCGCAACAGTGTATGTCTGGTTTTCAACAAGGGTGTAATCTGATCGGGACCAACTCTAAGAGACAAGACTGCCAGTGCTCACAATTGAGCTCACAAACAAGACTAACTGTGCATGTGTAAACAAAAGAGAAAATCATAAACGAATGTTCTCCCGTGTTCATCTAATGGTACCATGAAAACTGCGGAATAGACCGACAAGACGGTTAATGATCCACACATACAAATAAACAGCCAAGTCTACGTCCTCAACACATGGGATACTGCGCGACTAAAGTTCATAAACAAGTTTGAGACACTAAGTTTGTATGAACACATGAACATCCCAAAATATTAAAAGCAAAAAGGGATTAGATACGAGATAACTCACTTGATAAACGATGCGGTGTAAGATAAAGCAAGAACCAACTTTAAACAAGCACAAGTTAACCTATAAATAAGATTATTGTTTTAATGATCTGTTTTAAGTCTTGATTATAAGTTAGCATAATTAATAAGTAAATTATTATATATAATATATATATAGTACCGGAAAAGCAGGGAAGAACAAGGAGGAAGACGGAGGCAAGAGAGGAGACGGCAGGAGGACAACGGCAGAGAGCAAAAAGGGAGGAAGAGATAATGAGAGAGATTAAGTGTTTTGTGTGTGAAGTGTTAGGAAAATATTATTATTACTTATAGAGAAACCCTAGGAGACATAAACCCTAGAAAAAAAAGGGGAAAAGATCTCAAAAAGTAAAAGAAAAGATATCAACGGTAAAAAGTTCTGAAAAGTAAAGATATCAAAAGATATGGCAGCTGCAGGGGGCAAGATAAAGCTGTCAGGGAAACAGTAAAAAGCATGGGCGGATCAGATAAAGGTACTGGTCAAGCATGGCAAAAGCAGATCTCAAAAGATAATGTCAGTCACTTTTTCTACCAACCAATGGGGGTTGGTACGCATGCTGCGCCGAAAGTAACTATTCAGACATAAAGCAGATTAGGTCAACAGCTCAAAAGATAAGACAACACAAAAGCAAACGGCTAGATTTAAACAGAAGATACAAGGGTTAAGCGCGGGAAGGCTGAGTGCGCGAGCGCGAAGGCTGGCACAACAATCCCTAGCGCACTGCGGGAAGAATCACATCCTTAGCGTGCTGCGTGAACTAGAATTCTAAGCGCATCGCGGGAAGAACATACATTCTTAGCGCATTGCGGGAAGAACATGCATTCTTAGCGTGCTGCGAGAAGAGTTCTCTTCACACATCGCAGGAACAAGATGTCTTCACGCAGGCTTCCATGTAAGGAGTCTGGCGCGTGGAGCTGCAGACATCCTTAGGCGGGAAGAAGGCGGAATGAGAGAAGGAAGAGGGAGGGGACGGCGGAAAGAAAGAGAGAGAAAAAGGCGGAAGGAAATTTATATTATTATTAAAAGTAAAATATAAGTATAAATAAATATTAAATCATAAAAGAAAGAGATCGGATAAGGGAAACGGGTACCTGGGTCGGGTCGGATCGGGGCAGATGTTACAGCTGGTCTGCCACATCTGCCATGTAAGCTTCATTTTCGCCAGTTCCCTCTCACTATCTGCAGTTTCGATTTTTGCCAAATTGGCCTGTTCAAATACTTCTTCAACATGCAGATTCCAGTTGTACTCCTCGTTCTGTCTGGAAATCATGGCTCTATAGTCATTACCACTACCACTCTGCTGTGTAGATCTGTTTTGACTGTGTTCTACACGTTCATTTTTGCACTCTTTTGCAAAGTGGCCATTCTGCTGACAGTTGTAACAGCGTACCTTCGACTTATCAAACCCCCGGCCTCTCTCCGACAAACTTCCTGCCAGTCTTCTTCATGAACCTCTTAACCCTTCTGACAATCATAGCCATCTGCCACTGCAGATCCATCTCCTCCAGATCATCAGCATCGATCTGATCATAGTCTTCATCCAAAATTGCAGGATCAACAATCTTACCCTGAATGTAGTTCTCATACGAAGCAATAAAAGATGCATAGAAAGCAAACTGCTGTTCAGCAGATTAACACTCATGGGCATCTTCGAGTAGTTGTTGTTTGACACACTTGGGGAAAAACTACTCTTGGTCGCTTGAGGTTGAGAAGCATTTGATCCTCCAGCTACAAAGCACACATCACCGTTCATGTTGAGAGATACATGTCCTTCGTGTGTTGAGTTAGCGCCTGACTCTCCCTTAGAGTAATAAGCAGATAATTCAGTTTTCAAACTTGATCCAGAGTTAACCTTTGCACCATACATACCCGGATCTTGAACCTGATCGGTAGTGTCTCCTTTCGTACCATGTTCAGTTCAAACGTTCTTAGCTTGTTAACTGCTGTCTCCAGGTCATAGTCAGCAAAGTCTTTGTCTTCTCTCATCAACACAGTATACATCTCCCATTTCGGTGGGAGAGCATCAAGAAGCTTTTCAACAATCTCATCTTCTTTGTAAACAATTGAATAGTTGCTGAGTTCAGTCATCAGATGATAATATCTAGTGATGATATCATCAAGTGATTCATTCTTCAGATACTTGAAGACCGAGAATTGGGTTTTTAGAAGTTTAATTTTCGAGGCACGAATTCCCACATTGCCCTCAAACCGGTTCTCAAGTGTTTCCCAAAGCTCTCTAGCAGTTTTATACTTTCGGAAGGTGTGAAGTATCTCTTGTGGAAGAGCCATTGTAATTGCTGCATGAGCTTTGCTTTCGGCCTCATACATTTTCTTCTCTTCTTCTTCCATCTCTTTGTATTTCTTGATCTGATCACGACCCTCATACTCAGCAGTAGGTGGAATGTAACCATCTTGTATGCACACCCCACATCTTGCATCTTGATACTTGACATATTGTTCAAAACGATCTTTCCACGCTACATAATCAGTTTTCTTAAGCATCTTAGGTGCCTTTGTAGCCGAACCCGCTTCTACTTCCATCTTTACCAGTTCGGTAATGTTTATCGAAGACATCTTTCACAAAACTCAAAGAAATCCGAAAATCAAAAATTTTATTTTCAAACAGCACTGTAGGCGAAGTTGTGGATAACTTCGCTTAAAACTTAACTTCGCGTGAATTTGTAACTTCGCTCACTTTCTTAAATTCGCCGGATTGGCGAAGTTGAGAATAACTTCGCTTAAGTTGAGCGAACTTGGGAGGTAGGCGAAGTTGTGGGTAACTTCGCTTGAGGTAAGCGAACTTGAAGAGGTAGGCGAAGTTGTGGATAACTTCGCTTAACCTTATATCTTCGCCGAAACCCTACTAACAGTGACGGCAACTTCGCCTGATGAACACGAACTTTCTGCAGATTAGATTTCTGGGTTTTTCGAGGTTTGTGAAGGTGTTATGGGTTGTTTATGATTGTAGGAGGTGAGTATAGCACAAAAACTCAGAAAACTCGTCTCGCGAATAGTCGAACGGAACGATTTCTACACCCGCGTGATAATCCCGAACCACACAATCGAGCAAATGCTCTGATACCAATTGTAGGTTCCCAGCCGGATCTACACGAGATATCGCGTTCTACGTAGGTGCGGAATCCCTACGTAAGACGTTACGAGTATAGAAAACAATACGAGCTAACACACGATACGATAACCAAACACACGTTGTATTCCAACCGTAAACACGTGATACTATGATCACTGAATACAAAACTCTCTGACTCGAATACACAAATAAAATCTCTATCTTAACTTAATGTCGAATAAGCCGTAAACAAATAGCTTATATAGACACGACAACTTCGCCTGGCATGTTCAGGCGAAGTTGTCCCTAACTTCGCTTGTCTAACAAGTTCGCCCATATAAGCGAAATTGTTAGCAACTTCGCTTACATACAAAACTCAAATCTAACTAACACGATTACAGACACTCGACACTGAACTACTGACATCATGCACCAACAAACATATCATCAACATACAGAAGCAAATAGACGAATTTGCCCCTGCAATATTCTTATGATATACACAACAATCATAAAGACTTCTTTTAAAATCATTACTTATCATGTAATCATCAAATCTCTTGTACCGTTGCCTTGGTGACTGCTTTAGACCATACAAGGATTTCTTTAACAAACATACCATATCTTCACAGCCTTTAACTTCATATCCCTTTGGCTGTTTCATATAAATTTGTTATTCTAGATTACCATGTAAGAATGTTGTTCTCACATCTAACTGATCTAACTCCATATCATATGAAGCAGTTAATGATAAGATCACTCTTATAGAAGTATGCTTTACAACAGGCGAAAAAATTTCATTGTAGTCTATTCCTGCCTTTTGTGTAAAGCCTAAAACTAACCTTGCTTTGTACCTAGGATCTCCACCTTTCTCTTGGCTTTCCTTTAATTTGTAAATCCATTTACAAGACACCAATTTACTGTTCTCAGGCTTCTCAACAAGTTCCCATGTCTCATTCTTTTATAATGAATCCATTTCCTCATTCATAGCTTTCAACCACTTAACTCTATCAACTGAATTAATGGCTTCTTCAAATGTAAGAGGTTCAAACAAATTTTCATTCTCTGAAGCCATAAAAGCCACTGCAGAGATATCATCACCTTGTCTATACCTCAATGGTTGCACAATGTTCCTTCTTGGCCTATCTTTTGCAATACTGGGACTTCTTTCATTAATGACAGAATTACCCCTGTCATGTTCTTCACCAGTTTCTACTTCTTTAGGCTCCACCTCAATTTGAACACCATCACCAATCATTAAATCCTTACCAGATGTGCTTGCACCATTCATAAAATCTGATGCTTTCATTAAACTTCACATCTCTACTAACTATGACCCTTTTACCCTTGTTTTCCAATTTCCACAGCCTGTACCCTTTAATACCTTCAGGATACCCAAGAAACACACATTTAATAGCCCTTGGTTCCAACTTACCTTGACTAACATGTGCATATGCCAATGACCCAAATACCCTTAGACAACTATAGTCTTGTTTCTCGCCTGTCCAAGCTTCCATTGGGGTCTTCGTTTCAATAGCTGATGAAGGAGATCTATTGATTAAGTACACAGCAGTTGTGGCTGCTTCTGCACAAAAAATTTTTGGTAAACCTGAGCTAATGATCATACACCTCATCCTCTCAGCTATAGTCCTATTCATTCTTTCAGCTAGACCATTTTGTTGAGGAGTACCAAGCACTGTTAAATACCATTAGCTCTACAAAACTTATCGAACTCTTCACTACAGAACTCTAATCCATTTTCAGTTCTTAGCTTTTTAAGTTTCTTATCAGACTGATTCTCCACCAGTGTTTTCCACTCTATAAACTTTTCAAAAGCATCACTCTTATTCTTTAATATGTATATCCATACTCTTCTAGAATAATCATCTATGATTGATAAGAAGTACCTAGCACCACCAAGTGAATCATGTTTAGCAGGCCCCCAAAGATCAGAGTGAACATAGTCCAAAATACCCCTGGTAATATGTTTAGCCCTGCCAAACTTCACTCTTTTGTGCTTACCTAAAACACAACTTTCACACATGCTAATTTCACAACTTGTTAGTTTTCCCAAGACTTGTTGCTTGTTTAACTCAACAAGTCCTTGTTCACTAATATGACCAAGCCTCCTGTGCCATACCAAATCTGCACTTTCAGTATCTTCTTGAACATGATCTGCTGCACTAGATAAATCAACACTACCCTCTAACAAATAAATGTTATTATTTTTCCTAGTACATGTCAAAACTAACATAGATCCCTTAACTATTCTAGCTTTCCCATCTTTCAAATTCACATGATACCCTAATTTCTCAAGAGTACCTAATGACAAAAGACTTTTTTTCAAATTAGGAATATACCTCACATCTTTAAGATCAAATGATACCCAATTCTTCAGTTTCAGAGTAATTATACCTGTCCCTAGCACCTGACAAGTCCTATCATCACCCAACTTTATAGTTCCAAGATTTTCCTCCTTGAGTTCTCTAAAAAACTCTTTGACAGGAGTCATGTGGTATGAGCACCCTGAGTCCATTACCCACTGATTTTTCATATTATCATGACTATCAATGCAGAATACATCTGCACTGTCATATCCATCTGTATGTTCATCTGACATATCTTTGCCCGTATGACTATTATACCCTTTTGAACTACTGGCTTCTCCCTTCTTCTTCTTTAACTCTGGACAATCTCTCTTAAAGTGTTTCTCAAAATTACACACATAACATCTCTTCTTGATTTTTGATTTTGATCTTGAATGAGTCTTACTCTTTGAACCCCTCTGATCAGTTCTTCCTCTTACAAACAACCCTTCTCCACCATCTTCACCATGATCAGATCTTTTCTTTAATTCTTTGGAATTGAGAGCAGCCAAAACTTCTTCCATGGTTAATGTCTCTCTTCCATACATTAAAGTATCAACAAAGTATTCATAGGTTGATGGTAATGAAGTCAGGAAGATTATTGCCTGATCTTCATCATCAAGTTCAACCTCAATATTCTCAAGATCCAAGGTGAGTTTGTTAAACTCATCCGTATGATCTTCAAGGGACTTACCAGTATTCATATTAAAGGTATACAACCGTTTCTTCAAGTGCAGGCGATTAGCTAGTGATTTTGTCATATACAGAGATTCTAACTTGGTCCAGACTCCGGCAGCTGTGATTTCTTTTGACACTTCTCGTAACACTCGATCACCCAGACTCAAAATGATCGCACTATGCGCTTTCTCGAGAATATCCTTCTTTTTTCTATCCGTTAATGCCTCCGGCATGTTCGGTTCACCCAACAAGGCATCGGAGATACCTTGATGAACAAGAAGAGCCCTCATCTTCACCCTCCACAGTGAGAAATCGTTTCTCCCATCAAATTTCTCCAATTCGAACTTAGTGGACACCATCTTGATCTTCGTATTGCGGAATTAAACGAACGAAATCGTTAAATCAAGCCAACGTGGCTCTGATACCAATTGTTACGAATAATACCAATGAATCGTACAATTGAATATCAAGAAAGAAGAATTGTGATTGTATTAACAGATGAAAGATTACAGAACGAAAGAAAAACGAAATTATAGAACTTGGTAATCTAATTGAGTCTAAGAGCTTATAAACCCTAATCCCCAAATCTGGTTGTTACAGGTTAGTTAAAACTACTAACAATATTGACACTTTAACCCCTCCATCTTCCAGAAGCAGTAAAGATTGACCCGAAACTTATTACTTTCTGAAATGACTAAACAGCCCCTGTACTTCCAAATTGCTATTTGCTGACAATTACTAACTTTCATATAACATTACTAGACAGATTTATTTAAAAAAATGTGAGATGAAGTTTAACATCAAAATATTTGCTGTTGTAGAATGTAATTGTAGACAACATACCTCTATATTGTCTGTTATTTATTACAAGAGTCGGTTGCATTGTCACATCCCCACAGGTACCATCCCCTATCTGCAGATTTACAATAACATGAAAGACCAATAGACCATGCAAATGAGAAGTTAACAATGGGCCGGGGACGAAGCCCAATTAGGCCCAAAAAGCCTAATCCCATAAAATCCTATAATGTGTGTAATTTTAGTTTATTATTTGGGGTATTATCGTACAAAATGATTTATATTATTATAATTTTGTTATATTTATAATTTTTGTTTGAAGAACTTTATGTGATAAGTTTAAACCAAGTGATAAGTTTAAACCAATGTTAAACTTTTTATAATTTATAATCGCTTTTAAATAATATTATCATACAACATTAAGTTTTGGAACAAGCTTGGGCCCAATTAAAAGTTGCACATCTCTAGTTTCGTTCCATTTATTTATAAATTGGTCATTTTGGGTTACATTTTATTTTGAACTTGAACTTGAACTTGAACTTGAACTAGAAGTAGAACTAGTCCATTGGTATAAAAAATTACATTAATAGAAAACGTCTCAGTTGGTTGATTGCTAATGTCCCAAGTCGTTTAATTTACAGAATCAGATCATTAGTGATATAATAATTATATTTGACACTAATAGTTATAAATAATAACAAACCTGTGCCTCCTGCTCAGCCTTGAGGACTGCGTTTTCGGTTTCTGCTTCTATATTACCCACACATTCATTTATTTTCGCAATCTCAATTCCTGTTTATAGCACATATATAAAGTCAATATTAGCTAAAGAGTAATTAAGCATAAACCAAAAAAAGAGATGATTAAAAGAAATAACCACATTTTATGACACTTTAACTTACTAAATGTTGCGATAACTTCATACGCGCATTCTTTGTTAAACTTCTTCTCTTTCATTTGACAACGATTTGAAAAATCCGTCACATAGTCCCACCAAAACCATGGTTTCCCGTCTTCACTCGCCACTTTATAAAAACAAGCCTGAATCAAATTTTGAACAACAACTTCTTTCCCAGTATACCCTTTACTAAAATCTCCCTCAGGATCCGGAGCACAATATCTCCCATGATTAATACACTGAGACTTGCACCTTTCGCTTGATTTATAATCCTCCGGACAATACCAAGTTATATAATGTGGGGTGAATTTTGTGTGACCTTGTTGTTCAAACATTTTTGCAACATGTTTAAACGTTTTAACAAAGTTTAACTGAGTGTCACACTTGAGCCCACATTCGTCGTTGCTGTTGGTCCAAAATGCGTATTCAACGCGCTCATCTGGATGAGGGAGAGCTTCGGTCCAATCAAGAATTACAAGGACAATGTCATTGTTTTCTAGGGATTGTTTTATTAATGTCCCAAGTGATTGTGTGATGAGGACAGATGAGATTGTTAAGTTTTGCAAGTAAGTGGCTCCTGGATCTTCTGGCATTTCCATTGTTATTAATTTATCGGAGTCACCCTCGACGAGAATAGCATCAGCCCCGGCATTTTGTGCGTTCCATGCCTTCTTTGAGAAGTAGCAGCCTATCAAATAGATAGATACGAATGACTTATGCCTTGTATGTCAAGAAACGGTTTTGTCGTTTTGGACAAGTGGGACAAAAGGAAACATGACAGAAATAGCCCAAACTTCAGACGAGGGTAATTTGGTGTATAAGTGGAGTTAGGTAAGGTCTCAGCAAGCCGGATCATGTGGCAAACTGTCTTAGTCTCTTAGGCATTTTGACCCGACCGTCAGGCCCAAATTCCATCAATTAGGGCTTCGGTTTCGTCACCCAAGATTTTCCACAAATTTTAGCTTACTTGTATTCTTTTCTTTTGGTGTAATTGATTGTATTAAGCTGCACGTTTATTTGTGTCGTTAATCTCAGTATATAAATATTAGCTTGTAATTTGAATATTTAGCAAGAGTTTATAGAGTTAGGGGTGTTCATAAATCGTCAAGATTGACCGAACGGCGCAAACAAAAAAAATTACCTTGGTTTGGCCGGTTTGATATATGTACGGTCTGGTTCACAGTTGGTTTTTTATGTCAGATGGTTTACGACTTGAAACTTTAGACCACTTAAACAGAACTAGGCGTTTAACATTAACTAAATTTTTTTAATAATAAAAATATGAAGTTAGGTGTATATATTAATTAAAATCAAAAAGGTGGTGGTTACGTACTTATATTGAAACAAAAGACAAGCGAGCAACAAGTTGTGCTGCTACCCATTTTTAAAAATAAAAAGTATTCATAAATTAATACAAAAGTATGCTTCTAACTTTTTATTTATATTTTATTTTACCTTTTTTTTTTGTGTGTATAACCATTTTTTCAAATGAGTGATTTAAATACCTAATGATTCTAAAAACCGTAGATCGATCGGAGCTTTCAATTCATGGATGCAAAAAACAAACCGAAAAATTGTAAAACTGTGAAAACCGGTCATTTGAGAAAGTTCAAACGCAAATTTTGGTTTACATCAATCTTTTTGAGAATTCTTTCGGTGTTTATTTTTGTTGCTTGCACTATGCATCAAGTTTTAACTTGAAACTCATATTTCCACAAAATCACTTATTCACTTATTATAACAACTTTAATTCGATCAGATCGAAATGAATGAAACCAGCAATCCCACAAAACATATAGAGAACTAAACCAACATAATTCATAGTCAAGATATCACTAATTCATCATGCATCAAAATAAACCACAAATAACTTAGCAAAGTGTTCTTACCACCGCGATCCGCAAGAAGAAACACGGGAAGGCCGCCAGGCTTCTTCGGCTTGAAAGATATATCATCGGTGAGTTCGTGGCAAGCTTCATGATTCGCCTTTCGATATCTAACCACACCGGTTAATGTTCCTCCGTATCTAGGAATACCAAAATTAGCAAGTGCACATTTGTAAGTGTCCTTCAATTTCTCAGGTGATGTCACCTTCAAACTGATGTTTTCCACCACAAATCTACACAAACAAGATTCAATGGTGAACAGAAACCAAACACAAATCACAAAAACCAACTTTAATGTTCTCATAATATCAAGTTTTGATCAAAATTCAACACCCAAATTCAAAGGGTATGCATGTAGCTAAAATATGAAGTGTCGCTTGTGATGTTTGATATGTACAAAGTCGGAAACTACGATGATGTCGTTTTTACAAGGCCGGCAAATTGGCGATTAGTCAACGGGCCATAAAAATCCAATAGCTTCGGAACAATACTTTTAAATAATATATTATAAAGTAAATGCAGTTTTCGTCTATTTGGTTTGTCAAAATATGTGATTTTAGTCTAATAATTTTAAATTTGTGATTTTTGTCCCTTTAGTTTCATTTCACTTACAATTAAACCTGAATTCACTAATCCCGTCAAGTCTGGTCGTTAAACCCAATAGCGTGTCCTTCACGTGAGGGGCAGTTTTGTCATTTTCTCCCAAAATAAACCCTAGTCCTAATTCACAAGCCCCCTCACGTGAGGGGCTGGGGTGTATTTTGGAGAAAAAAAGGATACCCCTCACGTGAAGGACACGCTATTGGGTTTAACGACCAGACTTAACGGGATTAGTGAATTCGGGTTTAATTGCAAGTTAAATGAAACCACATGGACAAAAATTGCAAATTTGAAACTACTGGACTAAAATCACAGATTTAGACAAATCATAGGGACGAAAACCGAAATTCACTATATATTCTAAGTTAAAGTATAACTCATTAACGAATAATATTCTTACAGACAACAATGTAAACAGTGACATTCTTAATTTTTACTTTGTAGTTGATAAGGACTCCGTCTGCTCATAACTTTCAACTTTATTTCATGTTGTTTCATAATATCTTATAACATTATGATTCATATAAAAATTAGTCGAATGTTTGTTCACGGCCTACAAAGTTACTTTGTCGTTAGACTAAGCTTAATGGGTGACAACAAGTGGCGCTTTTAAAACAAGACCCCCCCCCCCTCCTGACGATAAGAGGGGCGATGGGGGGGCATGAACTTGTCGCCGGTGAGTGAGAAAGAATATTATTATTTTAATATTATGACCATTGGCCAACGGTCAAAAATAAATAAAAAAAATAGATCAAAACAATACACACACACAAACACATCCTCTTCTTCTCCAAAAAAAATACATACTTCATCTCCAACATTTTCAATCTTTCAAATAAAAATACTACATCTCTTCTCCAAAATACCTACGAAAATGAATCCTAGAAACAACCCGAACTATCAATTCCTCGCTTTCGGGCAATACCATACTTTGCAAAACCAACCGAACCTAAACTATACATGGTTTAGTTTCGGTCAACACCCTACTCCGCAAAACCAACTTCCCGAACACCGGAAACCAACCGAACCTAAACTATCCATTTCCTTTTCCTGACTGAACTTAAGCATGTACGCCAACTTGCTCAACCCCTAAAACCCCATGCCGGTGTTCGGGTCTAGCCAACCAGAGACGGTGTTAAAGACTCAATCGGCGCAGGCCTCAGGTTCAACCCGAAAGGTGGGCCATAACACAAAAGGAAGGAATCGGGGGAGCCGGTGGCGCCACATGAGTACTTACCGTGGACGAAGGAGGAGGAACTAGCTCTCACACGAGCTTGGATCGCCATTTCGGAGGATCCCGAAGTTTGTAAGTTATTAATATTAAGTATTATTTAACTTTATTTAGTAGTTATTTAAAATTAATTTTAATTGTAGCAAACTTTCTAACCGTCGAAATTTGTTGGAAGAAAATATTTGAAGTTTGTGTCCAGCTTACGGGCAAACCGGGTGATTACGGGGGTGAAGAAGCGGTTCAAGCCCATTTGAATGTCATAAACAAATAATGCCAAAAATATAGTGAGATATACAACCGAGTGAAGCAAACCGGTTGGAGTAGCGGCCAAAATGACGCTAACATCCAATCTCAAGCGTTAACCGGCTTTCGAACTCAAGGGCGGCAAGGGAAAGCATTTAAGTATTTAACTTCTTGGGGGAAACTTTGGGTTTGCCCGAAATGGAACGGGGCACCCGCCGTTCCGGTCACTCGATCAGGCGCATCATCCCGGGCTCCAAAACGGTCGAAGACCTCGTCGAAGGTCTTCGACAAATCCGAGCACACCTACAACACTCTCCGATGCTCATAGCTTCAACCTTGTTGACGAAGACGAGGAAGACGAGGTTAATTTAGGGGACGATGACGTACAAGAGTTGGCTTTACCCCCAGAAGGAAGAAAAAAGAATGGAAAAATGTTGAGGGTTCATCATCGAAACCCAAAACGTGAAACCTTTCGCTACCCTTCGTGCTAGCACTGAAACCAACGATCGGTTTGTTGGTCTATTTGAATTGCGGCAAATGGAACGAGACTACGAGTACCTTGTCTCAAAGGCGTTTACCGAAGATGTCGCATTGTTGGAAAAACGATGATTACAAAAAATGCGTGAATTTTACAACCTACGAAAGTAGTTGTAAACGATGATTACAAAAAAACTACGAAAGTAGTTTTTAGTTTTATGGTTTTTTTTTTTGCTATGTATTTTTTCGGCATTTCTTTTTTTAATTTTAATGTATTTATTTATATACTTTAATGAGTTTTTATTTGTTTAATTTAATTATAAAAAGAAAATAAAAAAAATTGGCGTGACGATGTGATGGGGCTACAAAGCCATTAGAGCATTCTCAACCGATCCCCTATTATCATCTCTATAATTACACTAAAAAACACTGCATTTATCTCTTCTGTTTAATTAAATGATATATTTTTATACTTTAATCATTACAGTTTTTATCTCTATCCTATAAATTACAAAAAATCACTACATTTTTCCCAAATTTACAAAAAAATCACTACATTTTATCTCTCCACTCTATAATTTACACTCACAACCACTCAAAACCCCACCATATAATTTACAAACTCCCCTTACAAAACTTTAGGGAACCAGATGAGAATACTCTTACACTCCTACTCAATCTTATTGTGTGACTATCCTTAGACACACCGAAATTAAAAGTTAGGTGTGCCATCGAGTTCGTTGTCAAGTTGGATTGTTATCTGCTAAAGAGCATTCACATTATGATATCTACCTCCATCAATATAATTTAGGGTAAAGTTAAAATGCAAATAGAGATAAAAATGAAAAGTGTGAGAATGATTAATGCCCACACAAAAAAACCCTTAAACAAAATTTCAAAAAATATAATAAAAAAAGTATTACTCAATATATAAATAAAAAACGAAAAAAATTTAAAAACCAAAATGTTTCTCCCGTCATTCCTATATAAAAAAAAGGAAAAAAAACGACGAAAAGACACAATGTCGAAAATGAACAAACAAAACAATGATAAACAAAAAAAGACACAATAGATCGCAAAATATAATACAATGCCGAACAAAAAATGACACAATGTCGAGTAATATAACACAATGTCAAGAATAAAAGACACAATCAATGACGACAATAAAACACAACGATAAACAAAAAGACACAATGTTATTTTTCACTCAACATTGTGTTTTTTTTAGAACGAGAAAGAAAAAAAGACACAATCAATTACGAAAATAAGCACAAAACACAATGATAAACAAAAAGACACAATGGTCGTTTTCCCTCAACATTGTTCTCTTTTTAAGAACAAGAAATACGGTGGAAACATTTTTGTGTTTTTACCTTTTTTTTAATTAAATTTTGAGTTATGTTTTTTTATTAATTTTTTTATTTTTTTAAGGTTTTTTTTTTTGCTACAAATTCTTCTCATTTTTTTTTATTTTGTCTCTCTTTATAGAATAACTTGACAAAAAATAAATATTCAAAAAGTGAATTCCGGTCCAGTTATGCATTCAAAATTTACACATTTTCAAGACTAAGACACTTTTTATATGATCCAGTTTTCCCATAGAAGCTTTAACCAACTACTTATGTTCATCATCAGAAATCCCCAAAATGGATGAGCATCCCATTCATCCTCTTGTGTCAGATCAATACAGTCATCTACCGGACACTCATTAGCATCGATCTTGTCCATATCGACTTGCTCATCATGATGAGAGAAGTCTTCTGTCCATTCAAGATTCACGCGTACAAACTCACCGTCGTATAAGGCTTTCTTTATTGAATCGCCAAGCGATCTCCTAATGAGCGCTGAAGGGATGGTCTGGTTTTCCATATCATAACCGTCTACTACTTCAGGAAAATGCATGGTGGTCAACAACTCACGATCATTTACAACAAGAATGCCTGCAGCTCCTGCATCTTGTGCATGCTTTACCTTGAAACTAAAGTGACAATCTGCCATGCAGATTAAGAAATCAATATAAATAATATGCATGACATACAACCAAAAAAACAATAAGTTTTTAATTTGTTTTTTACTGTTTGGTGGAAAGTTTGTTTATGTTCGTTTATTTACTAAACAAATATGAACATGTGTCTTATTCGTTTATATAAGTTCGTTCATTTACAAACCTCTATGTTCGTTAATTTAGATTCATTCATTTACATTTCCTTTATTTGATTGGATTAATGGGCACAAAATGCATCAACCCATTAACTCAATAAAACTTTAGAATCAAGTAACAAATTGAAAAACATCCTAGCCTTTTTCTTGGTTTACATTCGTTTATTTTGCTCGTTCAGTTATGCTCGCTGACATTTATGTTCATTCACATACGCGTGTTAAAATATTCACGAAACAGTCATAAAAGAACACGAACTCTCCCATTGTCTTAACACACAAAGATGAACAAGAAAATATGATTATTTAAGTGTTTGTGCTGGTCCTTTTAATTCGTTAGAGTTAAACAAACGAACACAAACAAGCCTCGTTCTTGATAGTATTATTATTTAGGGGCAACTTCATATAATAGTAACCACTTTCAAAAGTGTTCCAATTAGGTCACTCAACTTTAAAAAGTGTTCTAATTAAGTCACTTAGTTTTCATGTTTGATTAAATTAAAGCTTTTAACATGTTTTTTTAGCTTTTTTCGTTTTTGTTTCACATAGAAAATCTTTTTTATCTTTTTTTTTTAAGTTGACGAGTGGCGACGTGAATTTTATTTTTTATTTTTAAATTTTAATACAATTAACGTTTTTTAAATTTAACTAAATATATTGCAAATTCCGACCCCACGTCTTATCTTCCATTTCTATCTTGACGCACAAAAAAATCGGTGAGACTTGATTTGAAGATTTAGTGACCCGATTTGAGGAAAATATGCATAAGTGACTTAATTGAAACACTTTTGAAAGTTGGTTACTATTCTATGAGATTTTCCTTATTATTTATTACCTCCTCTTTCGGCTAGAAGAAAAACTGGAAGGCTACCAACATGAGTCTTGGTTTTGAATGAAAATTCATGAGTGAAACTGTTGCAAGCTTTTTAATTAACTTTTGGATAAACGACAACACCGGTCAATGTTCCTCCATGTTGAGGAACACCAAAACTACTAATTGCACATTCGTATGTACCTTTTAGATTTTCAGGTGAAGATACCTTCAAACTATTGTTTTCCACTACAAAACTGCACAAACAAGATCCACACATGAAGAGAAACCAGACACAAATAATAAACCTTAACTTCCCCACCGTCATTCTTTTAGTTTAAGTTTTAAACATAAAACTGATCATAAGAATAGGTTTGAACTTTATAGAACTCATAATACTGAGAGTGACAAACTTAAAATATTGTCCCACGGTTATATCAAATTGACAAGGATTTAGCCACATATCATTGGAATTGTCTAAGTGTTTGTTTATAGATTAACATTGGAGACTACGTACGTTAATGAATTTATGTCACTGTCTAGTGTCTGCGAATGAAAATCGGTCAAGGTGACTTGTTCAAATTGTATGTAAACAAGTCAAGCCCGGCCAAGGTAAACTCGTTTGTTGGCTGGCTCGTTTAAATTATTCGCAATTTTTAATTGCGGTGTGATGTTGAAAATAAAACTTTTTTTTTATTTTTATAATTGTCAATATGTGTAAATATACAAAATTTTGAAAAAAATAAAGAGTTGGCTCAAGGCTTTTACGAGTCAAGCTCGAGCTCAATGCTTGAGCTTGTTAAAATAAAGGAAAGAAGACGAGTTGGCTTGTCAAACTTCAAGCATGAATCCAACCCGGCTTAACTTGGTTCATTTATATCCATACACTTAATTTGAATTATTTTATTCAAAGGAAGTTGTAGCGTCCCCAAGTCTAACTTGGGTTGAATCCTACGATGTGCATATTTGATGGTATTAGAAGCAGTTAATAATGGCCCAGATCGAATTGAACACGAACTAAACTTGGAGAATACTTTGACATAACTCACCAATTTTATTAATCAAGAAAATATCTCAAAACTTGATCACTTCTCCAATAACCCTTACATGAATTCTTTGGGTTTATATAGAGGCTCGATTACAATTAGAGTAAAACACAAACTCCTATTTATCTATTAAATAAAATTTCATCTCTATCTAATAATAAAATAGATAATTATCTCTAATTATAATAATTAATTAATTAATAAGATCGATCCATTACCTCAAACCGGCCCCACCTTCCCGACCCATAACTCGGTTCGGGAATTAACTCCAACAGTTAATAGGAATAAATTAGGTGGTGTTCAAAAAAATATGTTTTTAATATGCATTTCATATTACTACAAATATATTTTCACTATAATAACTATATCAGATCATAGTTTATTCGTTTAAACTCGTACCTAAAAGAAATAATATGGCATCTTAATTAATCAGGTGAGCAAAATTATGCAAGTTACATGGGCGAGACGATGCTGCTGAAAAGATAATGATGCTTTAAAGTGACGTGTCATCTTCCATGAACACCTAGACCATTCTTTCCCATTTACATCAAACCCATGTTTTTTGATGGGAATTCCTTAGTCGGTCGTGGCTAGAAGCATGGACCAGCTAGGAGACTTGGATCACTTTGTGTGCAAATAAACATCAATAATTAATTAGTTTGTGAGCACTTATCTTAGAATCCTAATTGAGATATGATAGGATATGTGTTAGATAATTATTGTGAAACTAATTAATTGAGTCATAGTTATAGTCAAATGTATATAAGTTTGTTATATATACCATATTTAGGGTAGGGACAATGTAGTCAAGTTTTAGAGTGGATTTCTTGATTAGTAATGAGTATACCAATTGGTAACTTGAGATTTATAAATCATAGTGGAGGTGAAAGCTCATTAATCATTATGGAGTCACCCATGAACAATTATACACCAACATGTAATTTTATGCTATTTATGCAATTTATTTAGTTGTCCAACTTCAAAACAAATATCTATTTGGTTGATTAGTAGTTCAAATAAAGTTGCATGTAGCATCATCTACTTCAATTCCTTATGTGCTAGAATGCATTGGCTTACGTTTTTGGACTTTTTGTAGCTTGTAGGTATGTTTGAATTAATGGGTTGATTCTCACCAACTTGAGGACGTGCTACCAAGATGGTATCAACAAGTTTTAAGGCTTGATTTCATTTAACTCGGATGAATATCGATAACTCTCACCGAGTTCAGAATTCGAAAACCATCTAATCAACTTGAGAACTTGATCACCGCTTGTTAATCAGGAAGATTTATTTGTGATCGAAGGGAGTATACAGCACGGTGCAATTTGACTTGATAAGAGTGACCATTTACATGCACGTGTGAAGACTATATTCCTAAACTTAAAATTGGTTACTATGTGGACAACTTCACCTAGAATGTTGATATAATATTCTATGCTAATAATTTTACTAAGAGATGACGATGACGATGAAGATAATAATCCAATGTTTTTAGCTGCAAAAATTACTTCACTTTCATATTCTCCATATTCTCTTTGAGCAGGTTTCATAAATCATTACTAATTTTCAAGGCATACCAATCAACCAAACACCATATAAGGAATCATACCCATCCCCAATACCCTTCAACCAAACACCATCAAAAATATACACATCATATGGAAACCATGAAGAATACCTACCATCATTCTCTAGATTTAAAAATCATGTGGGGCCCACGAACGATGAACCTTTGATAACGGTTATGCTACCTCCATTTCCACGGCCCATAGAATAATCGTTTTTTTCTTAATATCTCGGCTTCTCTAGCTATCTGGATATCCGAAGCCCAAAACATTCTATGCAAGGATTTGGTGATGAACCGAGGAAGCAATGCCGCCACTATTATAAGCAAAATTGAGAGCCAATATGTAGGCTGCTTTGCCAATTCATATATTGTTCTGCCAATGTTTGAATATAACATTAGTAATACGGGTGTTCAAAACCGTTGAAACCGACCAAACCGAAGCACGTTGGCCGGTTTGGTTCAGTTTCGTTTAACGGTCTCACAGACAGTTTAAAATTTGGAACCGGTAGTTTAACCTTATAAAATTTTATTCTCGTTTTAAATATCTAGTTAAGGGGTGTGCACGAAATCGAAATAACAAATTGTAACCAAAATAACCAAAACCTATAGAAAAAAAATTATGCCTATAAAAAAAAGCCGATTTTTCAGTTCGGTTTCGGTTTTGCTATCAACAAAAACCAAAAATATCGAACTTACCCGATTAAAAAACCGCATACACCGAGTTTAAGTAATTTATAAGAAACTAATGAATCGTGTAGCCAAAAGTTGAAGTCCAAATGTGTACTAAGCCATTAATCATTAACTAACAAAAAGAAATTAGACCTAAAGTTTCATGCCCAAATTCATTATTTTGGGCCATTTTTCGGCCCAAATTTTCCATGCCCAAACGGTAAAACCAAAAACGAACGCTTATCAAAAATCCAAAAACCAAAACTTTGGTCGGTTTGAGCCCAAAACTGACCCATGTGCACACCCCTATCACCTATGACTAGTAGTTATGTATATGTATCAATATTAAATTATTAATATTCATAAACCATATTTATCATTTGAAAATTATTAATACAACTAACAATTTTGCACCAAGGACTGAACTGTTAACCTTGCTAAAACCAGCCGGTCTCGTTTGTAGTTTTCCAAAACCGATCATAAACACCTTATTGATACTATCAACTTCTAGACCTACCAAAAATGTGACAAAGTTGAAAACTAACCCGTAATTAGGAAAAACAGGAATCGAATCCAAAACCACCACACAAGCAAACGTCAGTGCAACCGAGCCCCAGATCGAAGCATGCGTATAAACAACCCATCTTTGAACATCCATCGCCAAGTGTATGTTCACTAATATCACCACAGCAACCGTCCACAAACTACCCATACTCCAAATATCAATCGTGCTTTCCTTGTAAACAAATCTGGGAACACAAAACAGAACGAGACTTTGCCATATTGTGTCGGCCATCATAATCCAAAACAGAAAACTGTTGTAGCTTTCATGTCGATGACCCGCTTCATATAATTTAGGGTATTTGAGAAGGGTTTTGTGACTTAGGTCTTTATCCAGAATTCCAACTATAATTGTAGGGAGGGAAGTGTAAATTACTGAGTAAAACACACTGCTCCAATCTGTAAGGGCGGATGTTGTTGAGAAAGCCGCACATAATATGTACCTGAAGATGATAAAATAAGTTGAGACTATATATAAGTTAATTGTATACATGGTGATCATGACCCGTTTTTTCAGAAAATGGGTTGATTTGGGTCACTCAAATTATACAACAGTTCAAAATGGGTAACTCTAATGAAATATTTTTTTTAAACGACCCATTTTGACCCTTTAGTTTACTAGACGAACAGGTCCAAATTGATACTTTTCTTTTTCGAAAACAGTTTTAACCTGTGAGCTTACTCGGCCTAGAAAGGGTCCAAATTGATACTTTTTTAGAACAACCTGTTTTGACCTGTTAGTTTACCCGACATAGAATGGATCCAACTTTATTCTCTTTTCTTTTCGTTTTGACCCGTTAGTTTACCTGACCTAGAACGGGTCCATATTGATACTTTTTTAAAGCAACCAATTACGGCCCGTTAGTTTAAAACAACCTAGAACGGGTCCAAAGAGAGACTTTTTTTTTATCAAAACGACTCATATTGACCTGTTAGTTTACCTGATCTAGAACATGACCAAATTCATACTTTCCAAAAAGACCCGTTTTGACCTGCTAGTTTACCCAACCCGCCGGTTTTTCCTTGCTTAGTTAGTTGTAAAGAAAGATGTGAAATTATTTACCAGAAAAGCATAAAGACAAAGACAGCATTGCGGTAAAAGTTATAGAGAACTAAATAACCCATGCGTTGGTAATTCCAATGACCGTGCACCAAAAGCAGTCTTCTTAAAAACCTAAACTGTCCCATTGCAAAATCTGAAGCCATGACAGCCTGGCGCCCTTCCTGTCCACATATGCCAACTCCAACATCCGCCATTTGGATCATTGACACATCATTAGCACCTAAAAGCATTCTTATTGTTAAGTAGATACTAATTAATCCCCTCAAAGAAAATTATTTATTAAATAAACCAACTTACCATCACCTATCGCGAGTGTCATATCATCGGTTCGACTCTTGATTAAATCAACAATTCCCGCCTTTTGTAAGGGAGCAACACGACAACATAAAACAACACTGCATGAAGTTGCAAGCTCGAACAGCTGTCCATAAAAACACAAATGTCATAATCAGATATAAAACTCAAGTTATCTTATAAATAAACATATTTAACAAAAATTCAAAAACTTGAATTCTTAACACATGAAAGCACAGAACTTATTCAGAAACATGTAATATATTATTGAAATAATAGAAGTTTTGTAAGCATATCAAGCACACTTGTTATCTATTTATTTTTGAATTATAGTTTCTGGATAAAAGTGTTTTGTCAACCCGACCCATTTCAACGCATAACGGGCTGTAAACGAACCGAACGAATACGAACGGAGCATGTTCGTGTCCTTTCTTTTAACCGTAACCGAACAAGCGATTGAACATGAACAATTAAACGAACAGGGTTTCTTGTCTGTGTTCGTTCGTTAAGAAAATGAATGTGTTCATGTTCTTTATGTCCGATCATTAACAGTATAAACAAATGGTTCACGAACGTAAACGAACAAACATAATTACAAAAGAGCATAATTGAGATAAAACCAATCAGAATTAAATGTGAACAACAATGTATTGGACCTAAAACAAAAGTGAATATAGTAACGAACAAACTTATGCCAATGAACATAAATTAACAAACTTAAATGTATTAACGAGACGTGTGTTCATACCTCTGATTCCAAGTCTCTCTCCAAGATGTAAACCAAACTATTCCCGTCAATAATAAGTGCTACCGACCCGTCCACCGTTAATATCTCAGTTTTCGCCTCCGGTAAAAGTGTTTTACATTCACTCTCTGAAGTTCCATTAATGATAATCTGATGCATATCAGGTGTCAATAACTTACAAGAAAGAGCAATTGATATAGCAGTTTCTTGTTTATCTCCGGTCAACACCCAAACTTTAACGCCAGCCTGGCGAAGACACTCAATTGTTTCCGGGACCCCCTCTTGAAGTTTATCTTCAATTCCAGTCGCTCCAAGCAACCTCAAATTAGATTCAACAAATAATGCAGTTTCCCTTAATTTTAAAGATCTATCAGCCAATGAAGTTGTTGCATCTTCATACATTAACTGCCATTTTTCAAGTTCTTCGTTTGTGAGATCTTTAGCAGCGAGTACGAGTGTGCGAAGACCAAGTGAGGAGTATTCGGTTAAATGGTGGTGTGTTGCGAGGGTAATATTGTCATTATCGTGACCTTTTCTCAAAATGGTGAGGATTGATGTGTCTGCTCCTTTAACCAACACTTTCACGTTATTGTCTGGGAATCTGATAACGACTGACATTCGTTTTCGCACGCTATCAAACTCGTGCAGACCTAAAACATCCAACCTACATTTTATGGCAAAAACAAGTTTTATTATTTTACCTTTTATAGATCAAAGAAGGGTGTGCATGGATCGGTTTTGGGCTCAAATCAAATCAAAAATTCGGTTTTAGAGTATTCAAAAACCATTCAGTTCCTTTTTTTGGGTTTGTGAAAATTGTTCGGTTTCAATTTTATTGGTTTTCACAATGGGGTCGGTTCAGTTTTTTCAGTTTTACCATTTGGGCTACAAAATTATGGGCTGAAATAAAATGACCCCAAAATGATGAACTTGGGCCTAAAACTTTGAGAAAAAAGTTACCCAAAACAATTACTTTGGGCCTGAAACTTTAGGCCAACAAGAAAGACCCAAAATAATTAATCTGGACTTGAAACTTTGGGCTAACAAAAAAACCCAAAATGGCTTTTTCGGTTTTTTTTTATTTTGGTTGATAGCAAAACTAAAACCGCACAAAAAATTGTTTTTATAAACTTAAACTTTAAATTGGTAGTTTTTTTATAGGGTTTGGCTGTTTCGATTCAGTTTGTCAGTTACGGTTTGCTTATTTCGGTTTCATTAAACTTTAAACACTAATCAAGGCACAAAAGAGAGTTTTGTACCTTAATTTCTTGCCATTGACATCAAGTGCGATATGACCAGATGTCCTCTCAAAAAGAATATAACCGTAAGCACGTGCAGCAGCTACAAGAGCTTGTTCATCAGGAGATTCTCCCTGATAATCAAGATCTTGATGAAGTTCAGTCTCAATGGAATTAGTTTGATTATTAATAGGAATCACAGTGTTACATGCTGCCAATGTAAGAAAAAATTCATGAGCAGCAATCCTTTCATCACCATCAATTTCTTTATGAAGCAACCCCATGAGCCCAGGATCAACAATAACATCAGACTTTGGATTCTTTCCTTTTGCTGGTTCTGCAGATAAATAATGTTATAAACTGGAAACGGATTCTGAGATTCATATATATGTGCATATGCATATTTGTACTAAATTAATACTGTCATACTAGCTTATTGCATGGTCAATAAATTAATCGTGATTATTTGTAATGACTAAAAAGTAACGATGTGTTTTTTTAGAAGTATATGATTACAATGTGTTATGCATTTGATAAACTAAGATAATATATAGAAACTAGTTAATACTATAAACGTGAAGTGAAAAAAGAATATGATAGTAATGGAAACTTTTTAAATCACTTAATCTCGTGAAGAGAGTAAAAAATATGTAAGCATCACCGGATTTTAATTTAGATTTTTTCAATAACATAGATTTTAATAGATATCAATATAATATATACTTTACTAGGTTTTATCCCCCGTATAACGGGGTTTGTTTTCATTTTTCGTTTCTACTATTTATATATATATTTTTTATTTTAATTTTATTTATTGTAAGGGAGTTGATAATATACTTAGTGTTTGATATTGAAAGGGTTTCACAAATAAATGAGATATTATAAACCGTTTAAAAGTTATCTGGGTTTGGTGAGACCCATGACCCGCTTATTTATTTATTTTTTTTACTATAAAATTGTTTCTTAATTATAAATAATATCAATCAATCAATCAATCATACCCAGTGAAATCCCACCAATAGGAAAGTTATAAGTAGGGTCTGGGGAGGGTGGGATGTAGGCACACCATACTTATATCCAATGGAATAGAGAGGTGGCTTCAAGAGAGACCCTCAATTCTAAAAATCATATGTATTAGGGAATATAAGATAAATTCAAAGTTCAACAGTAATATAACTAATAATAACACATAGTAATAGTAATAATAATACATAAATAGATAGAAATAATAAGAATAAAATACATAATATATGAAAAGAAAATAGCATAATGGCGTGTGACCAAAATAAGGTAAAGAGAAGCCCCTAAGGTATTACTTTCTCCCTAATAATAAATAATATCTTTTTGTAAAAAAAAAAAATTGGATATTAATTTTTAGTATATCCCTATTTTATAGGATTTTTAATATCAAATATTTGGTGAGATTAATTTTTAATATAATGAGATGTTATAACCCGTTTAAGGGTTATCTGGGTTTGGTGATACCCATACCCGTGAATTCGGGTCAAATGCATGAGAAGCCTCCATTTACAAATAAAACAATTTGGTGGCTTGAGAGGATGTAGGAAACAACAAAAGAGCTTTTAAGGGTTTCGTTTATATATATTTAAGATAAGATTTAAGATGTATCAAAAATTAAGATAAATAGATAATACATAGAATTAACACAGATTTGAAAACAGATGGATATAAACAGTAATTTTGAAGCTGTTACAAAATAAGTGAAACGGGTCAGCGAAATTTTATAACTGAATCTATAAATAAATTGCTTTACTGTAAAGAAAGTATCAAACCTGTGATCTCTGCATTATCCTGTGTAGCGCAAGCCACCATAGACGAATTACAATAATTCTTCCCAAAAACCGAAGCTTTTCGAAACTCCATCTTATTCTCGGTAAGCGTACCCGTCTTATCCGAAAACACATACCGTATTTGCCCCAAATCCTCATTAATATTCAAAGATCTACACTGAAACCTAGAATTTGTACTACTATCATACATATGCTTATCTTCAATCATAAAATAAGATTGCCCTAATCTCACCAACTCCATTGTAATATACAAAGATATCGGTATCATTATCTGAAACACAATAATCGAACTTAAAAACGCAAAAAACGTCTCCATTGGTATCCCATAATACTTGTACGGTTTTCCCGGGAACTTCCCTTTTATTGAATAACTTTTTCTATAATAAGGCAGTGTGTCAATTTGCTGCTCGTGTCGAATCAACCATAAACACATCCCGATCGCAACAACGAGACATAAAACGAAGAGAAAAACCGATAACCAAATGGTTTCTTTATTCATTTGTTGTTCCAATTTGCTTCTTTTAGATGGTGAAACCGCACTGTTTAACATCGCTTTCGTTTCTTGGCCTGCATAGACCACCACACCGACAACCCACTCAGTGTTTTTCACCTGACACCCGCGTAAGATAATATTCGACTGGCTTAACGACATTTTTTGCGCGTTCATTTCCATTGTCGCGGTGAATTCGTATATGTTTCTATTGGGTTGCTCACATCTAATAACACCAGATATCAAATCACCATCAAATGGCATGAAACATGTTTCTTGTCTAGCATAACGCGTTTTTAGATTTGACTCACCGTCTAGATTCATGGTTTGGATATACGCAACACCACTTGGATCGCTGGTCCCGAGCAGCACCATGTCACATGGGATCGCCTCATCAGCACACACTTTGACCACCTCGCCTACTTGGATATCTTTCCATCTTTTTGGTCTAAACTTACCAATTTGAAACACGGGTGACTCTTTATTGTTCTCGTTTCGGTCCGACCGGTGTCTTCTCCAATCCTCGTAACCATCTTTAATAGCGGTCACAGTTAACACAAAAAGTAACGGGAAAAGTGAGACGGTTCTACCAAAGACTGCAAGTGGCGGGAGCTGATTTAAGGCTGCGATTACTAGAAAATAAACGTACGCCACACGGTGAAACTGTATGAAAAGATTCTTCGGTAAGAAGCTAAAGATTGTGTATTTGCTAGTAGTAATCTTGTTCCCTGTGAATTCATATTCTTCATTGGTTCTTTGAGGGTTGTTGATGTATACAAGCCTTGAATTATGGCTTGCTGGACCGTTATGAGTATTATGATTATTCAACTGCATACTTTTATAACGAATCTCAGATCGGCTAAACGTATCTGTGATTCGCGTAAAGCATAACCTTTCCCTCTTTTACTCATAAAGTAATCAATTGCATTTCATTTGCCCATGCAGCTAACAAAATCTTGTTCTGTGGCTACAATGGAAACCCTAGACTGATAATTAGCAAAACCCGGGTGCGTTCACCTGTGAAACAAGAGCATAATTTCATTGAGGCATTTATACAAGCAGGTGGTGTGCATAATATAGATCATAAAGTAATTGATTATATTTGGGCAGCTAAACTTAAATGGAAACCCTAGACTGATAATTAACAAAATCCCAGGTGTGTTTACCTGTTCAAACAATAAGCATAATTTCATTGGGGCATTTATACAAACAGGTGGTGCGCATAATACAGATCACACAAAAACTACAAATTGATGAATTATGAGACTAACCCAGATGAGATTACGCCTTGAACACAGTGCTGAACGGATCTGGAGCGTGAAAAACAGAGAGATAGGAAGCAATTTGGGTTTAATTTATGAAGGTGAAAAGGGTAAGCAGCACAATAAAGGTTGCTTCTTTCTGTAGTTCAAAGTGGGTTTAATTTCACGGGTTTTGTTCATTTGAGTCGGCAACAGTTTCACGTTTTCATCATCTCTCTTCATTGCCTCTTTTTTTTATTTTAGGGTGGTTTTTAATTTATCCACCGCAAGCCTTGCCCTTTTGATTCTGGTTTTGATCACGATCTAACTTTATTTTTTCTTCTTTTAAGCTTTGCCTTGTCAATTGTCATGATACGTGACACTATTGAAAAAACCATCAGTATGTGCATACTTTAATGCCTTTATGCTATCTAACAAGTTTCTTTTTTCCTTTCTATATTTGAGTATATTTTAATGAGAAATAAAACAGTGTCGTTTTTATTGCAGAGGTTTAGTCGGTTATGTATCTTTAATACAAAAATATCTTTTTTTCATGTGAACTCTTAAGGTTTTTGAATCTTGTCATTTTCATTTGTTTCATTAGCATTGTTAATTTTTTAACGTTAAATTATGGGTATTTTAGTCTTTTAACATATTTAGATGAAAGTATCAATTATGATTAAACCATGGGGGCGATTTTATAAAATTAATATTTCATATTTAACCATCTCAATATATTTTATTAATAATATTAATAAAATGTATATTTTACTTATGTTTTAATTTAAAAAAATATATAATTGTTTATTTAGCTATTTTTAAGTATTTTTCTTTCTTTTTTTATTACATATTTGATCATTTGTTTTAAGTTTTTTTCTAATCGTTTAACTTTTTGAAATAAAACTAGTTGGTAGTACCGCGCATTGCTCTGGATGAAAACTAATGATGGCGGATAGAGGTTAAAATTTTGTGGCTTTTGGCATGTTTTATGCTGTCTACACATGACAGCTTATGGCATTTTTGCTAGAATGCTACTATTATAAAGTACAAAATAACACTGCATATATATGTTTCCATGTATCCATTCCTTTAAGCTAGTAATTTTTTGCCACAATATATGGGAAAGTTATGAAAATATCCATTTTTAAAAATGAGTTTCGACTTTTAGTCACACTTTGCAAATTATTCCTCAAATACCCATCACAAATAATTCGGGACGAGAAGAACATAACCAGACAAGTAAATTACAGAACCACTTTAATGAAGACACATGGTTGTAAACTACCCGAGGCAAGCACATCGAAAACCAATATACTCACCCCTAACAAAGACGACACAAACATTGAAAACCTCGCCGACGACGACTGCAACATTGCTTTCGTCGCCGACGAGTAGAATTCTATTATTTTCGGAGAACGAGTAAATTACTAAACTAGCAGGCGTGATGAGTTTGATTTATGAAACTAACCGACCCGAGCATTTTTACAAAAAGTAAATTTTTATGACTAGTAGTAATCCTTGGTCAAGAACTATTTTTTCACATAGAGTTTTCGGAGCCGACTAGTTTGGTTTCAAATCACTCATTCCTACTAGCTTTTACTGTCCGATCTACTCATGGCTACTATTTTGTCTTCGAAAAACTACTCACGTGGTCCCCTTTTTCATTCCTCTGAATTTTGAATTTGAATTATTTTATTTTTATTATAATAATATATCGATACAACAAAACATTAAATATTTTTAAGTGTTTTAATATATTACTATTATGGGTATGTTTGGCAAAACTTGCTAGTGGCTGGAAGCTGGTAGTTGTAGTTGGTAGCTGTTAGCTGTAGCTTTTAGATATATTTAAGTGTTTGGTAGAGTAGCTGGAGCTTTTAATAAAACTAGTTGGGCGACCGCGTGGTGCAGCGGAGTGCGCGCGCAACCTGACATCAACCGTATAATCAGTGTCGGTATGTGATTCA
Source organism: Bidens hawaiensis (assembly GCF_021521415.1). Lineage (NCBI taxonomy): Eukaryota > Viridiplantae > Streptophyta > Magnoliopsida > Asterales > Asteraceae > Bidens > Bidens hawaiensis. The sequence continues at coordinate 306,342 of NW_027492217.1, forward strand.
CGTGATAATAGTGCACACATAACCCGAATGCATACGTGTAATTCGTGCAAAGGCAGTAAGCGTGTAACCGTTGGCGAAAATCAAGAAACAAAACTGAAATATACAGTCATTTCAAATAGATAATTTTTTAAACCAACCTCTCTTGATCTGAAACCCTTTCCAACCCGACACCGTCTTAATCTGAAACATGTTCTGATATGGCCCCTTTCGACTCAAAACCGTACCGACACGAACCGAACTAAATTAACCATTTTTGCGTCAACTCGTTCCGACCCTAATTTGGTCTTACACATGGGCCGAGCTCGTCTGACTCGACTGGTTGTCAATCATAACCGGTAATTACGTAGTATACTAATTTTTTAAAGTTAAAAAAGTATAGCAATATTATACTCAAATTAAAGAAAATAAAATGCTCTTTTTTATGATGTAATTTGTTTAAAAAAATATTAACGTGTGAAAAAGTTATAGTATTTTCAATAGTCATGGAGGTGGTTAGTTTTGAATAAGAGTAAAATATGTAACTATTATATAAATTAACAAAAGTTGATAAAAGTTCATGTACCAAACTTGTAAATTCAGTTGTAAAAGCTTTTAGTTTCTCAAACGCTACCACTAGTAGCAAAGCTTTTTATTAAATACGAGTTTTTTCTTAAAAGCTTCTAAAAGCTTTTTGCCAAACATACCCTATATGTCAATGTAATTTGAAAATTTTATGTTAATATAATATATTACTATTACACGAATACCACAATATCAGTTAGTTTGTTAAAAAAACAAATGTGAATCTATGTTTTTTAGACAGAAGCATTGCAATGTATTAACAGTGAAATATTAAGTGTTCAAAAAGCGAATGTGAATCTTTGTTTTTTAAAATAAAAGTATTGTGAAAAAATCTCGGTAAGAGTGGAGAAAATAAATTCATTTTTGTTAGTTTGCATGTTAACATTAAAGTTAATCTTTAGACGATATTTGACGAGTGAATTTTCGGCTAACGTTATTTGTAGTCTTCATTCGTAAAAACTTTTAACATTGTCGATCAACCATCCGAATTTACATTTTGTATTTGGCAAAATGTTTGTCGGGGATGGTTGATGTTATTGGGGAAAACATTACCTATAGCTAAATGTTGCGATTCCATTTTTCTTAATAAACAAAGGGGCATGAAATGAATCCCATATATTTGTAGGTAGATAATGAAATTTATTAAATTAAAAGAACTCAAATTCATTTAATTCAAAGAAATTAAAAAGTGATTACCGCCAAAAAGAGCTTTTTTTTTTTTTTTTTAAGACAAGACAAAATAGTGGCCACTAGCAAGCTAGACGGTAAAATTTAGTAAGAATGAGTGATTTGGAACCAAGCTAGTCAGCTCAAAAACTCTGAGAAGAAATAGTCGTTGACCAAGGTTTACTCGGCTCGACAATCTGGGCTTCCAAACTAGTCGTAAATACAATTTACTTTTTGTAAAACTACTCAGGTCGGTTAATTTCGTAAGTCAAACTCCTCAGGTCTGTTAGTTTATTAACCCACTCGTCCTCCGACAAGAATGTATTGGGCTGAGAAAACAAATATAACAAAACACACGACTTTGCAAAATAGCTTTTAATGCGTTTTTCGCTTGCTTACCTCTAATACCCATAGCACCATTTTGTTTAATTGAGGTGGCCTTCAAGAAAATCCTAAACTAAACCTTAAGTCAAAAAGAATAAGAATGAAAATTTGGAGACACACTATCACTATTGATTCTTATCTTTTCTCTCCATTTTTGCGATTAAAAGAAACACACATTAAAAGTTATTTTGCAAAAAATTTTGAAATCAGTATAGTTTATTTATCATATATGATTGTTGGATACAATTACAAATGAAAGTAAGGTTCTTTCTTTCTTTCCATTGTGCCTCAAAGAATCAAACCAAAACCATGCCACAACAAGATGATATTTCCTAGTCATCATAAAATACTAAATACCACTCATCCAGAATACAACAAGACATTATATTATGCCCACCATTCCTTTTGACCCGAACAACAACTTATCCGACCCGATTACTCATATAGAACCTTGGCCCTTTGCTTCTCTTTCTTCTATCTTCACCCCCTGCAACATTTAAATTCCAATCATTCAGAAATCAACAAAAGAATTGTTCAACTAGTGTCTAAATAAGGGGTATTCATGAAACCGAAAAAACGAATCCACAATCGAAAAAATCAAACCAATGATTAGGTTTTATGTTTTCACAAAATAGTTTTGTCATCGCGTGTAATTAAAACCGAAAAACTGAACTTATAGTTAGAGATTTCCATATTTTTAAAATTTAAGTGAATTTAAGCATTTAATATATAGTTTAACCCAAATGTATAATAATGAATTAATTATTAGCTAGGAAAAAAAATTTTAGATCCAAACTCTTCTTTTAAGCTCAAATGATAAAACCGAAACCGAACCGAATTCACACAAAAATCCAAAACCAAACGGTTTTCAAAAAAATCAAAAACCGAACTTTCAGTTTATGGTTTAGTTTTAGCCCAAAACCGACCCAATGCACACCCCCAATTCAAATCAATCTCAGTTAATCACCTGCAACTTATCCGGTTTGATCTTCTCTTGTTCCTTCTCTCTCAACGATCTAATCGGCAGTATCCTCTGAACCACACACATCGGAAACAACACGTTAAACCAATCCGAAACCCCTATTCAATTATCAAACATTAATTGTTCAAATTTAAAACTTACATTGCATACCGATCTGAGCTCGTTTAACCTATAAAGCCGATCGACTTCAATCTCAAGCACCTTCTGAATCTCACCTCTTACCTCAAGCTCCTTCATCTTCATCTCCATCATCACCTCCCTCACGTTCAGCATCTTCTCCGTCCGCTCTCTGTCCGCTTTCAACCGCTCCATTTTCTCACGGATGGCGTTTAACTCATCCGCTAACGATACTTCAAACTGCTCGATTTGCACCGGAGCAGCTGAAACAGTGGGTCCTGGAGAACCATTTGGTTCCGGATACGAAGTTCGATCAATCTTCTCATTCTGAATATCCTTGTTGATAGATCTTGGGTTTGGAGGTGGTGGTGGGATGTTGGAATGGGATTTGAGGGGTTGGAGAGGGCGGCGGGTGGGTTTCGGCCAAGGGAGGTGGGTTTCGGTGACCGGAGATTGAACCGTTAACATTATTGATGGGGTTTTGAGATTCAGATGAATGGAGTGTGAGTCTGTCTGTGTGTTTAGAAAATAGGAATATAAAAAGATGTTGAAGGGTGAGATTTGAATTTGAAAGCATGGAAGCGGGACTAACGGCTATGTTTTGTCTTGTTTTTATTATTATTATTATTATTATTATTATTATTATTATTATTATTATTATTATTTTAAATTATGTGATGAGCCCACTGGATTCCTGATAATTTAAGATCCATTGTATGAGTTACAAAAAAAGTTAATATTATTATAGAATGATACTTTAAAAAAAATTGAAATTATAAGTTTTGTTTATTTTGTTGATTATAAACGAATGCGAAAAAAAAAGCATACATAATTTGTTTAGTTAAATGGATGAATTTATGTTGCTGAGTGTTAAACTACTGTTTATTGATGTATGTTTATTGTAGGGCTGGCAATTCGTGTCTTAACAGGTTTAACAGGTATGAAGCGACGCGTAAAACAAAAGTATAAAACATGAATACGATTTATTTAACTATTTTATATGTCATGACTATAAGACAGTTTTAAGTTTCATGTACCAATAAGGGAATATAATTGAGTCTAGCCTACTAATTTTAATTATTTAAGAAAATTAAAAAATCACATACCGCATTTTTTTGCTTAACAGGTCTTATCGTGTATTTAACAGGTACCCAATTGCCAGTCCTAGTTTATTGTACAAACTATATTTACATTCTAGCTGGTTACATTGAATTTATATCGTGTTCATACTAATGTATTGAATGATCATTGATTATAATAGGTTTTTATTTGGTATTGTGTTCATACTGTTGAATTGATTGATTATTAAACGGTTGCTTTTTGTTCATATAATGCATACAGCTCCGCATTTATTGCTTACTAAAGATCAAATAAAGTACTTGGCTTTATCTGAAATAGAGAAATATTTACTTCGAAACAAGTTTTGACAAGAAGAATTAGAAATAAGCCATGTCCTGATTATGATTCTCAATCTTCTTCAAACAATCATTTGATTATTGGAGAGCTATCATATGACAACGAATTAACAAAGTGATTTTCAATCTCTTTTGAATTACTTAACAAAAGAGCAGTGATTCATTTTTCACGATATAATCACGGTTGTTGAAGGAAATAAATATTATGTTTTCTTAACCAAAGAACAAAGTTGAACATTTATTAAAGAAAACAAAATTAATTACATGGGCAGATGTGCCTATGGTTCATAAACATGTATTTTAAGCTTTGGATGAAACATCAAAAGACACATCTAATATCTAACAAACTAAAGAGTTTGCAAAATAGCTTTTGGATCTAGGAGAGGGAAATGCCGGTGATGAAAATAATGGCGAGGCAACAATTGATAAACATGAGAATCTTCTTATTACTAATTAAATTGATCATATTTTCAGATTAATTGATTTTGTATAGTCATACGTTTTTCAATACTTCTAAAATCCAGATTTCTCTAATGAAAGAGCAATACTTGCACCAACAAATGAGGTTGTTAAAGAAATCAGCGATTGCCTCTTGTTTATGATCCCCGAAGATGAAAAATAGTACCTTAGTTCATATGGTATTTATTAAACATAACATTTAAATGACACGCTATAAGAAAGTATATACTCTTATAATGTTTTATTAAATGGGTTAAGAATCTCAATTTTGGCAAATCATATATGAAAATACTTTAATGTTAATACTAAAAGTAGTCAAGTAGGTGCTCCAGGGATGCTTCTAGAATATTGATGAAAAAAGTGGTATATGCAATGAAACTATGCTACATGTGAAAATACTTGATAATTGTGTTATAGAAGCTGAACCATACCTGGAAGCAATATTGGAACTCACTTTCATTAAAGAAAAAAATTTTATGCCATTAAATAAAAGGATTCATTTCAAATTTCAAGAAAAAAAGGCAATTTCCACTCGGTCTATGTTTTGAAATGACGAGTAATAAAAGTCAAGCCCAGTCTCTATTAAGGGTTGGGCTGTTTTTAAGACAATCAATTTTCAATAATAGTCAGTTGAATGTTGCGTTATCAAGAATTAAAAACAGAGACGAAGTGAAACTACAAATTTTTTATAGAGAGGGTAAACTTACGAATTTACTACAAATGTTATATACAAATAAATATATAGAGATTTATGAAACTTTTAACATGAAGTTTTTGTTTTCAAATTGTGCAATGTGTAATTTATTCTATCTTATAATGCATTTTTCATATTGTGTCATGCGTCTATTTATTATCGGGTCTTCAATTAGACAGTAATAATTTGAATTAGGTCAGGTGATGTCAATAAATAGACATTCGGGGAAAAAAAACATTTTTATTTATTATGTTAAAAGATTATTGTGTCTTTTGAATAAAATATGGAGTTGTGTTAGATCAATTCCTCTTTTACTAATTTAATTGCTTGAACGTAGTTCATTTACTTGGTTTCGTATTTGGTTTGGTGTGTTAAACTTTATTTGTGTTGGGAATGCATCATTGTATGTATTTTCTTTTATGTACCAAGTCTAGGTTAATAGTGGGTTGATGATTGGAGATAAGCCTTGCTAATTCAAACCACGATAGAGTTTAGTAAACACAATTATGCCATCAATTTAGTAACTCTTTAAGCATGCATACTTTTACTTACTGAAGAAACACTAAGTGACCCCGAGTAGATTATGGATAATCTGGGGGTTAAGTAATGTTCCCCACGAGGGTTAGGTCCGGCAAAGAATGATGTTCTTCAGATGACCTGCAAAACAGACACCGTGAGCTCGTCACTGAGAAGGGGGGGGGGGTTCCTCCTTGTGACCACCCTCCGGCGTGAGAATCAGACTAGATTGCTCTGAATATAAGTGTATATTGAGAGAAGTAGCCAGTGAAGGTAAAATACAAGATGATCATACCGTTCCAAGGTGTTGGAGTATTTATAACCGAAGGTAGGTTTCCAAGCAGGTACAGCCAGCTGTATAATATTCCTGTTCTACCAACTATGGGCTACGCACGTGCCATGCTGGTTGGTGGGTAGGCAGCGGCTGATAGTGACAAGGCCGGCTGTGTACTGTTCCCTTTCCACCAACTGCAGGCTATGTGCGTGCCACGACAAGGGTTGGTGAGTAGGCAGCGGCTAATAGTGACAAACAGTACTAGAGCATGCTCCTCGTACTGTTGTCGGTGAGCTGTCACCCTGTGATTGGTTCATGGGCTGCTTTGGTCAGATCTTGTCTATTTTGTCCATACCTTGGCAGGTATAGTACAAAAGATCTTCCAGAAGCATACGGACTGGCTCATTTGGGCGGGAGTATTCCCGCCTTGCTCATTCCTTCAGGTGACACTGAATTATTGAGAGTTAGTGCCTTGTGCGTGTAGCCTTGCTATTAGTGCGGGTAGCCTTCCCTGATGGCTTGTATCCGCAGCTGCGGGGACAGGCGGGGTACTTCACCATTGGGAGGCTTTCCCTGCGGGAACAGCTGGCGTACTGCGCGTAAGGTCTTCATCTCTGAGCATGGTGGGTCCTGCGGAACCAGTTGGTCCTTGCGCAGACGTCCCTCTTCAAGGTGAGTCTTGCGGGTCCAACTGGGCTCTGCTGGGACCTACCTCTTCAAGTCCCCCCAGTCCAATGTTCTTCTCATGAATTGTTAATAAGTGAGGTGAACTTTGGACTTAAGCAAGGGGTTTTGAAAAGGATTTAGTTTTAAGGTTGTCCGTGGGGATTCTTCCCGCGGTTTCCCTAATGTCACGTGCAGAAATTCCCGACTTTTCTGCTTGATCTTTGGGTATGACGCGGGTAGGTGTGTAACCTCCTCGCAAGTCAGGAGCGTTGAGTTTCACTTGTGTAGATTCTCCATGAGGTTTCGGTAGTTTTAAACATAGTGATCAATTATGTTAAAGAACCAATTCCATCCTGGAGCTTCAAACAATCTAGTTCTCAACGTTCCCGCTATGCGGGGATGTTATTTCCCTTTCCGCAAGCATGGCCCAGAAGATCCTTCTTGGTTTCAATTCCCTGCGAGTGCTAAGTATGTGAAGGGTTTCGCCTTGACACTGTACCCGCACTCGTCTTATAGTTATCTTACTTCCAAGGTATTCTTGGCGTCCATTCCATGCGGGTGCTAAGTATGTGAAGGGTTTTGCCTTGACACTGTACTCGCACCTGTCTTATAGTTACTTGGTTGCCAAGGTAAGGGGTATAGTCCCGCTTACTTTTGAATCTTTTTGAATCTTTTTGAAATTCGAAGAGTTGGTGAAAGGATAAGAACAGTCCAAACTGTTGAAACGTCGTCCGACGGTTTCTTCTGACAGTGTCAGGACGTGCAGGAAGTTATGGCGACGTGACAGTATATAGTCATTCCAGACGCTTTTTCAGGCGCGTGGGCGCGATTTTTCGGGCGCGTGGGTGCGGATTTTACGGCGCGCGTCCCGTCAACAGCTGTTGACAGCTTGCTTTTTCCACGTGTCATAGTTTCATTGCACCAGCTCTTTTCTCTCTCCTCCGCATTAAATTCATCGCATTCATTGCGACGAGTATATAAAGGGGGAGAGGGTTCACGGTAATCCACACTTTCACTTCTTTCTTCTTCTTCTAAGCGATTTCTGGCGAATACTCTAACTTTCTGTCGAGCATTCTCCTGAAATCGTTCTTTACCTCCAAAACATGTCGTCTACTCATGATCCAGAAGCTACCGTCGAGGAGTCTGACTTGTATGTCGAGAACCCGACGTCTACGTCCGATAAGGACGATAAGAGCACTGCTAGCGAATGCCATGTGCTCTTCCCATCGAGCTTTAGCGGTACATCGTCCGGAAGTTCATGCTCGAGCCGTTCGAGCCTGAGTTTCCGGAGCCACACCAGACGGTGTACGATGCCCCCAAGGGCAAAATAGGGGTATATGCCGCTTTCTTCGTCTATGGGAATCTTAGGTTCCCGTTGACGAAGTTTGTATACCGTGTTCTGGATAGACACGGTGTGCACCTGACCGAGGTACACCCAATGGCGATCGCCAAGATCCGCCATTTTGAGTGGGTGTGCCTCATTCTTGGCGTGGTTCCCCACGTCGACTGCCTGATGACCTTCTACTCCTGGAGGTGTATCCAAGGCTGGTATACCCTGGTCACCCGGATCAAGGGTTTGAAGATCTGCGCTACCGAGCGCAGTCTTCGGTCTTGGAAGCGGGAGTTCTTTTAAATCTCTGCCCGTGTCGTCCATATAGCGATGACATTTAAGAACGGGAGAGCTCTCCCCAGCCTTCACGCCTCCAACTACCAGGAGGCGGAATGGTTCTCCAAGATTTCCCGGATCCAGACTCCGGTTTACCACTTTCCGGAGTCCGGGATGGTGATGCTCGGTATGAGCAGGGTGTGGAAGGATGCTGGGGCGGATGCGCCACAGATTCCCATCGTACTTGAATACGGTTTGAACTTTATCCCTTACGGTATGCTCCGTCTTCTTTGTTGATTTAAGGTTTTTTCTAACTGTTTTTCTTTTTATTTCATAGGGAAATGACTTACAGTCCCTCCTGCATCCGCGGGAAGCTGACGGTCCCGCTCAGTTGGGTACTCGTGCTCTTGACGAGAACGAGTTGCCCATCCTTGCGCAGACTGCGGATCGGTTTGTGGAGGCCTACCCGCCGGGCCAAGAAATACTGAGCGCCACGCGGCCAGGTAAAAGACTATTTAACCCTCGCCCTCTGAATGCTGAAACCTCTGCTGGAATTCCTCTAATCTTGTCATCTTCTGATGAGGAATCCGCAGATGGTCCTTTTCTTGCGCGGAAGAAGAAGGCTGTCGGCGGGAAGGGCAAGGCGAAGGTTGCCTCCACTGCCGATCAGGGGAATCGGTCTGAGTCGGAGACCGAGAGTGAAGAAGCGGCGGGGAACCCAGGTGGTGTTGAGACCACTGCTCCGGAGGTTGAAACGGCTGTCACCTCCGAGCAGCCCAGGACGACGACGGTGACCGGTACGAAGAGGTCGGCTCCATCGGGTTCGTCCCCGCCTGTTCACACCTTCAAGCTCAAAAGGACCCGTAAGTGTACATAACTTTAACTTCATATCTTTCCGCTATTATACTTATATATCTTGTCTTCGTGCAGGCGTGGATGCTACGGCATTCCAGAGTGGAGCGGGAGGGAGCAGCTCTGGACCCATGAAGGTAGGTTTGGTCAACCTACCCGAGGCGATGACCCAGGCGGCTACGCCTGCTTGCAGTACTGGTTCAGTTGCTCATCCCGTTGAGCCAACTGTCCAGCTGTAACATTATCCCCGCCGGCTGTCAGTGCCATTTTCACAAAATCCATCACTGAGCCGGCGGTGATTTCTCTTGCGGGTTCTTCCGCAGCCGCGGCCACGGTTGTGAGTTCGCCTCCGGTGAATTCACCTCTGTTGGTTTCCACCGCGGTAGCCTCCACCATGCCTCCTCCGGCGCCTGCGACTACGGCCAGTCCTTCAGGTACGTTTGGGGTTGGGGCGTCTAGCCAATCCTTGCCTCCTTCCCGTCTCCTTGACCTTTGGATGGATATCCCTTAGGTTCAGGTGATGGGTTTGGTGGCTATCGGGCCTGTTGTCGACCCTACAGGTGCGTAGGGTTATTTTGGCCTATATCCCTTTCATCATTTCTCTCTCTTAACTGTTTTTTGTTTTATTGCAGTTCGTGATTCCAACAAGGTGTACACTCCTCGGTGGAATATCCGCCGGGGAACGACCCTCCGGACTGCTGAGGAGTGCGTCGAATGGGCGCGTCACGCCGCCCCAAGCGGTGCGCTGGGGGAGGCCATGGCCAGCTACCAGGAAGGTAGGCTGTCCAACGAGCTCCGAATCCTCCTCGCCCGGATGCAGCCGCGCGTCGAGCTACTTTGTCGGGAAAACGACAAGTTAAAGACGGCGCGTAGCCTTGAAGTGGCTCAGGCGCGGGCTATCCGGGAGGAGAATGCGAAGCTTGCCGCCGTTGCTGCAGAAAAGGAGAAGGCCTTCAAGGCCCTCGAGGTTGAAGTTCATGCCCGGCTCGAGGCCCGTTCCAAGGCTGCTCAAGCTGTTAACGAACAGCTTCTGTTGGCCAAGGAAACTGCACGGAATGCAACCGAGAGGGCCACCAAGGCTGAAGCTGTTGCTGAGCCTCTACGCATCGAGAATGAGGAACTTAAAGCCAAATTAGAGAGGCTCCAGCTGGCTCATGATGCTTTGGCCATGGAAGATGCCAAGAAGCTCCAAGAAATCTTGGACCAGAGGGGGGTGCTTGACCAAACTGAGCGTAAGCTAAAGGGCGTCGAAGAGGCTGCAGCCAAAGATGTGTTGCATGCCAACCTTACAAAGAACGAAGCCGAACGAACCCGTTATGAAGCTCAAGCTGCCCTCCAGGAGGCTCTGGTTACCAAGGAATGGCTTCTTCGAGAAGCGTTGTCGCAGGTATGCGCAGTTTCACAATTTCTTTACGCTTTTCCTTACACTTAGAAGAGTTTTTGATATACTTCTGTTTTTTAGGTTGTGCATCGGGTGTTCACGAACACATCATATGACGATGCGATGAGCGCAGCCCTCAACGCTTCTCATGAGGATGGGGAAAAGGCTGGCTTCTTGCTTGGTCTAGGGTTTGTTGAACAAGGCATTCCGCCTTCCAACTTCCCTCTTTACAATATGGATACTGAAGCTGCGTATGACCAAGCAGTGAATCAGTATGCCGCCTTCCCGCATCCGGTGGTGGAGAAGGTAAACGAGATTGCTGCTGCTGATGATGGGCTAACTATCCTCAAAGCTTTCCTTGAACCGCCACACTCTACTGATGGTGCGGGTCCAAGTGGGAGTGGTCCTGAAGCTTGATACTTTAGATCCCTTTCCACCATTAGAGTAGAATTTTATGTTTATAGACTTCTAATCTTGTATGCGGGTATGTACCCAGCAATTCTTTTAATGTTTGAATGTTGATGGAATAAAGATTATTTGTTAATGCCTTGCCTTGTTTATTTCACGCATATTTTGTTTTAACTTAGCAATTTCTTGAGTACTTAGATAAGTTAACTTTTCAACGTGGCAGATAATAAGTTAAAGTTTTGCTTCCTCTTTCGTGATTGTGCGGATAAGACCGTCACTTTCACTTAGTAGGATGGCTAAACTTTACCTATATCTGACCTGCGTGGAAGTTTTCCTCATCTTTTCCTTTGAAATTTTCTAAGTGTTTTGAATAAGTTAACCTTTCGACGCGCGGTTGCCAATAGGTCAATGTTCAGTTTCCTCTATCATGATTGTGCGGGTAGGACCGTCACTTTCATTTATTGGGATGACCAAACTTCACCTATAGCTGACCTGCGTGAAGGTTTTCCTTAGAAATTTTTACCGTTTTATGTGTTTATGCGGGTTTTGCCGCCTTCCACACGCAACGACTTACTTCTTCCCATATTTATGCGGTGAATACCGGCATCAGTGTGGGAAGTTCATAAGTATAAAGGTAAGGCTATCAACACAATGTGATAAAGGAGAATCATTTCCATTAGAAGTGGCTCTAGGCCTTTTCTTTACAAGTTTGGAATTGATCTACATGTAACATTTGCGTAATTGAGCTCCGTTCCATGTTCTTGGGATAGGAGTGCCATCGAGCCTTTCGAGCCGGTATGCGCCTTTTCCCAAAACTTCTTTGATAATGTACGGTCCTTCCCAGACCGGTGCCAGTTTTCCTGGGCGCTCTTGGTTTGAAGCCTCGTTGTTACGCAATATGTAGTCTCCTACATTGAAGTTGCAGAGTTTTACCCGCGTGTTGTAGTACTTTTGCATTTGTCGCTTGTAGTTTACTTCACGCGCTGCGGCTAAGTCTCTGCGTTCCTCGGTTAGCATAAGGTCTAAACGTCTTTCCGCATCATTGTCTTCTGGTTGAATCAAGACCCTTGGTGAGGGAAAACCAATTTCGACTGGGACCATGGCTTCAGTGCCATAAGTGAGGCTGAACGGGGTTTCTCCCGTACTGGCCTTTTTCAGCGTTCTGTTTGCCCAAAGGACGTGTGGAACTTCGTCTACCCAGCCGGATCTGTGTTCCAGGAGTCTTTTCTTTATGCCTTCGACGATGCTTTTATTTGCTCTTTCCACCTCACCGTTACCTTGCGGGTGTGCCACTGAGGTAAAGGTGTGGGTGATTTGAAGTTCTTCCAGCCACTTTTGTAGCTTCTTGTCAGCAAAGTTGGTGCCGTTATCACTCACCAAAGTCTGTGGAAGTCCAAAACGACAAATAATAAATTCCCAAATAAAATTTTTAATATGTTTTGCGGTTGTTTGGGCTAAGGGTTTTGCTTCTATCCACTTGGTGAAGTAGTCGATGGCTACCACTAGGAACTGAACGTTTCCTGCTGCTGTAGGAAATGAGCCTGTCACATCGATGGCCCACTTCTGAAATGGCCATGAAGAGGTGACTGGAACAAATTCATTCTTCGGGCGATGCGTGTTGGGTGCGTAGAGCTGGCAAGACCTACACTTTCTGATGTATGCCAGCGCATCCGTATGCATCCCCGGCCAAAAGTATCCCGCGTTGTTTAACTTAGCTACAACAGCGCGTGGACCTGCGTGTACTCCACAGATGCCTTCGTGTACTTCCCTTAGGAGGTAGTCAACATCTTGGTTGTCCACGCATCTTAAGAGTGGGCCAAGAAAGTTACGTCTGTAAAGGATGTCATCGATGAGTTGATAGTTTAATGCTTTACAACGTATTTTTCTTGCCTGTGTTTTTTACTCTGGTAGTATACCCGCTGCAAGGTAATTTATTATCGGTGTCATCCACGTTTCTGTGCCAGTTTGGATGACACAAATTTCCTTGTGCGGGACTGATGGTGTTTCAAGGAGTTCAATGCGGATGTCCTTTCCCAAATGGGTGAAGGCTAATGATGCAAGCTTGCTTAACGCATCCGCAGATTTGTTTTCGCTACGCTTGACGTGTATGACTTTACAATCATTAAAATCGCGCATAAGGGTTTTTGCTTGTGCGAGGTACAGGGCCATTGTGTCGTTCACGGCCGTGTACGTTCCGTTTATTTGGTTGGCTACTAACATGGAATCCATGTGGGCTTCCAAGATTTTCACTCCCATTTTACGCGCAATTCTCAGCCCGGCCAAGAATGCTTCATACTCGGTTTCGTTATTCGTACTTGGAAAATCCAGTCGAATAGCGTAAGTGTATTCTTGGCCTGCTGGGTTGGTTAGTTTCAACCCTGCACCTGAACCCTCGTTACTGGCTGCTCCATCGGTGTAGAGTCGCCAGACATCATTGATGTCCTGTGCTGGGGAGGGTTGAGCCTCCTCCTGGCACTCTTTCTCCCGCGAAGCGGGGACTTCTGCTATAAAGTCGGCCAGGACCTGGCCTTTTATGGCTGGTCTTGGCTTGTACTTTATCGCATATTCCCCCAACTCAATTGCCCATTTGGCTAGACGTCCCGATAACTCGGGTTTGCCTAGAACATTTGCAAGTTTGAAGCTGGTGAGAATGGTGATTGGGGTGACCTTGGAAATATCGTCTTAGCCTGCGTGAAGCCTGTACAAGTGCTAAGACTAGTTTTTCCAGGGTAGAGTACCGGGTTTCTACGTCTGTTAGGACACGGCTAACATAGTAAATAGGCATCTGGATACCTTTTCGCTCTACTAGCAGGACTGCCCCGGTTGCTCTATCTGTGGCAGAAAGATATATGATTAATTCCTCCCCCGCTTCTGGTGTTGTGAGCGTTGGGAGTTCGATCAAGCGTGACCGAATTTCCTGAAAAGCTGCTTCCGCTTCTGGTGTCCAGCGGAAGTGCGTTTACTTTAAACAGTTTCTCAATGTTGACACGAATGGGAACGACCTATCCGCATGGTTTGACAAAAAACGGTTAAGTGCGACTAGGCGTCCATTCAGTGTCTGGGCTTGCTTGATGGTAGTAGGTGATTCCATTTTGATAATGGCTTCGACCTTTTCAGGGTTCGCTCTGAAGCCATCTTTAGTAACAATGACTCCCAAGAACTTCCCTTCTTCCATCCCAAAGGAACACTTGCTCGGGTTGAGCTTCATGTTTATCTTTCTGAGCGTGTTGAAAGTTTCTTCGATGTCTTTCAACATCGCTTCTGGCTCAGGGCTTTTGATGACCAAATCATCCATGTAGACTTCCAAGTTTCTCCCAATTTGGGCATGAAACTCTTTGTCCATCAGGCGTTGGTATGTGGACCCTGCATTCTTAAGTCCGAATGGCATCATTTGATAACAAAATGTGCCATCGGGCGTCCGAAATGCGGTTTTGTCCTGATCATCTACAGCCATGTGGATTTGATGGTACCCCTTATATGCGTCAAGGAAGCATTTAAGGCGAAATGGTGCTAATGAATCCACTTTGAGGTCATTTTCGGGTAACGGGTAACAATCTTTGGGGCATGCTTTGTTTAAATCTTTGAAATCTATACACATGCGCCATTGTTTGTTAGCCTTCGGTACCATAACATGATTTGCAACCCATGTTTGATATCTATTAACGCGTACGATGCCCGCGTCAAGTAGTTCCTTGACTTGGGTTCTACACGCGTTAGCCTGTTCCGCCCCCATTACTCTGCGCTTTTGTATGACTGGCGTAAAAGCCGGGTCACACTTGAGCTTATGCTCTGCTTTACTTCGAGGTACACCAGTCATGTCAGCTGGTGTCCACGCGAAGATGTCAGCGTTTCTCTGTAGTAAGCGTTTGAGTAAGGTGCGCGTAGGATCAGTGATTGTTGGGCCAATTGTAACAGCCTGGTCAGGGTATTTGCCATTGAGGGCCCATTTTTCTGGTTCGGTGATGGTTGGTTTAGCCATCTTTGGTTTGGGTTTAGATGAGACGGATGCGATGCATACCTGGGGGATACCGGTGATCATCGCTACACCCTCAGCAGTTGGCCATCCCATCATGCCGTGGACTGAAGATACCACGGCGTTGAATCTTGCCATCCCATCTCTCCCGAAGAGAATGTCGTATGTGTGATGTGGCTTCCTCATTACGACGAAGTCCACGTCTTCTGTGCGGGAGTATTTTCCGTCCGTGAGAATGACGGGGAAAGATAGGATACCCAGGGGTGTGTTTGTGCTGCCGTCGAACCCTTCCATTGAGGCGTAAACCGTTTCCAGGCGTTCTTTGTCTTCGTCGTCTAGCTTGTCGAAGAACTGCCTGTACATAACCGTTGACGAGGCGCCGTTGTCAGCAAGAGTGCGGGAAGTTATGTAATGCCCCAGCTGGCTTTTGATGACGATAGGGCCTTCCTTGCTGGGTCCTCCTGGCACTCGCGGGAAGCGCACCTCAGCTTCCTTCCATTCGCATGGTTCTGTCGTTCGTCTTTTTCTTCCTCTGATGTTGCCATGAACCATGTGGATGCTGATGTCAACGGGCTTTCGTCCGTTGCCTTTATACCGGTTATCATTCCTTCCTCCATTCTTGATTGATGCCACAAGGTGTCCAAGTCTTCCATCCTTGACGAATGTTTCAGCAATATCCTTCAAGGATGTACACTCCTCTGTATTGTGACCCTTTGTCCCGTGGAAGTCACAGGATTTGCTCTGATCCGCATTAGGTCGCTGTCGGATCATTGGAGCTTTTGGCCATGGGAGTTTTTCGGTGGCAAATATCTTCGTGACGCTTTTGGTGAGTGGCGTCCACCGGTGTTTTCGGCTTGAAGGGTGCGTGTTATCCCTTCCGCCAACTAGAGGGCGAGAGCTGGATGAGGTGTCAAAGTTTACCCTTGACTGCCAAATACCTAGCTTCCTCTTTTTGTTCTGCCGGGCGATCCGAATATTGTTTTCTCTGGTCCTCTGCGTGTAGAGGTGTGTACTCTGGGGAAGATCCCTACCCAG
The DNA here is from genome assembly GCF_021521415.1 of Bidens hawaiensis. NCBI lineage: Eukaryota > Viridiplantae > Streptophyta > Magnoliopsida > Asterales > Asteraceae > Bidens > Bidens hawaiensis. The sequence goes on from NW_027492217.1 coordinate 322,331, forward strand.
TTGCTTCTCCGTCTCGGCAAAGCGCTTGGCCGCCGTCATGATGGCATCCCATGTGGATGGCATGCCATCCTTACCCGTCAACGTGCGGATAAGCTCTGGGTATTCGGCGCCCTGGATGAAAGCGGCGCGAACAAGATCTTCACTTATGTTGCCCAGACTCAGCTTTTTGGAGTTGAAGCGAGTGATGAAGTCTAGTAAAGATTCATCTATCTCTCTCATGCAGTTGAGGATTGTCCACTGCTCTTCAGTATATTTCCTCTGTTGACTGAAGTGTTGGCTGAACTTGTGTTGAAAGTCCGCCCAATCATAGATGTGGTGGACTGGTAAACGATCAAACCACGCCCTGGCCGCTCCAACCAGCGTCATCTGGAACATATAACACCACGTGGGTTCCGTCCAGTTACTGACGGTTGCCCCCGCTATGAATCTGTTCAAGTGATCGTCTGGGTTGGATAGACCATCATAAGTGCCGATGTTGGACATCTGTTTGGCACTTCTTGGGGCGATTGCTTCCGCAATGTCCCTTGCAAACTTGGATGTTCCCGCATTTGCAGCAGTTGGTCTAAAGGTTTTGGAGAAGTCGCGTGGGTTTCCCCCCGCGTTCCTTGGTTTGAAGGTTTCTCCGAAATTCCTTCTTGGTTGGAAGTCCGTTTCTTTACGCTTCCCTTTTGCCCTATGGCGAGGGTTCGCGTCAGTGTCGGATTCCTCCCGATCATCGTCCGAGTACTTGCACTCACTGTTCATGTTGAGCTGTTGTCGAGTGCTTCCGAATTCGTCAGCCTGTTGGAGTGAACGCAAGCGTTCATCCAACTCAGCTTGGAATTCCTTCTGACGTGCTTCGGCCTACGCCTTAACTTGATCGAGTGTTTGGCGAGGGAGCCTCGTCTGTTTCTCCAACTGGGCATCAGTGAACCCCAGTGAAATATTGTTTACCGCACTTGCTCCGGCTTGGGTAACCGGGGTAGCGTTCGTAAAATTTGTGTAACCGCCGGTGTTCCCCCAAGTAGCTAGGGTTGTGGTTACCGGGGTTTCTTGGTCACTTACTGGCCTTGGGACCAGAATAATTTTAACCATTTTTTCAGAAGTTTTGAAAAAACTGAATTAGTTCTAGCTTTTATGCACGGATGGTGCCAATGAAGAAACACTAAGTGACCCCGAGTAGATTATGGATAATCTGGGGGTTAAGTAATATTTCCCACGAGGGTTAGGTCCGGCAAAGAAGGATGTTCTTCAGATGACCTGCAAAACAGACACCGTGAGCTCGTCACTGAGAAGGGGGGGGGGGTTCCTCCTTGTGACCACCCTCCGGCGTGAGAATTAGACTAGATTGCTCTGAATATAAGTGTATATTGAGAGAAGTAGCTAGTGAAGGTAAAATACAAGATGATCATACCGTTCCAAGGTGTTGGAGTATTTATAGCCGAAGGTAGGTTTCCAAGCAGGTACAGCCAGCTGTATAATATTCCTGTTCTACCAACTATGGGCTACGCACGTGCCATGCTGGTTGGTGGGTAGGCAGCGGCTGATAGTGACAAGGCCGGCTGTGTACTGTTCCCTTTCCACCAACTGCAGGCTATGTGCGTGCCACGACAAGGGTTGGTGAGTAGGCAGCGGCTAATAGTGACAAACAGTACTAGAGCATGCTCCTCGTACTGTTGTCGGTGAGCTGTCACCCTGTGATTGGTTCATGGGCTGCTTTGGTCAGATCTTGTCTATTTTGTCCATACCTTGGCAGGTATAGTACAAAAGATCTTCCAGAAGCATACGGACTGGCTCATTTGGGCGGGAGTATTCCCGCCTTGCTCATTCCTTCAAGTGACACTGAATTATTGAGAGTTAGTGCCTTGTGCGTGTAGCCTTGCTATTAGTGCGGGTAGCCTTCCCTGATGGCTTGTATCCGCAGCTGCGGGGACAGGCGGGGTACTTCACCATTGGGAGGCTTTCCCTGCGGGAACAGCTGGCGTACTGCGCGTAAGGTCTTCATCTCTGAGCATGGTGGGTCCTGCGGAACCAGTTGGTCCTTGCGCAGACGTCCCTCTTCAAGGTGAGTCTTGCGGGTCCAACTGGGCTCTGCTGGGACCTACCTCTTCACTTACATATGTAACCCTTATGCTATCATTTTTGTACAAATTTGAGCATGTGTATCGAGTACAAAGCATAATTAGGAGGATTGCTCATTTTCTTTTCACGCGTGACTACCATAATGTTGCGTTATTTTAAAGATTTACTTATGTGATGCATTTCAAAATCATGAACCGGATTGTTGCATAGAAATGATTGAGGCACTAGGATTGGCCCTTGTTTAAAGCATTCCTAACCGTAGATCATTTTTTAGATGCCAATTTGAGATTTTACATTTCGTTTGTTAAACCCATATAACCCACAAAAGACTTTTCGTTTTAACCCATGAGATGAAATATAATTTAGTTAATAGTAAAGTTCCTTGTTTCTCTTAGCGATAAGTTGAATAATGGTGTTTCATTATTGATTTGAGTGTCACATATACATACCTGTACATCTTTTACTAGTTCAAATGAAAACTGAGTGGAGTGGCCAATTGTGAGGGGTGTAATTGTATGCACGACTGCAAGGGGAAAACCTGAAGCACGTTAGGCCTGAGCATACTGTTCGTTTTTAAAATGTGTAATTGTCAACCTTTGACTTTGGTAAGTCTTGCGAGTTGTGTATGACTTTGGACCTTAGCTAAGTACCAGTAAGGATTTGTGAAATGTATTTGTCAATGATGAATGGATAGTCACGAACAAGTTTACATGAGAGTATGCAAAAGATAAATGTGGGGATGTGATTAGTGGATAATTATTAGTGTTTTATAATGATTAATTAATATTGCATTTTTAGTTGATAAGCGTGGGGATGTGATGAGTGGGTAATTATTAGTGTTTTATAATGATTAATTAATATTGCATTTTTAGTTGATTTATTATTTAGAATGCAATGACTTTGCGTGTCTCTATAACCGTAGGTGATGGAAGCTTAAACGAGAGTTCTGAAGCATGTTACACGGGGTTTTGAGAATTACTCGAGAAGTGGGAAGCATGAAGAACGCAATGATGGATCATGGAAGACTGGAATGAAAAGAACGGGCCAACAAGAAAGAATCTAAGCTTCAGAAGGGCATATCCTAGGAAAAAAAAAGTTGAGTGAGCCTTCAATTATGGGATTTTAGAGAAATTTAAGAAAGAATCCCCACCTAGCGTAGCCTACGCCGAATAGAGAAATTTGACAAAATATAGTGCCTAACGACCGAAGAATGGCTAGAGGTGACCTACAGTAGAAACTCGATAAATTAATACTCGATTATTTAATAAACTCTCTAAGATAATATTTTTTGCCGGTCCCGACTCGAGGATAGGGTGCTAAATTAATAATTCGCTAAAATTATAAGATAATACATTTTTGATAATTTATTTAGACCCCATATAAAATATAAATTAATAATTCCTTATATATAGCATATTACATGAATGATTTATGAAGGTTTCTTGAAAAATGACTCAGTTATCTTTTGTTTTTTGTTGAAATCAATTTCCCCTTGAATCTCGTCTCTAATTTTCCTTAGCATGGTAAGAACTTCTGATGTTTTCTCATAGCTCAACAAGAAATTGTTCAATGTGATTGCCGCTTTAATAGCTTCGTTTCGCGAAGGGGACTCCATTGTAAAACTTTCATCATCTTCTTTATCAATATCATCTTTATATATAAATTAATAATTATTAATTTATCGATTAATTAATAAATTTTGGTGGTCCCAGGTGTATTATTTTATAGAGTTTCTATTGTATTTGGAACGCTACATTAAAACATACACTATTTATAATATTTAATAATTCATGAGCTTTATACTTACCTGTTTTAGCGTGTATTTCAAACAGATAAATACCTTTATTGTAACGTCCTCGTTTCAATAAATAGATTAATAAATAAATTAAAGTTTCGAGTTTTTTTTAGTTATCGTGCTGTGTCAAGTCGTTAAATTAATTAGATTATATATCGAATATGGATAATATTAATAGAAGGCTAATGGACTTGAAAATGACTTGGGCCTAAAAGCCTTTGGGCTTCGCCTATTTAAACCCTAAACCATCCTTATCCTCGTCATTTCACCATAATTCCTCAATCATTACCCACACACCGATCCAAAATCCAATTTCATCCACTCAAGATCTAGTTAACCAATATACAAGGTAAACATTATATTAATTTTAATTTCTTTTCTTTAGTTTATAACAAATGAACGAACAAGTTTGAAAGTAAACTCGAAACCGACATAAACGAGCCCGTCATGGGCGAGATTCAAGTGAATCAAACTAGCAGTAATGATAAGAGATTTGACAAAATAATGCAAAATGATAAAGATGAACAACTGTGGTTGACGGGATGCTCGGCTGTAACGAGGGTTGGTTCAAACCATTGAACCCGGATCCCAACAGCTTGGTAGCTAGCAGCTCGAACCACCGGACCCGTATCGAACCCAACCCATCAACAGGTCCATTACGTCCACAAGACCCGAACCCCTTTGTAAAGGCCAAACGAACCCGAACTAGCTGTCAACGACCCATTTTGAAACCTTTATGCGAAACGACACCATCTCGCGCGAAGCGACACCATCTCGTGCGAAGACCGGCGATGCGAAACCCACCTATGCGAAGAACTCATGCGAATTTCCCTATGCGATTCGTGCTATGCGAATGGATTAGATATGCTTGGCATCCTATGCCTTCTGTGTTTACGCCATGGTGGCCGGAGGAAGCCGGAAAAAGGGACGGATGAAGAGGGGTAGGCGGCGGTCGTTTGATGCTTCAAGAGAAAGAGAGAGAGGGTAGGGTGGATGGGTTAGGAAGGAGGGTGGGGGTGAATGCCTATGTATATAATAATAATAATAATAATAATAATAATAATAAAACAATATTAATAAAGGAAATGATAAGAATAAGCGACACCCGAGACCCGACTCGTTTAGGACCCGCAACCCGCCTTATGCTAGACCGAGAATTTATGGGACCCGGTCAGTAACACTTGAACATAAAAGCTCACTCTATCAACAGAGGAATTGAAATGAGCATACGAACGGATGGTGAATTATAAAGTATTATATAATGCAAAGAGTGAAGACGAGTTAAGTTTGTGAACTAAAGTAATAATAAAATAATATAACAATAGATATACACAATAATAATAGATATCGATAGGAGTGTAAACTAAGGAAGTAAGTCCAACACTAAAGTGAGGTTAAGTATAATAAACTAATATGAACGGATAAAGAAGGGTACGTGTCGGTTCGGTTAACTTAAAAGTAACCCCGTTAACTTAAGAAAATAAATAGCAAACGAATATAGAGATTAATACGTGTACGTTATTAACAGATAGTCGAGCACAGTTGAGGAGAGGCATTACGAGTAACTCGGAAAGGAATCGTCTACAGGTGAATTCTAGCCCCCTTTTTCCTTTAAACGTTTTTTGGGCTGTATGCATACTCGTATGTGAAAGAATAGATATATGTAATTTAATTAATGACATATATCTATAAGGACGTGTTTATATATTAATTTATTAATATAGATTTGAATGTTTGAATGGTAGCTAATAAAGTAGAAAGAGTTAAGGAATAAACTCCACTAATGCTTGCGTAGAATGTTATATGGATTATAAAGGAGTAGGAATGTTATGTATAGAAGAATGTGTGTACATACATGCGTAGAGCCTCCGGGCCTCATGCATGCATAATAAGTTAGGATGGCAAATCCCTCTAACTTTATAAGGCTTGGTTAAGAGCAAGGGAGGCTCGGTTATAAGCAAAAATAGGAGGCTTGGTTACGAACAAGGAATGCTCGGTTATGAGCAAAGATAGAAGGCTCGGTTAGGAGCAAAGATATAAGGCTCGGTTACGAGCAAAGATAGGAGGCTCGGTTAGGAGCAAGGAGGGCTCGGTTATGAGCACGAATAAGAGGCTCGGTTACGAGTAAGCATATAAGTATATAGTTATGAAATGATTGATAGACAGACATAAGAAAGTAAATGAAGATTATAAACGTTATGCTATGTATAAATGTATGAAAGATGTGATCTATTTATAAGTTGTATGTCATGAAAAGTAAAGAAACGTTAGAACTCACTCAGCGTATAGCTGACTTTTAGTATGCATGCAGGTATTGCGATGACGTGGCAAACTTGGGACGCGTACGAGGTTATCCATATTGAAGATTAGGTAGAGAAAGAAGTTATGTATGTAAACGTTTTTAGTTTCCGCTGAAAACTGTCTATGCTTCCGCTGTATCAAACTGAGTTTATGAGTAAATCCAACACCGAATGTAAGGCTACCGGGATCGGGGCCATACATTTATTGGTAAAGGACACTAATTGGTATAAATACATTCTCACTTACATACGTTTAGATAAACTCATGCATTTTATGATTTTAGAACCTTACACTTTATTTGAGTTTTACAATAAACAACTTTGTTTTGTGTACATTCAGTTGTTCATTTGGGTAGCCTCGTGAAAATCTCGAGCCCTCATCCCCGTGTAAAATTTCATGATTGCCCCCTTAGACGTTTTGAAACAGTAAACAACTTGCAAATTGCGATGGCAGCCATCGTCTCCCGCAGATGCTTACATGGATTTGTAAGTTATATTCTCAAATATCAAAAGAAAGATGAAGTTAAAAGAGAAGAAGTAGTGGAGAGTGGAGATGACATCAGAGATTCATGACATTTTGACCAAACTTGTCTTTTATGAGTTGTTTTAATGGGCTCATCAAACAATAACATACGAAAAAAAGTGCTTGAACCTATTTGGAATTGGGTTCATATTTAAAATTAAACTTTTTGTTTCAAACGTTTTTAGAATAAAAGTTATTATGTGTTAATTTGGTTTTTTAATCCGATCTAACCGATTTAAAATATATGAAGTATTGTGTCTAAAAAGTATTACGTTTGAATACGGTTTTTAAATCCGGTCTAATTGATTTATAATGTATAAAGTATTATGTCTCGATAGATGATGCTACGAATGGATTCCAAAAAATGAAAATCCGTAGAGAACAACATTAAGATGATTTTAAATTTCCTTAATGCATTTGTAATGACATTTGACTTACTTTTGTTGATCATGTTCTTTTTTCATATGACCCAACCCAATCCTTCCCGGACCGAAATTTGTCCCATGAAAAAAATTCTTGGGTCCGTCACTGCTCTCTCGTAAATACATATTATTTATATCTCCTAATAAACACTTTTAAAAGTAACCTGCGAGTGATAAATGTATGATCTAACTAATAATAGCACCGTTTATAAAGGGTAGTAAAAAAGCCAAGTTAATCCCACATTAATCCTTTACACCAGCTCATTAAAAACCCAAACTGGTCGAGATTAAACAAGTTCAATTCCTTCCCACATATTAAATTATACATACATAATAATCATAACAAAAAACATATAGCCCGTCAACATTGGTGTGAGAAGTTAACCTAATCCCTAAATGCATTGAATAACAAACACACTTTTATTAAAAAAGATAAAAAGGATTTTCGTTGCTAACAACTTTAACCAACCATAACCCGACACGTGGAAAAGAACACATTCCTTGAAATTATTATCCACCTTAACTTAAATCTGGCGGCCGAAATTTTCGTTGGTCGACATCTTTAATAATATTAATAACACCAGCCCCAAATATTTGCCTTCACAAAACCATCTTCAAACCCACTTCAAAGGTACCAAATTCTCCTTCTTTATCTTCAATCTGTTTATGTTTGTCGATTATTAGGGTTTAGATACATTGCAATTTGATGATTATGTGTTCAATTTTGTTATTGGACGCGTATTGTTTGGTGTGTGATTTTACCCGAATCGTTGTTTGGTGAAAGTAATGGTGAATTGGTTAATCGGATTTGGGGATTTGGGTTTGGATTTTGTGATGGTTTAAGGGTTTTTTTTGTTGTGAGATCTGAGATCTGGTTAGGGTTAATTGGAGTATTAAATTGGGATTGAAAACTTTAGGCTAAATTCTGTGTTTCTTTGAGATTGGGAATAGATTCATGGTAGTATTGATCTGTCAAAAGTCTCAATTTTAACCATCAAAGAAAAAATTAGGGGCGTGCATGATACCGACTTGAAACCAAGCCGAATTAGAAATCGACGGTCTGGTTTTGATTTTAGTAAAAACCGAGATATCGGTTTTGGTTCGGTGTTGTGTTTTGTGAAAAACTGGAAAAACCAAACCGTACGGAACAGGAAAAACTGATTTTTTAATTACCTTTAAGTGTAAGTATCTTTAATTAGCTCTTAGTATTCTAGGCTAAAATGTGCAATATTTTATTAGTTATTAATTATTTTAAAAAAATGCGTTGCCCAATTCCAAAATATCACGGAATTGAACGTGAAAACACAAAACCGAAAAAAACTGAAAGCGAACGGTTTTGAAAAAACGAAAACTGAAACTTTGGTTTTTGATTCGGTTTTAGCCAAAAACCGCACCGGGCACACCTCTAGAATTAATATTGTCTTTATTTGGCTCATCATGCTGTGTGGTCTTTTAAATTTCTTGTTAATAACTTGCTGAATGAATGATGAATAGTAACCGAAATCATGCATGAAACCGATGTATAAGTTATTTGATTGTCTGTTCTTAGATGTTAATGGAAGTAAGAGTGTAAAAGAACTTTTGACATTTGACTTTTGAGTGATAAATTAAGTTACCTTTTTAATCTTCAAAGGTACTTGATTAAAGAATGACTGTTTAGTGTTTACCTTAATTAGAACTGTAGAACAATCTCTAGGGATAATAGAATTATTTTAAACACCCGACAAATTCGTAATTTATCTTTAGATTACAAAGAGACGTACGATATGGAGTAATTTTGTGATGATTTAAGCTTTTTCCTTGTAAGATCTGAGATGTCGTTAGGGCTAATATGGGTATTTGGAATATGAAATTGGGATTAAAAGTTGTATGATTTAGTGGGATGACTGGTGTAAGATCTGTCAATTTTGACCATGAAAGTCAAAATTGGATCTCTTACTAAAACCAGTATGCTTTTATTTTTATAGGTGGTAGTGGTAGGCTTGCTTTTCTTATAGTCTATAACATGGCAATAATGTTGTCTTTATTTGTATGTGCTCATCATGTTGTGAGATCTTCTATATTTCTTGTTAATGCTTAACAACTTGCTGAATAAATGGTAAATGTGACCAACATCGTTAATGAAATAGTTGTGTAATAAAAGCAAGTTCTTTGATTGGTCTGTTCCTAAAATTTAATGGAAGTAATTATCCAAAAGAAACTTTGACTTTTGAGTTATAAATTGAGTTACGTTTCTGATCCTCAAAGGCACAAGAAATTTTAGTTTCTGAATTGAAGGATCACTGCTTTCTATAAATAGAACCATTGAACAATCTAATACTATAACTATAACATAATAAGTACGTAACAATGCATATTTGAAAGGTGCAATTTTTGAATAGTCAAATCAAAGGCTGGCCTTTTTGTGGTATCAATAAGGACTGCAATTTTCATCAATGGTTGTATATGCCAACTCGTGTTTGTTCGTTATATGACTTAACAGAAAAAAGTTGATACTTTGTGAAGTAATTACTTATTTAGACTTATTAATCACATGATTAGAAATAATTACTGATTTAGACTTACTAATCTTGTTTCATGTAAACAGAATTGACGACAAATCTTCATGAATTCAAAAACCCGCGTGGCATCAAACGTTTCCTGTAACTCGGGAAACAAGAACAACTCAAGTTACTCAACCTTCGTTTGCATTTTCTCAAACTTCAAGAACCCAATTGTTTACCTAAACTTTCTTCTAATTAAGGCCATTGGTAGAAGTCTTTCATCCGCTCGAATCTTGGTGTCATTCCATCCATAGTAATAAATTTTCTAGGCAAGTAATTAATATTTCCATCATGGTTTTCTCTCAATTAACCGCTTTGATGGAAGACAAAACATTCAAACCATCCAAGAACTATTTACACCTCCCTTTGAACCCTCCAGATGCCACGTCAGACAGCATCGAACTCGACTTTTCTGATACTTTTGGCCCTCTGCCAGCTCACAGAACTTCTGAAATTACAAACGAAACTATGTATGATGATCCGGTGGTCATCTGCAACCGGTCACATTCTTTAGTGGGCCCCACGCCACGTGTCAGCCACTTGCTAAACCTAAAGAAGCTGACTATATGTGAAACAGAGGAATTGGAGGATTTTAATGATGTGGCAATTGAAGGATTTGAGGAAAACCGTGAGAAGGTGCAGAGTGTTGGGATTGAGGATTTTGAGGTTATGAAAGTTGTGGGCCAGGGGGCGTTCGGGAAAGTTTATCAAGTTAGAAAGAAAGATAATATGGAAATATATGCAATGAAGGTTGTGAGGAAAGATAAAATTGTGGAGAAGAATCATGCTGAGTATATGAAAGCTGAGAGGGATATTTTGACCAAGATTGACCATCCGTTTATAGTCCAGCTCAGATACTCTTTCCAGGTACTTCTTATTCTAAAGTCTAAACTACCCATTTTGGTGTTTTCATATTTTTCGTGTAATAACATATTTATTTACCTTTGTGTTTGCAGACAAAATACAGACTTTACCTTGTTTTGGACTTTGTGAATGGAGGACATCTGTTTTTCCAACTCTATCACCACGGGCTGTTTCGGTGAGTTATTTATTCATTTTTCTATTTTTTTTTAATCATTAAAATCTCGGAGACTCAATACTAATTATGGTAACATTGGTCATGCTTTCAGAGAGGATCTGGCCCGTATCTATACCGCAGAGATGGTTTCAGCTGTTTCTCACCTTCATGCTAATGGCATAATGCATAGGGATCTTAAGCCCGAAAATATTCTGCTTGATGTGGATGGCCATGTATGTACTCAAAACATATTTTAATAATATTATCATAGCTCGAAAGTTTCAGGCCCATATTCACTGTTTTGGGCCATTCTTCGACCCAAAGTTAGGCCTGTGAACAAACCAAACAGACACGAAAGGGGGGCATGTTCATGTAGACTAAATTGTAGTGGGTTATATTTTAGTTTCATAAAATAGACTTAACTAGTTAACTAGAATGGAGTATGGACCTGGAGATTAAAATGAATATATAAACGAAAATTAAACAAACCTAAACTAACGAGCGTAAATGAACGAACGTATATAAATGATTAATGAACAAGTGTAAGGGCATGTGTTCATGTTCGTTGTTTAACTTGAACAAGAACTTTTGTTCATGCTCATTTGTTTATTAAGTAAGTGAACATAACCAAACTCCCTACTGAACGGTTCACTGAAGTTTGCTTCATTTACAGACTCAAATTCATCATATTGAGCCATGCTATTTGGTCCAAAATTTTCAAGCCCAAATGATAAAGCGATGCCTAATGGTTTTTAAAAACCAAAAACTGAGCTTTTGCCTTTAGCCAAAACTGACCTGTGAATCCAAATATAACCTATTAACATGTGCTCATTTTCTCAGGCTTTGCTTACCGACTTTGGGCTGGCAAAAGAATTTGACGAAAATACAAGATCAAATTCGTTGTGTGGGACGGTAGAATACATGTCACCTGAGATTATTCTTGGTAAGGGACATGATAAGGCTGCTGATTGGTGGAGTGTTGGAATCTTGTTGTTTGAGATGCTCACAGGACAGGTAAACAAGTTATTATAATGTCATTTTCGTTACCAGTTAGTTTTACTGAAAAAACTAATAAATGATGTTTCTCACTTATTAAATGTTGCTTCTTGAACAGCCACCATTTCATGGAGGCAACCGAGAAAAAATACAGAAAAAGATAACTAAGGATAAATTAAAGCTACCTGCATTTTTAACAAGCGAAGCACACTGTTTACTGAAAAGGGTTAGTAATTTTCTTTTTACCGTTTTACTAATGACATTTAGTTTGACTTTGACCACTAAAATCGACATACTTCTCTTTGTAGTTGCTGCAAAAGGATCCAAGCAAGAGGCTTGGAAACGGGCCAACGGGAAGTGATGAGATAAAGCATCACAAATGGTTCAAGCCCATTAACTGGAAAAAGTTAGATGCTCGAGAAATCAAGCCCAGTTTTAGGCCCGAAGTTGCAGGAATCCAATGCATTGCTAATTTTGATAAAAGGTGGACCGATATGCCCCTGTTGGATTCCCCTGTGTCCAGCCCGGATGCTGCTGCTAATCTTTTTCAAGGGTTTACTTACGTTAAGCCCGCAGCCTCGTTTCTCAGGAGAAACAGCCCGGTCTGCTAACTGTTTCTGAGTGTTTTATGGATTTTTATTGTGAAACTTTTTTTATTTCATTGTCATGTTGGTTACTTTTTACTTTGTTTTACATTATTTTGATGATGTGTTCTGATTGTGGATTCTGGATTATAATGTGTTTAATTACTACCCAACTTCTTTTATGTTTAGGCTTTATGGTTATTTCTAGCTAATGTCTACACAATTGCATAGAAGAATGTGATTTCCATTACAGGTGTAAACGAGCCGAGCCTGGGCTTTCCAAGCGTGGCTTGTTTCAAGCTTTAGCTCAGCTCGTGAATGGTTTTTTTAAGCTCGAGCAAAGCTTGTTTATTATTTATTAATTAATTCATAAACATTCTTAAAACTAAATTTTTATAATAATAGTTGAAATAATATATATTACATAGCTACTTTTATAATAATTTTACCAAGCTTGCCTAAGGTCGGGTTTGGCTTGTTTATTATTAATTATTAATTAATTAATTTATTTACAATTTTAATTACTTTTTATATATTTATAATTAAAATTTGTATATTTTTTTATCATAATTTGATATATATTAATAGTCATTATATAAAATATATATCAAATAAAAATTATATAAACAATATCCATGTGTAGGCTTGCTAGCTCAAACTGATTAGCGAAGCCCGAGCTTGGACTAAGGTTCATTTATTAAACAAACTTATTTTAGGCTCGGCTTGTTTAAGCTCACTCTATTTGAGCTTTTAGCGAGCTAATCTTAAGTAGGTCACAAGCTGGCGGCTCATTCACACCCCTATTTTTTTTATTGTGTATAATCACCTAGTTTTGGAGTCATAAATCATAATTATATCAGATGAACACCACACTATAATCTATCAAACATCAGTATTATTATGTAAAAACATCCACAAAGTAGCACACATATGCATATGTATATCTCTGTATGTTATATACACATCTGCAAGCTGAGTCCTTGTTTTCTTTCTTTAAAGCTCATCATGGTAGTGGGACTCATCAAGCCCGTGCCGCTTCTTACAGCCCCAACGGCATTTCCATTTACACAACGAGTTGAAAAGCGTAAGCCTCGTCGAGTGTCTCGATATAATATTAGAAGTGGAAGGCGATTTAGAGAGAATAATGGCGTACCCATCGTCCATATATTCGGTTCCATCAGGAAACACTTGCCATAAAAGAGTGCCACTTCCACTCCCTCCTTTTCTTGCTGAATCCAATAGAGTGTTGTACACTGTGCTTATCATGCTGTCCCTAAATGATGCATTGTAACCGGGGTCTTTTGTAGATACACCAAACTCACTGAAGATCACTGGCATCCCTAAATATTTCTCTGCATCATCAATGTGTGATTGCATCCATGATCTCGTGAATGTGATATGCGCGTCGGTTATTGGTGGTGAAATCCTTCAAAAATACATATATTATATAAGCTGAATGATATGATGACTAGAACATTAGGCTTGTAAACGAACTGAATGCACATGAATAGAGTATGTTTGTGTTTGTTCGCTTAAGTTTAGCTGAATAAAGGATCGAACATGAATAACTAAAAGAACAGGGTTTCATGTTCGTTCATTAAGAAAACAAACATGTTCGTGCTTGTTTATGTTCGTTTGTTAACAGTATAAAGAACAGACCGTAACTGTGCTAAAACTAGTTAAAAGTGATGTGAAGAACAATGCGTTAAGCCTAAAAAGTTATTAAAATGATAATAAGTTGTAAAGGGCCAAATATATTTGATGAATATGTTAAGAACGTAAATAAATGAACTTAAACAAATGTAAACCATCCAACATAAATGAACGCTCATGACCATAAATGAATGAACGAGCAACGTGTTAATGTTCGTTTGTTTAACTAAATGAAGAAAACTTTTTGTTCATGTTCATTCATTTAAAAAATAAACAAACTTCCAGCCGAACGGTTCACAAAATGTTCACTAAACATTAAGTTCGTTTTAGAGGCCTATAGAACATCTTGTTTGTTATCTAGAGAGCTTTTTAACTTTTGAGTTGACTTACCAAGAGTCAGCGTAAATATGAACCGAAGCAAAGTCAATGCCCAGCGCTTGATGGTTTCTGATAAAATCGGTTCCCACCTGTTGACAAGCGGGATTCGGATTATATGGTATCTTGTTAGGTGTTGAAGGACCGTAAAATCCTTCAAGACCGATCTCCACTAGATGTTTTGGGTCAATGGTTTTGACATAATACGCCATTTCTTCAATCCATTCCTGTAGTTTATCTCCTGAAGGATCTGATGGACATCTAGCTTCATTCATTAACTCCCAAGCGAATATAGTTGGATCATCTTTGTATGTTGTGTTGGTTATTGTGTTCACTCTATTCAGCACAGTCTAAATAACCAAAAAAACAATTTGAAAAATATTTATGATATTATCCATGCAGGGTTATAAACAAGCCTAGCCAGTTTGTGAACGGGCTCAGCTCGTTTATCTTGATGGGCTGAAATGTTGAGCTCGAGCTTGGGTCGTGAACAGCTTGAGCTAGCTCGTTTATTTTTATAGTCTTTAAAATTTTTAACATATGCTTAATGCATAAAAAGAACATAAATACGAACACCACTGACTTTAATAATATTAAACTTGTTCATCATTGATGTTAAAACAGTAAATAGACATTACTTATTTGTCTAAAATAACAGGTCACTTGTAGAAGAAACAAAAAAATCAGTATTTCTTTTTTCAATTTTAAAAATTTTAAAATATATATAAACAAAATTCTTTTAAAAACCTAATGTGTAAAAATGAAAATAATCAAGAAAAGAAAAGTATGAATAATTTAGTTTAACCATGATAGAAAACATTAAATAATTTATGTTTGCTCTTTTTGTTCTTGCAATAATTTAGTCTTTTCTAATGAATCTTCCCCTATGTAACAAGCGAGTTGCGAGCCAAGCCGGACCAACCTCCGCTCCGGCTCAGCTTAGCTCAGCTCAACTTGTTTACAAATGAGATTTTTTCAAACAAGTTACGAACTTTTTGAGCATCCCAGTATCCATGATCCAGTGAATGAGTAAAATTTAGAAACTTGCCTTAACATGGGCCTTATAGTAATTTTGAAGAGTTGGGTGAGTGAAGAAATCATCCTCATTGGTCAAATTCAAGCCAGCTTCATTCCCCCACCTCACATATTGAGGCTTCCCACCATAAGAATCCCAATTATTGGTCAATGACAGTATTAGCCTGATCTTGAACCTCCTTGCTTCACTCACCACAAAATCCAAAGCCTGTAATCATCACTCAAATACATGATCATATACATACACATGCACATAATAATAATAATAATAATAATAATAATAATAATAATAATAATAATAATAATAATATTTACCATTCCTAACATTTATGTTTCAAAAATTGTTGCTTTAATATTTACTTCCTATGTTTTTTTTTGCAAATATTTGAAAATTATAATTATCTCTTATTTTATTATATAAAAAAACGTTGGTGTTCGATAGGCTTATTATTTATTGTATATCGAGTATTATTAAATATGTATTTTAATTAATTACCCATATAATACGCGGGTCTCAAACTAGTATAATATAAAGAAAGAACCTTGAAAACATCTTCATCATAAACAGAAGGTTTCTTCTGAAGCGCGCGCCATTGGCCATCATTGAAAGCCCATGTTCGGCACACGGTCATTCCCACACCGGATGCTTGTTGAAACAACTCAGTGACTTTCCCACGAGTCGAAGCGTCCACAGCAAATGTCATTAACCAGTAAGTGTTGAACCCGTTGACATAAAACGGTTGGTCATTCACCACAAACTGGTTCCCATTTTTCTGCACCAGTGTCCATGGTTCATCATCCATCTCACCCACATCATCATCCATCCTGCAAAAGAAAACCACAATGTCAATAGTCATATTAATAAATTTTCCTTGACTTTTGCTTTTATGGTACCTATGTTTATAGACATGGTCTTCATTTAGACAGTTTATCAAAATGTTGTTGTGCAAGTTGTAAACTAAAAGAATAACCAACAACAATATGGTTTTGTGGGTATTCATTTGATGTTTTGTTTGGATTGTTTGGATTGTGAATGAGTTTATGATGGATCAAATTCAAATGTATATATAATAATAATAATAATAATAATAATAATAATAATAATAATAATAATAATAATAATAAGATGGTTTGATGTGATTGGGATGATGGGATGATGATCAAGAAAAGTGTGGGAGAGGAAACCATTTTGCTACCTTCAAAGCTAAGATGTGTATATGATATGTAATGTAAGATGGTGTTATGGGTTTGGTGCTATCTCACACACACAAACACTGAGTCATGTTTTTAAGCAATCTTTGTAATGTGAATTAACTATAAAAGATATTGGTTGTATATCTTTGTCAAGTGATTTAGAGAAAGAGAAAAGGTGATAACTGAAGTGTTAGACTAATGGTAAAGTATTTAAAGCCAAAGTGAATTATATATTTGGTTTTTATTCAGTAGAGTTTACTATTTGTAGGGTTTTGTACAAATTAGGCCGTTACAAAACTGAGAAAGCGAAATTCAAACCGATTAACACACTCCTTGTTAAAATTTGTGTTTTTCAGTTTAAACCTAAAGCGAACTGTTTGATTTTGCCAACTCTGAATTTGGTTTTCAGTTTCGACTGAAAAAATATTTATACCAAGAAAACCGAAACCATACCAAAATGAAATCCCTAAACCATGATTATGTTTAAGAATAGGTAATCAAAGTGATTAAGCCAATAAATAAAACCAAATGACAATAATTTTTTACTTTGATTTGATTTCTTATCTTCAAAGTTTTGATTTCAGATTTAAGAGTTTTACTAATGATTTGAATCACTATTCAAGTTCATAACCGTTAAAACCATACCATAAACACATCATCAGATGTCATCATATCAAAGTTGAAAATTCGGTAGCATGTATTAATGTGTCTTTAGGGATACTTTTCCTGTTACTTCAAAGGCTTCTCCATGTTTGAGTGAGAGTGATGAAATAGGCAATCCATTTGGGGATGAAAGGAGTAAACAACTATCTTACAAGAAAGAAAATACAAATACACATAGAGCACGAAATTTAAACACCTATAATTGCAAGGAACAAGAAAATATTGCATTCACAAAGTTTATAAAATCCACACAAATGTATACAATTATGAACTTAAATTCCAAATTTAATAAATTAAATTACTTTTTACGTTTTTTTTATTTTATAAATATTTAGCTTCTTATTAGAACCTCAATTACATAAATATCATCATATCATTACATCAAGTTTCTTTTAACATCAAAATCATATATAGAATGATATAATTTTTTTAACTATTGTTTGAAACTACCCCAAACAATACAATAATATATTATATGATTTTACCTGATCATGGAATCGTCTAACAAGTTTGAATTCATCGGTTTGCTCTTCCCTTCTACTTCTTCTTCGAAAATGGCTGCTGCATTTAGACCGCTATTATGTAATATGAATATATGAATTAGATGATGGTCGGCTATGAGATCAGCATACGAGAAAACAATTTTTATTTGGAAATCATGCTGCATTTAAGATGTGGGGCCTATCTTGAGTGTATGTTGGATATATAGTTGGGCCTGTATCTATGAAAAAATAAATAGAATTTTAAGGTTAGAGTAAAAAAATATTATTTTCATTACTTAGAAGGTGTAATATATTATTGCTTTCTTTTGTTTTTTATTATTGTAAACTAGGTTATAAATTACCGGTGTCTTACACATATTAAATAATAAAAACAATATAATTCATAAAAAAGGCATTTTAAAGTATTTAATTTGATACAACTAATGCCCGTTTTATACACTTTTTATATTAATATAATAATACGTGGTTTAGGTTAACATAGACCACAACAAATACTAAAAGATTTCTTTCGATACCGAGGTTAAACAAAACTATCAAGTCCAACACGTTTTTCAATTTACAATCAATAGTTAGAGAAAGATCTCTTACCTTACAATGAGTTACACGATCATTTACCTTGAAAAGTTAAAATCACAAATCTATTTGTTTTATTTTATTTCAAGCTTTCTTGAAATATAAAAGTTGAAAGGAGCACTTAATCTTTTTTCATAACATCAACCCACCAAAAGGAAAAGTTGAATTGTTTTTTGACTTTTTGGTTTTTATATATTTGAAAATTTCTTCATAATTTGATGTTTCTTTTGCTGGTAAATTTACATTACTGAAGAAAAACAAAGGAGGAGAGGGGGTCAGGGTCCCAGGTCCTCAGTAAGCTTCGCCCTTAAATACCGCCAAAACCCTTTTAGTATTAATTTCCAACTATTCTTTACTCATTTGTCGTCATTAACCATTAAATATAGAAAATTAGAAACCATAAATAACAATAAATTTTATTGGCTTTAGAAAATTGCCACGTAGGTTTCATGATTTGCATAAGAGAACTCAAGTTTTTTCCTTTTATTTAGAATTTAGCCTCATAGGTTTCTTGATTTGCACAAAGCCTCCAAACCTTTTTTCAAAGTTTTCTTAAACCTTTTGTTTATTTCTTTTTCGAATACTTTTTATTATTTAATTTCTTTTAATTTATCATATATTTAACTAACCAGTTTCAGGAATAGACTTACTAGTCACTAATTCATAAAAGGTTATAAATAGGCTATCTAACTATAGAGATGTTGGAAAAAGTCCCCATCTTTTTATTTTGTTTAATTTACTTTAAATTTAATAAAAATTACGAAAGCTAGTTGTTTGTTGGTTGATAGATAGAGCCATAGTTAATGGAGCTGTGGTCATTCTTACAATTCACATGTTCAAACATGACATGATCCCACTTGAGTAGTTGGCCGGTGGTAGAGACTTAGAGTCTTAGATCTCTTGGTAGAAAGTCGTTCAATCTTGAATATAAAATTACCTTTAAAAAATGGCATTCAAAAACAAAAATATATGACACAATCTCAAAATAATATCGGGCATATATCCCCGTGCTGGCATAAACACGATCTCTTAACCTGAAAGTTATTACTTTTAACAAATTAGTCAAGTCTTCACTCGAATTATTCTATAAAAAAAATTATTAAAATAAGCAAGTTAACCCACCAACCCATGAGATTAACCTAAGACCAACCCTTTTAGCTAAGCACATTTAATCCTAAACCTTTTAGACCAAATCCAAACACGTAAATGTAATAGTCAACACGTATTATTCAGACGCCAGAGCGATGTCTTTCGCATGGGTTGTACTAGAAAATGCATTGATCATCTGATGATTTGGAATTTAATTCATTACAACTTATGCATTATAAGTTAACAAACAATCTTACCCTCTAAAAACTCTCACTCATACGAATAAAATACAACAGGCCACATTTAATAAAGCAAATATGTTGAATGTAACATCAACCATGAAACACACAGTTTATGGTTATGGTAACTTATTGTGAATCAACAATGGAGGTTATTTTTTTCTGCAATTCAGGCTTGTTTGCTCCCACAAGTTTATCAAATTGTTGGCCATCTTTAAAGAAGAAGAATGTTGGAGTAGCCTTTACATCCATTTGAGTGCTAAACTCCTGTATCCATATCAAATTGTATCACTTTCAAAACCAAGGATAGAATGTTCATTTCACTGTAATGTATATAAGTAGTGTAACTCTTACCTTTAATTCATCGACGTCTACGGTCAAAAACATAAGTGAAGGATACTTCTCTGATAACTCAATGTAGTGTGGTGTCATTGACTTGCATGGACCACACCAAGATGCACTAAAGTTGCCAATCACCTATTATTATTAAACATACAAAATAAATATAACTTTTACATTATAATGTAGAAATGAGTTAGTTAATATATGGTTTACTGGCTTACTATTTTGCCTTGTGCCTTTGCTTCTGATAGCTTTTGGTCCCAAGCATTTTTGGTGGTGATGAGAGTCACATTACCGCCATCAAACTTAGTATGAATGTTGGTCTCTTCTTCATCGGCACGAGGCTACAAGTGCCAAATTACATGGTCAATTCAAAAACTAAGGTTGTATTTGGTTATAAGTTGTAACAATCCTGCATGTTCTTTTTGTGGGTTCATCTTAGTTCTTATTCACATCACATAGAATAGATGGGATCAATGACTACATGTTTACTTCTCACATCATATAAAACGGACCATAATGAAAATGTTAATGGCCATAGTGCTGCAACCAGAATCACATGTAGGCATGTAAACGAACTGAACATTAACAGTTCGTTAACTGTTTGGCAGGAAGTTCGTTTATGTTAGTTTATATAATAAAAAAACAAACATCAACAAAAAGCTTTGTTCATCAGCTAAACAAACGAACATGAACACATGTCTCATTCGCAAATGTTGTTTACATTCTTTTAGTTAAATTCGTTTACGCTTATTTGAAATCCGATATTGGTTCTAAACTACTAATCTATTTTTCTTGATATCTTAGTACGTCATTTTGATTTTGATCTCGTTAACCTTCACTAACCTAGGTTCGTTCATCTATGTTCAGTTCTGTTTGTTCATTTACGTTTGTGAACCATTCGTTTATACCGTTAACGACGAAACAACAACAAACACAAACATGCCAATTTTCTTAACAAACGAATAGGAGCAAGAGAAACCAGTTCGTTTAATTGTTTCTGTTTGATCATTTGCTCAGCTAAAGTTAACAAGCAAACATGAGCAAGCTCCGTTCGTATTCGTGCGCTCATGCAGTACGTTTACAAGCCTAAAAGCTTGTAGAAAATATCTTCAGAGTTCTACCTTCAAATCCCTATGACTTTAATATATAAGCAGTTTGTCAATACTGCGATTCGGATACACTTGTAAAAGTGTAAAACCTCCTGAATCTTTCTTCTATAAAATCTAGGAATAAGAAATTAATAATAATTTTGTAATCTGGTCTTTTGATCAGATTATTTGTAAAGAGTAAAACATTTGACTTACTTTTAGAGGTGACCAAGAATAAGCACTTAACTAGAGAAAATTTTACACTCTGAAGATGTAGATAAGATAACCCTACCCTACTGATGATTTTGACTTGTGATTCATATCAGACTTTGACTTGTAATTTTGAGGTTTTTTGATAATTTTAGCACAAATAATGTTTAGTATTAGATGGAGGACAGTTTGTGTAACTATGCTTATTACATAATTCCTCTTTCATTCAAGGTTTGTAGTAAACTATTACACCATGAGCTTACTTGCTGCTTCACAAAACAGCAGTCAACTGGCACAAGTTGGACGCTGTTTTGTGAAGCAGCAAGTAAGCTCATGGTGTAATAGTTTACTACAAACCTTGAATGAAAGAGGGATTATATAATAAGCATATTTACACAAATTGTCTGCCATCTAATACTAAACAACTAAACATTTTCTGTGCTAAAATTATCAAAGGACCTCAAATTACAAGTCAAAGTCAAGTCAAAGTTTCACATTGATTTTCAAGTTTTTCATGAATCTATGGGGCTAAAAGTTATATCTTTGTTATTCACATATAACATCTGAGATCTTAGATGACCCAAAATACACATCTTCCACTCAACCATGGAAGCAAATCATCATGATCATGATTTCTCTTAAAAATCGTTATTAACTGAACAACTGGTTAACTGATTAAGGAACAAACAGTTGAGAAAATGTTTAGTTCTTTGGTACAAGGAAAACTCACCGACGAGCAGCAAAGCCCCATTTAGATGTTTAAAAAAGCAACTGCAGTAGGTTTATCCTGAAAAACAAAAGAAAACAGTTAGCACAATTCACATAACCAAGCAGAACACAACCTCGAAAAAAACAGCACATTAACAGTCTAAATAACAAATTCAAGACAAAAACCGATAACACTGCAAAAATCTGCATATCATAATTCATAACCATCTACATCCTGATTGGAACTTCAGTGCTAAATTATTTACACATTCTCAATCCAAACTGACTGATCAGTAGACGTTATCAACAGCAAATTGCTACCGATATGCATTTCAAGAAAAAAAACAAACAAATCGATTAGAACTCTAGTCCTAAATTACAAATCTCAGTATATAAATCATCACAGAACAATAATAAACTACACTACGCACAAATTCAACGGTTTAACCTAAACTAAAACCCTGCTGGTGAGCAATAACCGAGCCAAAAACCGACGAAACCAAACCAAAATTAACCAATAACTGAAATAACCGAAATTCAGTTATTGGTTACTTTGTGTACCTTCGGTTAACTGAAATTAACCGAACTATTCATATTTTCACATATTTCCAGCTTTTATACCTCCATTTCATGTTTTATGCCACCACTTTATCGTGTATTTAAAAATTAAATTTTGGTTATTTACCGAATAAACCTAACAGATTAACCGAAAACCGATTGGTTAGTTTGGTTGAGGCTAACAACCGACCGAACCGTACACACTACTGTGACACTGTCAAGACCTAATGAATATCAAATTACCAACAGTCAACCGACTAACTTCAGATTTAACTCAAAACATTCGCGTCCAGTTAGAAATTAATAACCTAAAAAGCTGTAATAGCTTAATAATCGGATTGGCGGGAAGATATACCTGAGATTTGAAGTTTCCTTCCGGCAACGATTGAAACAAGTTATAAAGCTTACAGAATACTTTACTTGTTGAAATTAGGTAGGTCATATAAATACTGACTTGCTTTTGAAAAGTCCAAGGGTATGAAGTGATAATATAAGGGGTCTATTTTGGCAACTCTGTATATGGTGTTGGATCATTCATCCAGAACCAGAAGTATTGTTGATAAAATATACAGTGGCCTGTTTTGACAACTCATTATAAACGCTTTTATACTGTCATCATATGATTTATTCTAGAAGTGTGTATTGCTTTTTATTTTTTTGTTGTTTTATGCATGTGACAAAATGTGGGACCACTTTTGAGAGCTTCATTAACATATATACCGCCCAATAATTCATTTTACCCGAATTGTTTGTATTTGCTTTGTACAAATTTCCAGTGGCGGATCCACACATTTTTTTAAGGGGGTGTACTGTTTTTTAGATGTTTCAATTTTATAGAATCGGGCCGGTTAGACGGTTCGGGTCAGTTCGATTAGGTTAAAGTTTATCACATAATAAAATACGATACAATAGCAGGCGGACTTGAACATTTAAATTAGGAGCCGAAAACATTAAAACATAGCATTATTCAAAGTAAACGAGCTATATTTATACTTCTAGAAAAAAAATAGGGGGTCGGGACCCTCCTCGTCTCTTAAATGTTCAAGTGATGAAGTAATGGTCTTAAATCTTAGAAACACAAATAAGTAAAATTAAAACAATCAATAAAACACCTTGTGAAATAAAATAGGTTTCTTAATTTTAAATAAACGTATAATCACTATATAAAACACAAAATAAAATTAACCATAGACTAGAAATAAAATAACATATATATAATTTAAACTAATAAATGACCTAATGATTGTAATCAAACTAGAAAACAAAACTTCATAAAGTATTAATATTAACTTATTAAATAAATAACTATCTATAAAAAGTTAAAAACAAATAAATTTTATCATGAAAATGAGATAAAAGTTAAGAAAAGAAAAGCATTACGCTGGACCTAGTATACCCACTTCGAAATAACATAGAAGTAGAAAATCAAAATGAATTATCACTAACAAGAATTGAACTCAAGACCTCAATGTTAACAACCAATAACTTAGCCACTCCACCACCTTTTTAAATTGTTTAGAGGGTGCACTTCAAAGTTATAAGATGATGCACTCCAGAATTTATATATAGCATTACATTACTATTTCGAAACTAGGGGGTTTCCGTGCACCCCCAACCTTCAAGGTAGATCCGCCCCTGCAAATGTCGGGTTTCAACTTAATAATTGGGTTTACATGTCATTATTATTAGACAAATAAAATAACGATTCATGGTTATATTAATTATTAAGAAAGCGATTCAACGTTTAAATTAAAATAAAAAATAATAATAACTTGATAAAATTTTAGAACACCCGTTAGTAGAGATGTTCTCTTAAGCGCCCTTTTCCTAATGGTACTATAATTTCTATTATTATTCCTTCAGTATCTCTTTTGGTCTATCTACATTCCAGGAAATTCATATGCTTCACTGATGGAGCAAAAGGCGGAGTCTTAATTACAGCGAGTCAGCATATTCTATTACCAGACGTCCTTGGGAGAAGCTCATCTGAAACTGATGAGTATTTATATATATTTTAAAATGTAGAAGTTTTTCATTAACTTATCCTTGTTTTATCTTACGAAAAAACAATATACGTATCTTATACAAGGCTCAATAGATGGTTAAAATACAAGGCTCAATAGATGGTTAAATAAAAGTAGCATCGATGACATAGACAATTACTTTAAAATAAGAGTAAAGTGTCATTTTTGTCATTGTGGTTTGGCAAATAATGTGAATTTAGTCCAAAAAGTTTATTTTTTGCATTTAGACTCTCCACGTTTCTCAATTCTTGCCAATTACATTCAAATCACTAACTCCGTTAAATTGAATCCTTAACTCAGGGGTAGACATGTCTTTTCACTCTTTCTTTATTACATGAGTACAATGCCAAAATCGTCCCTGAAGTTTGGTCATATTTGCGAATTTTGTCCAAAAATATTTTTTTCGCAAATAGACCCTTGATGTTTCCCAGCTGTTGCCAATTTCGTCCAATTTGTTAACTCGGTCCAAATTCAACGTTAACTCAAGGGTGTTACTGTCCTTTTACATATTTGTTTACATTGTTATTATTATTACGCTGAGCTAAACCCCTTATATGACTAAAAATAAAGAAGAATAAACAAACGCATACTATATTGGATTCAAACATAATAATAATAATAATGTAAACAAACATGTAAAAGTGCCATACTTTAAAATAATAATAATAATAATAATAATAATAATAATAATAATAATGTAAACAAACATGTAAAAGGACAGTAACACCTATAAGTTAACGTTTAATTTAGACCGAGTTAACAATTTGGACGAAATTGGCAACGGTTGGGAAAAATCGAGGGTCTACTTGCAAAAAAAATATTTTTGGACGAAATTCGCAAATATGACCAAACCTCATGGACGATTTTGGCACTTTGCTCATATAATAAAGAAATGGTGGAAAGACATGTCTACCCCTGACTTAACGATTAAATTTAACGAGGTTAGTGATTTTGATGTAATTGGCAAAAATTGAAAAACGTGGAGGGTCCGTATGCAAAAAATAAACTTTTGGACTAAATTCGCATTATTTGCCAAACTACAAGAACAAAAATGACACTTTACTCTTAAAATAAAGAATCAAATAATATGTATAAAAACATAAAAATAATACACGTGTAATGAATTCAATGAAAGTAACGTGCGTATCAAAATTAGCATAATTATCGCATATTAGGAAAAAGAAAAAAAAAAGAATAAGTAGTGAACATAAATGTAGGGTTTGGACTAAATACAATGAAATTAATTTGCTAATCGTAAGAATCAAGTAAAGTAATTATATATACAAATAGACTAAATTATGTAACTACATCATAAAGTAATTACATAATTAGTACGCTAATTTCATTTGTACGCTGACCTTCCCCATAAATGTAAGAGGTATAGTCACTACGGATGTAATCTAATATGAGAAATCAATCAATCAATCATGCCCAGTAAAATCCCACCGACAGCAAAGCTGTAAGTAGGGTCTGGGGAGGGTGGGATGTAGGCACACCGTACCTCTATCCAAAGGAATAAAGAGGTGGCTTCCAGAGAGACCCCCGGCTCTAAGTACATGTGTATGAAGCAAAATAAAGGAAATCAAAGTCTAACAGTTATATAAAAACTACTACTAATTATAATAATATTAATAATAAGATCACAGTTTAGCAGCTATATAAAAGCTAATAATAATTATAATAATAATAATATATGTAAGGGAAATACCATTATGGTATGTGACCTAAATAAGTTAAGTCTAAGCCCTAAGGTATTCAATTCTCTCTAAAAATCCTTAACTTTAATTCTACTTCTCCACGAATTCCTATCCTCAACCATGTCCTCGGAGAGGTTTAGGTCTATCAAATCATGCCTAATCCTCTCATCCCAAGTCAATTTCGGTCGTCCTCTACCCCTCCTCCCCTCTATAGTAATGTTTTCTACGGATCTAACAGGATTCGTCGTCTGTCTTCTCTTTACATGTCCAAACCATCTCAATCTCCCCTCTCTTATCTTGTCTGCTATGTTCGCCACCCCTAATCTCTCGCGAAACACAACGTTTCTTATTCGGTCAAGCCTTGTGTGCCCACACATCCAACGTAGCATTCTCATTTCTGCTACCTCCATCTTCCGCACTTGTGCCTCTTGATGGCCCAACAATCTGTTCCATATAGCATTGCAGGTTTAACTGCCACACTATAGAATTTTCCCTTTAGTTTAGTCGGGAAACTCTTGTCGCACAATATACATGTGGCTGCTTTCCATCTACACCATCCTACCTGAACTCGGTGGGTCACATCACTGTCTAATTCCCCATCGCTCTGTACAAATGATCCTAAATACTTGAACTTCGTTACCTGCGGGACCACCTGCCCTTCAATTGTGATCTGTGCGTCTTCATTGTCGTTTATCCCACCAAAATCACAGTGGAGGTACTCCGTCTTAGATCGGCTAATCTTTAAACCTTTTGTCTCTAAGGTTGTTCGCCACTCCTCAAGCCTCATGTTTAGATCTTGTTTTTTCTCAGCAAGTAACACAATATCGTCTGCGAACATCATGCACCACGGGAGAGTCCCCTGAATCGACTTTGACAACTCATCCAAGACTACTGCAAAAAGAAACGGGCTCAACGCTGACCCCTGGTGAAGACCTACCTCTACAGGAAAGAAATCAGTATCCCCCACTGGCGCACGGACACTTGTTTCACTCCTGGTATACATTTTTAATAATTATCTCTATGTATTTCCTGGGCACTCTTCTACCCTCCAAGCACTCCCAGAGCACCTGTCGTGGCACACTGTCGTAGGCCTTTTCTAGGTCAATAAACACCATATGTAGATCACGCTTCTTCTCCCTATACTTTTCCATTAATCTTCTTATAAGGTGTATTGCCTCTGTGGTGGAACGCCCCGGCATGAAGCCAAATTGGTTGACCGTAACCTGAGTTTCTCGTCTAAGTCTACCCTCAATCACTCTTTCCCATAGCTTCATAGTATGACTTAGTAGTTTGATTCCTCGGTAGTTACCACAACATTGGGCGTCTCCTTTGTTCTTATAGATAGGAACTACAACGCTGCTCCTCCACTGGTCTGGCATCTTACCTGATTTGAGAATACTATTGAACATAGTAGTTAACCACATGACTCCTTCCTCCCCCAGACACTTCCACACCTCGATTGGTATGTTGTCTGGGCCAACCGCCTTAGACCTTCCCATCCTCCTAAGTGCATCCTTCACCTCTTCTCGTGTGATCCGTCGACAATAGCAGTTATTCGATTGTTGTCGTTGAAAGTTTGTGTTGTCATGTTCTTCTTGGTAAGCTCTCCCATTGTTAAAAAGATTGTGGAAGTAGGTTTGCCATCTTAGCTTGATGTCCTGCTCCTTGACCAGTACATGCCCATCTGTATCCTTTATGAACTTCACTGGTCCTAGATCTTGCCTTCTACGCTCCCTGGCTTTGGCAATCTTAAACATAGCATGTTCCCCCTCTTTTGTTTCTAGACTTTCATACATCCGTTTAAAAGCCGCCTTCTTTGCTTCCGCCACTGCCTTCTTCGCCTCTATCTTGGCCGTTTTGTAGTTGTCCCTCAATTCCACTCGCTCCTCCTCATTCGTGCACCTCATTAGCTCCCTAAAACATCCTTGTTTGTCCCTTATCTTGTCTTGCACTGCGTCATTCCACCACCAAGACTCCTTATGCCCACTTGTCTTTCCTGTTGTGACCCCGAGAGTCTCCTTTGCTACTTGGATGATCTTTGTCTCCATAGCTTTCCATATATGAGTTGAGTCCCCATTTAGTCGAGCCCGCGTATGCAGTATGAGTTTATCCTTAAACAGTAGGAGATTTTCGTCCTTCAAGTTTCCCCATCGAATTCTCGGTGTACCTTTCTTCTCTCGAACAGTCAGCTTATTTCTGAAGGCTATATCTGTCACTAGTAGTCGATGTTGAGTCACAACTGCCTCCCCAGGTATGACTTTGCAGTCCTTCCACCAACGTCGGTCTCCTTGCCTCATCAAAAGGTAGTCAATTTGCGTGTCGCGTCCGCCACTGCTAAAAGTGATTAAATGAGAATCTTGTTTCCTAATATGAGAAATATCATAGACAATACAATACCAATGCCCAAGTAAATATGATGGTGTCCCTAGAAAATACATAGAGCGAAATATATAAAGGGCCGACTACTGCTATGTATTAGTCACGCGAGAATGTGAGTATTACAAGTATACACATACATCGCCTGGAGATCATACATAACAACAACGTGGGGCTAGCTCTAATGTCTTCTTGTCATAATAACAAGGCATTGCACTCGTTGAGTACCAAAATATGGGAACGTCGTGATCTCCTCTCACTGGCAATCCATACACTCTTTGTAATTAATTTTTGGCATATATGCTCCAACATTATTATATGTGTATAAAAGGGCATTTATATATATCCCCCTACTAACTTGTTAAGTCACATATACTAGCTTTTGAACCCGTGTATTACACGGGTATTGTCAAATGTAAAAATGCTGACATGTCGGTTTTATTTTTGTCGTCAACTCCTCTCACCAGAGTCACCACCATCATCTCCAGCCAACACCGTCATTTCCGGCGATCCACCATTTTTGGTGACCCGTCGTCTTTTAACTTCAAAACCCCTCTCCCTCATCTTTACCGATCGTAGCTTCAGAAAAACCGCTAATGGTGACCAAATCATCTGAAACCACCACCAAGAAAACAAATCACGGGGGGGGGGGGGGGGGGGGGGGGGAGGTCACGATATCTAGCATCACCTGTAACCTCGTCTGAGATACAGAATAGATGAGCACTTTGGGCTAGTTTAAAGGTCAACTATACCCCAATCAACGAGATTCCGGCTTCCTAACAATTTTTTTTTTTTGAAATGGTGTGTATCAGAAAAAAAATTAGGTTAACGGGGAAGTAAAAAAAAAAGGATTTTAGTGTATCCGCTATTGAGAATAGCGGATTAGGAGCAAAAATTTGTATGAGCCGCTACTATCAATGACGGATTACAAAAAAGATTCCGTTCACACCTAAGCCACTATTGTTAATAGCGGATTACGTTATACCCGTTACCAACCTAGTTAACAAACAACTAACCCCACTAACCAAACAAACCTAACTATAAACAACCAAACTAACCTCACTAACCTAACTAACCTAACAACAATTCTCTAACAGTAAGCTTCTTCTTCTCCTCTCTTTCTCTCTCTCTTAAATGCAAGTTATTAAATTCTTCATGTTTATTCAAAAAAAAAAAACTTTAGGTTTCTCTCACTGCAACTAATGCAGCAGTGGTGAGGAGCTGGAAGAATTTAATAACTTGCATTTAAGAGAGAGAAAGAGAGAAGAAGAAGAAGCAGCTTCCTGTTAGAGAATTGTGGATAGGTTAGTGGGGTTAGTTTGGTTGTTTATAGTTAGGTTAGTTTGGTTAGTGGAGTTAGTTAGTTTGTTAACTGGGATAGTAACAGGTATAACGTATTCCGCTATTAACAGTAGCGGATTAGGTGTCTTTTTTGTAATCCGTTACTGATAGTAGCGGCTCCTACAAATTTTTGCTCCTAATCCGCTATTCTTAATAGCGGATACACCAAAATCCTTTTTTTTTTTACTTCCCCGCTAACTTAATTTTTTTTCTAATATACACCATTTCAAAAAAAAATCCCTTCCTAACACCATAGCGAATTCAGATCTCGTTTTTTCCGGTGAGTCCGATCTGAAATCTTGTTGATTCGGATCGGATACCGGTTTTAGATCTCAAACTGGAGTAGTCTATTCATCTCTCATATCTTGTTCAGTGTTGCTACTAGTTCCGCAGATTTTCGCCGAATAGACGAGGAAGTCAATGGAGCAAGATTTGCCGAGTTGAGATGGTGATTCATGGAACAAGGAAGGAGAAGAAAGAGGAGACCTGAATCGGATGAATGGTCCCGTAATGATTGTCCATGTAGTCTCCGGTCGTCGGGATCGCCGGAGTCTGGGCCTCTAAATACTGATTATGTTGAAGGTCTGAGGAACTAGACCAAATGGCTAAATGGATTAATGATCGATCCTTCATAGTTCACACAAACACTCTTTTTTTCATGAATATATTATTCTAAAATTAAAAAACTAATAAAATAAATTCCATGTCAGCATATTAAAAAAATGAAATGTCATGTAGGCATGGTAACTTGTTATATAGATAAAAAACCTAGGATTGGAACACTATTAGTGACCTAATTGAAACAATAAAAAGATTGAGTGACTTGATTGGAACAATATTGAAAGTTGATTACTATTCTATAGAGTTATCCTAGTATGAAAATGACACTTGATTCAATAATAAATATAATTCACACTATGTTATAATACATTTGACAAAATAGTTTGACCCATGACCTATGAATAGCTAGAATGAATGAGATGAGAGATTAGGAATTAGGTGAAATGTAGGTTTGACACCTAAGCTTTAACATTTTCTTTTATTAGTATTGTAAGATAAGATAAGATACCCAACCCTAAACTTGTAATTACATATATCCCCTTCTTAAACTAAAAATATATCAAATTTACCCATTTCAATTTATTTTATTAAAAATAAATTATAGAATAACTATTCTGCCCATTTTGTTAAAAAAACATATAAAAACTACAAAATCAAGTCATTCCATTCTTTTTGTTCGGTCAAATTATTCATATCCAGTAATCAAAATGCAATTGATATAAAAAATAAATATTGAAATAAATTGAAAACCAAATTTTCCTAAAATATACAATATATTGATTTTAAAATTGTAACAGATAATAAATTGAAGGAAAATTGGTCTTAAATAATCCCAACTATCACTTATTGGCAAATAACATGCCCAATTTTGCACTTGGCTGGTGACGATCCTAACTAAAAGGGTATTTGTTTTTAACGGGCCGCAACTAAAGGATGTTAACCCTGTTAGTGATTTGCTGACGTTGACCTTCTTCTCCGGCCGGAAACCTGCAACTCGCCTCCATTCTCCCTAATATCATCACACCGTCTCCCTCCCTCTTCAAAACACACCGGAAATTTGAAAATGAAGTACATGACATCTTCTTCCATAGCCAATCCCTAGATACCAAACCCGATCTTATTTTCAAAAATTCGAAATCAATGCACACGATCTACAAAATAAGCATATGGCTTTTGTTAACGGGGTCAAAACGAGTCAAATGAAGTGTCAATTACCTCGAATGACGCACAATTGACGAGGGTGGACTTCGCCGGAGACATCAACGGCGACACGTCGATTAGGTTTCGTATGATGGGAAAGATAGAGAGAGAGACGGTGTAACGATATTAGGGAGAATGGAGACGAGTTGCGGTTTTCCGGCGGTTTTCGGCCGGAGAAGAAGGTCAACGTCAGCAAATCACTAACGGGATTAACATCCGTTAGTCGCGGCCCGTTAAAAACAAATACCCCTTTAGTTAGGACCGCCACCAGCCAAGTGCAAAGTTGGGCCTGTTATTTGCCAATAGGTGATAGTTGGGATTATTTAAATGTTAGGGTTCGAGAGAGAAGGAACGCCAACGACGCAGGTTTTGCCGTGGTGCATAAGTTGGTCGTCGGAAGGGCGAGGGAGGATGTTTCTGCCATCGTGACTGCACAGAAACTTCATGTGGGTTGTCTAAATTTCCAATGCTGATCCCCGTCAGATTTCAAGGGTTGTAAATGTTAACCAAGAGAAAAAAAAGGAAATTAAACTTATATACATGATCTTATATGATGAAATTTGGATTGTAGTTGCAAAACCTTAACCCCCTTCATAGTCATAACATATAAATGTTAGGTTTGGAGCACAGTTAATTTTATTAAAATGGCAGTTTTGTCATTTTGTAATTTTATTAACAAAAGTGGATATATGTAATTTAAGTTTTAGAGTTGGTAATATATGTAACTAGATAAGTTAATAAGAGGATATATGTAATTCCCCCATATATTAATTGGCAAGTTCTCCCACACTTGCAATTTTTACTATTCAATTTTGTTACTAATATTAGGTAGCGTTTGGTATGCAGGAATGGAGGGCGGAATGAAATGACTCATTGTGAGGAAATGAAGAAAAGTGTGTTTGGTTGATTAAAGGAACGGAATGACCCATTACATAGTCCATTCCATTCTTTCTAAAATACCCCAATTTCATTCCATCCATACCCCATGTTTTTTTTCATTCCATTCCCTCCTTCACCTTATATCACCTCCACCACCCTCCCAACACCACCACCACTATCAACACCCACCACCACCACCAACCACCGCTGCCGCCACCACCAACCAACACCATTGTCGTCCACCACCGCTGTTACCGCCACCAACCGCCGCCCACCACCACCACCCGTCTGCCGCCAACATCAACCATCGCCCATGCCCCTCACCACCACCACCACCCACCGCCCACCACCACCACTGCCACCACTGCCTGCCACCTTCACTGTTACTGCCACCACCCACCCCCAACACCACCACCACCACCCACCTCCAACCACCATTATCTTCCGTCGCCCCACCACCACCCGCCACCATCACCGCCCACCAATGCCACGACCGCCACCTACCTCCCACCACCGCCCGCCACTCACTACCATTTTAGTTTTATTTTTTTCTTTTTTTCCTACCTATCAAACAACGCAAAGTAATCATTAATTGTATTTCCATGCAGTAACCAAACATCTTATTGGAATGGTAATAACACATTTCATTACTTTGTCCATTTTATTACCACGTCTATTCCATTCCGTCGTTTATTCCATTACCTTATACCAAACAAACCCTTAATGCTTTTGGTGCATTCCTTCACTCTTGGTACATTCCTTCACTGCACAAATGGTGACCTATATTTTATATTTGTTTGTTCGACAAGTGTTGTATTCTCATGGTTGATGAAAATTGAAACCTTCCATTGCTATAATAATGGTCAAAGGCATACATTTTGTAGTCAAGGTTAACTATTTTGTTAAACTAGGCAGTTGTGGCTATATTGAATTCATACACTGTGTTCTTTTTGTTTATTGTTGTTTCAAAATCAGGTTTGGGGTTTGATTTACCCGTGAGGAATTCTAGAAAGGTACAGTGATAGAGAAATCGACGAATTTGCGGCGAGCCAACGAACATGCTCAACGCAAAGTACGACTCTGACAAAGAAACCGTCATGCCCACTGTCACCCTCGCCTTCAATACCGGTGATGCCATTGCTAATCATCGAACCGCCGCAACGCACAGAGTCAAATACTAGTTATATATTAAAAGGAAACGTTCAAACGGTTAGTTTTTAAAAATTTGGCCACGAACTTTAACCTAATAACTTAAGTTATTCGGAAGCTTGGCTACAAACTTTTACCTACTGACTTTTTAATTTTAATTTCTTAAATTTCGCTAGCAAACTTAACTTTGAAAATGAAAGTTTTACTCTTCTAATAAATATCTAATTTTTTTCCCTCAACTTTGGTTATGCAACCTTTGGCTTTTCAACTTTTCTCATAATAATTTTAGTTTTAAACTTTGGTCACAAAACTTTATTTTTTCAACTTTGGCTATAAACTTTTAAACTTTTAGACTTTTAACTTTGGCCACAAGGGTTTTAGACTTTCAATTTAGCCACAAAACTTTTAGACTTTCAAATTTGACCATAAATTTTTACTACTATGAAACGAATCATTACCAATCAACTTCCCAGGTGTACCCGCCAGTGTGTGTGATGGCTTTCAAACATGTAATGCGTTTAACGTGGTCCGCCGCAACGAGCGAGTAGAAATACTTGTTTTGGTTAATTTATAAAGTTCTAATTGTTTTAAAAGTTCATTGTTTATAAAAATTCTTAATAGTTATTGCATCATGTATTGTTTTACTTTAGCAAGGCCATAACATGTATTAGGGGTGTTTTTCGGGTTATTTAATCGGGTTTCGGGTTGTTTGGGTCGGTTTGTTCGGGTTTAAGCTCAAACAAATTGACCCAAGAACCGACCCAAATAAGTTCGGTTTGTTCGGGTTTTGGGTTGAACGGGTCGGGTTAATCGGATCGGGTTCGGGTTTAACAAATTAAAAAAATATATCCACCTTTGACAATATCATAAATTAAAAAACCGTATTCCAAGCCGTTATAAAACCATAATATACAACCATATTCAACAATAACATATATTATTTAGCAAAACATGAAATTTATCATACAAGCATGCATTAGGCTGGATGAAGGAGTGTTGCAGTATGTGGATCAATACTTGTGTAGATTGAAGAAACATGCTCAATACATACTGATTTAAATACTATACAATTTAAGTTTTTGAACTGAATATACATTCTCAACATGTTTTATGGTCATTAATGCATTGGGATGTGATAAATCCAATATTACCGGAGTCTTGAGAATCTAACAAGAATACATAAGGTCAATGTGCTACTTCACCGCTAAACTACCCTATAAAAATTAAGGATACATGCATCGATGTATTATACTTCGGGTTATTCGGGTCAACCCGAATTTAGGTATTTCAACCCAAATACCGACCCGAATATTTTATCTCGGATTCCGGTTAAGAGCTTAATCGGTTCGGGTTAGGGGTGTGTTTTTTACCCGTACCCGAATAACGAACCCGAATCGAAGCGACCCAAGACCCGAATAACCCGAACCGAAATCACCCGAACCGATTAAGCTCTTCAAAGTTGATCTTTAAATGAGAGGCTAGACTGTCAATTCATAGTCGCGGTTCCACTGCTTCTGCAAATGCTCATTGTTTTGAGTTCTCCATTGGAATGTTAATGTGTGACACAAACGTACCATCGACCGTGAGTAATGTTTGTCATCTCAATTCTTTTTAAGTGAGTGATCTCTATGGTTGATCTGCGTCATTAGTCGCGTGATATTGTTTGTTATGTATTTGCCGAATTGAATAGCTTTGGTTGGTGCAGGGGCGAAGTTCTTTGGGGACCCGGGTGGCCCCGGTCACTGCCATTTTTCTCGTTAGTATGGTAAATTTCGCGGTTTTTTCCGAAAATTTTTATAGTTATTAAGCGCGGTCACCCCGATTTATTTTTCCAAAATGCTACCGGTCACCATTGATTTTTTTTAATATAATACTCCATCGTTTGATTTTTTTATAAAATCTCGCAGTTTTTATGAACAAAAATATAAAATAGTAGTCGAATAGTGAAAAATTTTGTTTTTATAAAGCTCAAAATTGAGGGGGCTATTTGTAAAAATAAAAACTTGTTTAAACAAAACATAAAAATAGAACGGAGATTGATTAGGGAGCACGGAATTACTATTTAACAATATCAATTGCAGAGTTTTAATTTTGAAATGCCAAAGAATACGAATCTAAGTGGTGTTTCAAGTATTTCTGATTTATGCAAAAGTCTTGTGGAAACTAAGAAATGTGAGATGTACTATTTGGTTGATAGAGTGGTTCGGCTAATCTTGGCACTTCCCGTTTCTAATGCAACAACAGAGAGGGGGTTTTCAGCAATGAAAATATTTAAGAATCGCCTTCGCAATAAGATGTCAAATGAGTATCTCGTGAGTAGCTTGGTGGTTTACATAGAAAAAGAAATTGCTGAAACATTTGATTCGGAATCCATAATTGAGGAACTCAAAAATCTTAAATGTCGTTGGACTGCTTCGTAATTCTTCTTCCAATGTACTCACACTTCCTCTTGGCTCTCGTATTATTATGAATATTTTAGGTCTTTGTTGGTTTAAAAATTATCTAGTTTTTTTTAATCATAAGAACAATCATTTGAATGAAGGAAAAAAAATTAAATATATAAATGCCATATTGTTTAATTTGACCGAACCAAACCACCAACACAACCCAAATCGTCGACCCGAAAATTTTTGAGTCCACGACTTAGGTCACTGCCATGAAGCTTCACCACTGGATTGGTGTAAGTCTTTGGGATTGTGAATAATGAACATATTAGGATTTTAAACCTCTATTTAGCCATACCACATGTTACAAGTTTTATTATTATTAAAATTAAAATAAGTTAATTGTAGTTGAGCTTGTTTGTATACAACATGTTCTTTGCTGCATTTTCTTTTTTTCTGTTTTGTAAGCCTATGCAGATCTAGACTTAACTTTTTTAACAACTGATTGAATTTATCATCTAACTCTTAAACTAAAATCTCATTTCATATTGCTGACCTTCTTAATCATTTTACGTGCTTTAAGTTTGTTTGGTTTCTCCATTGTTAATGTTAGGTTCGACATCAAGTTCTCCATTATTATTGTTGAATTTAGAGGAGAATTCTTTTTTATAAAAAAATATATTAACCAAGTGTGTATAGTTGTACTTTATGTTTTGTTTACCAATGTGTTAACATTAACCCCACGCAATACAAAATACGTATATCCGGTATAATGACGCGGCATATCTATGTCACTTTGCTACTTAGGTTTTTAGTTTTTCGTTAGACGTATTTATGGGGGAATAGGTGCTCTTCTCATGTACCATAAGTTCCACCTATCATGCACTACCATGCAATTAACATTCTTGGCTACCATAAACACCTTAATCACATACATCACTCCTCTCAAGCATCATAAATCCTTAATTTATTTTTAAAAACATACATGAAGTTTGAATTTTTATAATACTTATTTAATAGTACTAGCCAGTTGCCCGCGCGATGCAACGGTGTATGCGCAAACGCAACCGGTGTTGGGACGTTTGTAACATCGCAACGGTATGTACGTAACCCGAGGTGGTATGCATTTAACGTAGCATCTGACGTGTAACCAGTGCCAGTAAGGGCGTCACATAACGCTTATGCGCAAGCAATCCGATATGTATAAAAAATGCCATCCGCGTAAATGATGCTTGAACTCGCGAAACTGGTGGCGACAATCAAGAAGGAAAGATGAAATGTAAAGTCATTTCAAATAAACTACTTTTTAGTTTTTACCCCTATTCATTTTGACGAAATGTTCCGACCCAAAAACGTTTAACTCGAAGCCCGTTTTGACATGACCCTTTCAATCTAAACCCATCCGGACATGAACTAAATTAACCCTTTTTGTATAAACCTGTTCCAATCATAACTCGTTTCGATACCATTAGCCAAACCTGCCCCACCGTTGCCAGTAATAACTGGTTATCACGTAGCATGTTAGTTTTTTAAAAATTAATATACTATAGCAATATCATACTCAAATTGAAGAGAATATTTATAAAATTAATATACTATAAAATTATTGTAAATTATTTTTGGATGTGTAAAGACTATATTATCCCTACATTTATAAAATTATATGCATTGCTACTTGTATAATGTGCAATAAGGGTGGTACCTCTTAAAATTTAAGAGGTCCCTCACTCCTATATTAT
Organism: Bidens hawaiensis; assembly: GCF_021521415.1. Classification (NCBI taxonomy): domain Eukaryota; kingdom Viridiplantae; phylum Streptophyta; class Magnoliopsida; order Asterales; family Asteraceae; genus Bidens; species Bidens hawaiensis. Next base: position 360,156 of record NW_027492217.1, read on the forward strand.
ATATAGTACTAGCAGAGTGCCCGCGCGATACGGCGGCGACGGCAATTTGCAACACTGTAGTCGTTTATGTTGGTTCATAAGGCAACTCGTGAGATAGTGTATAATAGCACTTTAGTTTGTTAGTTTTGTTGTTCGTATAATATTTTACAAAATTTTATTATATAAAACTATTTTTACTGTTTCAAGTTAGCAATATAAATATAGTGTATCTTTTTCATAACTGTTACACATGTGAAATAAAAAATAAATTGACATTAAAATTATTGTCTAATTTAGTAAACTATAATGACAGTGCAATAAACTAAAACAAGAATAATAAATTTTAGTCATACTTCTCCCATATCCTAATTGTCTCATCTTGATTTTTCAATCACCATTCATCATCGGCGAACATGTTATCTAAAGATTCATAAAGAGGTTGATGCCCAGGTTTCATTGATACATTTGGTGAAGGCTGAGATTCTTTTTTGTTGGCTATCTGTTTGCATTGCCACATCTTCTACAGCAGGTTTCGATACTAAAAAAAAAGAAAAAGAAAATAATATTTAGTCTCTTATATATGTTTTAACAAAGTAATAATGTTATATGCAGTTAGTATAAATACCAATGCTTTAAACTTTTTCTACTCTTCGTCCATTAAAATTTCCTAGTTTATGTAATACAAAAATGATTAATTTAGTATGATGGAAAACATGAGGAAAAAACAGATAAAATCAAACACGTGTGCCATTACAAAAAACTACGTGATGGATCGATATTCCGTATCCACGTCATTGGACATCCAATCTTCAATAGAAGTTTATGAGGTCGCAAACCACTATCATTTAGTGAGTTTAGGAACTCGGTTAGATAAAAGTTGTGGTTATCGTCCTCAACTTCGTCGAAATTATATAATAAACCCTTTCCTCACCATGAAAATTGTCGATCAGTTGATATAATAAATTTTTGATATATGTTGATAATTGGATAATTTTGTTATTCCATAACTAAATAGAAGTTTATGTGTGCATTGAGTTGATTTTATTCTAATGGTTTTATAATTTGAATTGTATAATTGGGAGGGCTGGTTTTGTAATTTCATAGTTGATAATTTAAATAGAATGAGGGGTGCTTATAAACATTTTATAGGTGTTTAGTTGCATATCTAAGTTGTACTTTAATACTTCATTGATTTGTACATTATAATCTACAAATCGATTTTGAATTTTTTTTTATATAGAAACATCGACAAAAATAAGCACGTCGTAATGGTTGGTTCAGTTTTTTTAAAGAACATTATATATATAAAAATATAGACAAAAGCAAAAAAATGGTAAGTATGTCAATTTTTTTAATAAAGACGAGGAGTAAAATGTGTAAACAATTCTAGATATTACAAAAATTAACTAAAGTTTAAGGATATATATTGTAAGTTTTAATGGATATATATTGTAAATATAAAATAAGAATTAGAAGTTACGGGTGATTAGTGAATTGTGTAAAGTCAAAAATGTCCCTAATTTATTTAAATTTTATGCACTGAAACTTGTATATGTTGCATTATAGATTGGACCTCTTAAAAATTAAAAGGTCATTGGGATTCTCTTTATATATAGTATAGATATAGAGAGATGATGATATTTTGTCAATAAAACATTTTTTTAATTTGCATTTAAACCTAAACAACCCAACCCTAACTAACTGAACCCGACCAACTAATTTAAATGGGTCGATTATCGGATCATTTTTCGCTGACAAAAACCTGGAAAACGCGACTCGAAAAACTCGAAATCTGAAAAATCAGAAGAAAACCCTTACCGTAGACGCCCCCATCCCCTTTTGATACACATGGCCCACTGTGATTCTAACGCTTTTCCTGATTTCGTCAAACACCGTCGATTAAGACACGAGGTTTGGTTAGAAAACAGACGTCTACCAAGGACAATCACGAAGCTAAATATAAATAAAAAATAAAGTATATATAATAAATATATATATTTTGAAATCAGATCTGCAGGCACCTAAATTCATTCCATCATTTTGTTTTGTTACGCAACCAACTCAATCGACGCATCTATCGATCGACGCAGGTTCATTTATATTATCGCAATGTACCATCTTTAATCTCCAATGCGTTGAAGAAGAATTTGCTATATTAATCTCCTCAGCTTTCCGTCGATGTTTATATTATCTTATATGCCTCACATTTTGGGGTTTCTCGTAATCTGTCTAATTCCAATCCAATTCAATTCAATTGAATCTTATTCTGCTTCAAAATTAGGGCTTTTAGGTGAAAGCATTCAAAGAGATGAAGAATTTTATTTATGATTAAAAAATGTTTGATATGTTGTGTAAAACAAATAAACCTTGTTTATTTGTGAAGAGGTAGGTCCCAGCAGAGCCCAGTTGGACCCGCAAGACTCACCTAAAAGAGGGACGTCTGCGCAGTTGAACCCGCAAGACTCACCTTCAACAGGGACGTCTGCGCAAAGGCTAAGCTCGCAAGACTCACCTTGAAGAGAGACGTCTGCGCAGAAACCAACTGGGTCCGCAGGACCCACCATGCTCAGAGACGTGACGTCCTTACGCGCAGTACGCAAGCTGTTCCCGCAGGAAAAGCCTCACAATGGTCGACGTACTCCGCCTGTTCCCGCAGCAACGGATACTAGCCATCAGGGAAGGCTACCCGCGCAGCAAGGCTACACGCACAAGGCACTTAACTTATAAATAATTCAGTAATGTCACCTGAAGAAGGAGTGAGCAAGCCGGGAATACTCCCGCCCAAAGCCGGGAAAACTCCCTCCCAAATGAGCCAGTCCGTACGCTACTGGAGGATCTTTTGTACTGTACCTGACGAGGTATGGACAAAAGATCTGACCAAAGCTGCGACAGCTCACTGACAACAGTACAACGAGCAGCATGCTCTATTACTTAATGTCACTATCAGCCGCTGCCTACTCACCAACCTGTCGTGGCACGTGCATAGCCTGCAGTTGGTGGAAAAGGAATAGTACACAGCCGGCCTGGTCACTATCAGCCGCTGCCTACCCACCAACCACCAGCATGGCATGTGCGTAGCCCACAGTTGGCAGAACATGAATATTATTCAGCCGGCTGTACCTTCTTGGAAACCTACCTTCGGCTATAAATACTCCAACACCTTGGAATGGTATGGACACATTATCTTATATCATCTTATCATCTCATTATCTTATCTTCTCTAGAAATCTCTTAATATACACTTATATTCAAGAGCAATCTAGTCTGATTCTCACGCCGGAGGTGGTCACAAGGAGGTACCCCCCTTCTCAGTGACGAGCTCACGGTGTCTGTTTTGTAGGTCATCAGAAGAACCATCTTTGCCGGACCTAACCCCTCATGGGAAACATCTATTTAACCCCCAGATTATCCGTAATCTGCCCGGGGTCAATTAGTGTTTCTTCATTGGCGCCATCCGTGCATAAAAGCTAGAACTAATTTATTTTCAGTTTTTACAAACTTCTGGAAAGATGGTTAAGGTTACTCCGTTGCCAAAGCCAGCGACTGATCAAGAAATCCCGGTAATCACAACCCCAGCTACTGGGAGGAACACCGGCGAGTACACAAATTTTACGAACACTACCCCGGTTACTCAAGCCGGGGCAAGTGCAGTAAATTTTACGAACACTACCCCGGTTACCCAAGCCGGGGCAAGTGCAGTAAACAATCATCCCGTGGGATTCATTGATACCCAGGCGGAAAGACAACAGACGAAGCTCCCCCGCCAAACACTTGAACAAGTTAAAGCGTGGGCGGAAGCACGTCAGAGGGAATTCCAAGCTGAGTTGGATGAACGCTTACGTTCACTCCAACAGGCTGACGAATTCGGAAGCACTCGACAACAGCTCAACATGAGCAGTGAGTGCGAGTATTCGGACGATGATCGGGAGGAATCCGACACCGACGCAAACCCTCGCCATAGGGCGAAAGGGAAGCGTAAGGAAACGGACTTCCAACCGAGAAGGAATTTTGGAGAAACTTTCAAACCAAAAAACGCGGGTAGAAACCCACGTGACTTCTCCAAAGCTTTTAGACCAACTGTTGCAAATGCGGGAACGTCCAAGTTTGCAAGGGACATTGCGGAAGCAATCGCCCCGAAGAGTGCCAAGCAGATGCCCAACATCGGCACTTATGATGGTATATCTGACCCAGACGATCATTTGAACAAATTCATAGGGGGGCAACCGTCAGCAACTGGACGGAACCCACGTGGTGTTATATGTTCCAGATGACGCTGGTTGGAGCAGCCAGAGCGTGGTTTGACCGTCTACCGGTCCACCACATCTACAATTGGGCAGACTTCCAACAGAAGTTCAGCCAACACTTCAGTCAACAAAGAAAGTACACTGAAGAACAATGGACGATCCTCAACTGCATCCGAGAGGAAGATGAGTCTTTGCTAGACTTCATCACTCGCTTCAACTCAAAGAAGCTGAGTCTGGGCGCTATTAGCGAAGATCTTGTTCGCGCTGCTTTCATCCAGAGTGCGAAAGATCCAGAGCTCATCCGCCCCTTAACAGGTAAAGACGGCATGCCATCCACATGGGATGCCATCATGACAACAGCTAAACGCTTCGCGGAAACGGAAAAGCAACTAGGTAGAGATCTTCCCCAAAGCACAAACCTCTACACCCAGAAAATAAGAGAAAACAACGTCCTTACCGCCCGACTAACAAAAAGAGGAAGCTAGGTATTTGGCAGTCAAGGGTAAACTTTGACACCTCATCCGGCTCGCACCCTCGGTTAGGCGGAAAGGACAACAGGCAGTCGAACCGGAACTCCAGATGGACGCCACTCACCAAAAGCGTCACCGAGATATTCGCCACTGAGAGGCTCCCATGGCCAGAGGCTCCAATTATCCGACAGCGTCCAAACGCTGATCAAAGCAAATTCTGTGACTTCCACAGGACAAGAGGCCACAACACCGAGGTATGCGTAGACTTAAAGGACATCGTCGAAGCATTTGTCAGAGATGGGACGCTCAGGCACCTCGTGGCGTAATGATCGCTGAGCAGGCTAATGCGTGTTGAACCCCAGTTGGGAAAAACACGAAACTGCAGCTTCAATGTTGGAGACTACATACTGCGTAAACAACGAGATTCCGAACCAAGTGCATATCGGCTCGATGGCACTCCCATCCAAACAACATGGAAGGGAGCTCATTTACACAGTCTGCATGTAGATCAATTCCAAACTTGTAAAAGAAAAGGCCCAGAGCCACTTCTAATGGAAATGATTCTCCTTCACATTGACGCTGATAATCTTACATTTATAAACTTTCCACACTGATATGCCGGTCTTCACCGCATACATAAGTGGGGAAGTAAGTCGTTGCGTGTGAAAGGCGGCAAAACCCGCATAAACACAAAAAACGGCCAACCTTCATGCAGGTCAGTTATAGGTAAAGTTGGGTCATCCCACTAAATGAAAGTGCCGGTCCTACCCGCACAAATCATGATAGAGGAAACCGAACTAACCTATTGACAACCGCGCGTCGAACGGTTAATTTATTCAAAACACTGAGATGCCGGTTTTCACAGTATAAATAAGTGTGAAGAAATCGTTGCGTGTGGAAGGCGGCTAAACCCGCATAAACACAAAAAACGGCCAACCTTCACGCAGGTCAGTTATAGGTAAAGTTAGGTCATCCCACTAAATGAAAGTGCCGGTCCTACCCGCACAAATCATGATAGAGGAAACCGAACTAACCTATTGACAACCGCGCGTCGAACGGTTAATTTATTCAAAACACTAAGATGCCGGTTTTCACCGCATAAATAAGTGTGAAGAAATCGTTGCGTGTGGACGGCGGCAAAACCCGCGTAAGCACAAAAAACAGATGACAACCTTCACGTAGGTCAGTTATAGGTAAAGTTGGATCATCCCACTAAATGAAAGTGCCGGTCCTACCCGCACAAATCATGATAGAGGAAACCGAACTAACCTATTGACAACCGCGCGTCGAACGGTTAATTTATTCAAAACACTGAGATGCCGGTTTTCACCGCATAAATAAGTGTGAAGAAATCGTTGCGTGTTGAAGGCGGCAAAACCCGCATAAACACAAAAAACGGCCAACCTTCACGCAGGTCAGTTATAGGTAAAGTTGGGTCATCCCACTAAATGAAAGTGCCGGTCCTACCCGCACAAATCATGATAGAGGAAACCGAACTAACCTATTGACAACCGCGCGTCGAACGGTTAATTTATTCAAAACACTGAGATGCCGGTTTTCACCGCATAAATAAGTGTGAAGAAATCGTTGTGTGTGGACGGCGGCAAAACCCGCGTAAGCACAAAAAACAGATGACAACCTTCACGTAGGTCAGTTATAGGTAAAGTTGGGTCATCCCACTAAATGAAAGTGCCGGTCCTAACCGCACAAATCATGATAGAGGAAACCGAACTAACCTATTGACAACCGCGCGTCGAACGGTTAACTTATTCAAAACACTGATATGCCGATATTCACCGCATAAATGTGAAAAGTCGTTGCGTGTGGACGGCGGCAAAACCCGCATAAACACAAAAACAGATAAGGACAACCTTCACGTAGGTCAGTTATAGGTAAAGTTGGGTCATCCCACTAAATGAAAGTGCCGGTCCTGACCGCACAAATCATGATAGAGGAAACCGAACTAACCTATTGACAACCGCGCGTCGAACGGTTAACTTATTCAAAACACTGATATGCCGATATTCACCGCATAAATGTGAAAAGTCGTTGCGTGTGGACGACGGCAAAACCCGCATAAACACAAAAAACAGCAAACCTTCACGTGGGTCAGTTATAGGTGAAGATCGATCATCCCACTAAATGAAAGTGACGGTCCTACCCGCACAATCATGATAGAGGAAACTGAACACTAACCTATTGACAACCGCTCGTCGAATGGTTAACTTGTTCGAAACACTTGGAAAATTGCTAAGTTAAAACTAAAATATGCACGAGCGAATCATATATTGTTTATGCGGCAAAACAAGTGCCAAATTAAGCTATAATATGCATGAGCAAGTCATATAACGTTTATAAGCAAGTCATCCAGTGAAAGTGGCGGTCCTACCCGCACAAAGATTTATATTCCATCAAAATTCAAAGTATTACAAGAATGGCCGGGTATCTACCCGCCTACAAGAGTGTAAATCTATACAAAAACATAAACCTATCCTAACAGTGGGAAGGGATCTAAAGGTTCAAGCTTCAGGACCACTCCCTCCAAACCCACTTGTACCCGCACCGTCAGTTGGCTGTGGCGATTCAAGGAAGGTCTTGAGAATGGTTAGCCCATCATCAGCAGCAACAACTTCGTTCACCTTCTCCACCACCGGGTGCGGGAAGGCAGCATACTGATTCACTGCTTGGTCATACGCAGCTTCAGTATCCACATCATAAAGAGGGAAGTTGGGAGGCGGGATGCCCTTCTCAACAAACCCTAGACCAAGCAGGAAGCCAGCCTTTTCCCCATCCTCATGAGAAGCGTTGAGGGCTGTGCTCATGGCATCGTCGTATGATGTGTCCGTGAAGACCCGATGCACAACCTACAAAACAAAAATACAAGTGTCAAAACCTTTTCTAAGTATCAAGAAAAGCGTAAAGACATTATGAAGCTATGCATACCTGCGACAACGCTTCTCGTAGAAGCCATTCCTTGGTAATCAGAGCTTCTTGGAGGGCAACTTGAGCTTGGTTGCGGGCGCGTTCGGCTTTATTTTTGTTAAGGTTGGCAAGCAACACTTCTTTAGCAGCAGCCTCTTCAACGCCCTTCAACTTACGCTCAGTATGGTCAAGCATACCCCTCTGATCCAAGATCTCTTGAAGCTTCTTGGCGTCTTCCATAGCCAAAGCATCATGAGCCTGCTGAAGCCTCTCTAGTTTGGCTTTAAGCTCCTCATTTTCGGCGCGCAGAGGTTCAGCAACGGCTTCAGCCTTGGTGGCCCTCTCGGTTGCGTTCCGCGCAGTTTCCTTAGCCAACCGAGGCTGTTCGTTAACAGCTTGGGTAGCCTTGGAACGGGCCTCGAGATGGGCCTGAACTTCAACCTCAAGGGCCTTGAAGGCCTTCTCCTTCTCCGCAGCAACGGCGGAGAGTCTCCTGTTCTCCTCCCGGATAGCCCGCGCCTGAGCTACTTCTTGGATACGAGCTGCCTTTAACTTGTCGTTTTCACGACAAAGCAGCTCGACGTGCGGCTGCATCCGGGCAAGGAGAATTCGAAGCTCATTTGTCAGCCTACCCTCCTGGTAGCTGGACATGGCTTCCCCCAATGCGCCACTTGGGGACGCGTGACGCGCCCACTCGACGCATTCCACAGGCGTCCGAAGGGTTGTTCCCCGGCGGATGTTCCACCGTGGAACATACACCTCATTCGAATCCGACACTGCAAAAACAAGAAACAGTTAGGAAAAGATGAGATATATATATAAAAAAAAAAGATAACAGGCCAAAATAACCCTACGCACCTGTAAGGTCGATGACAGGCCTGTAGCCGCCAAACCCATCACCCGAACCTAACGGATATCCATCCAAGAGGTCAGGCAGATGGGAAGGAGGCAGAGATTGGCTAGAAGCCCCAAACATACCTGCTGAACCGGCCGGGGGCGAGGTGGTCACCGGTGCCGGAGGCACGGTTGAAGCCGCCGTCGTAGAAACCAACGGAGGTGAACTCACCGGAGGTGAACTCACAACCGTGGTCGCCGCTGCGGAAGAGCCCGTAGAAAAACTCACCGCCGGCTCAATGAAGGAATCAGTGAATATGGCACTGACAGCCGGCGGAGACGACGTCACAGTTGGAACAGTTGCCTCAACCGAGTGAGCAACTGAACCAACACTTGAAGCAGGCGCAGTCGCCTGGGTCATCGCCTCGGGTAGGTTGACCAAACCTACCGTCATGGGTCCAGAGGTGCTCCTCCCCGCTCCACCCTGGAATGCGGTTGCATCCACGCCTGCATGAAAACATATTTAAATATAATGGCGGAAAGATATGAAGTTAAAGTTAAAGTTTACACTTACGAGTCCTCTTGAGCTTGAAGGTGCGAATAGGCGGGGACGAACCCGATGGAGCCGGCCTCTTCACGCTGGTCACCGTCGTACTAGGCTGCCCGGAGGTGACAGCTGTCTCAACCTCCGGAACAGTGGTCTCATCACCACCAGGGTTCCCCGCCACCTCTTCACTCTCGGTCTCTGACTCTGACCGATTCCCCTGATCGGCAGTGGAGGCAACCTTCGCCTTACCCTTCCCGCTAGCAGCCTTCTTATTCCGCGTGAAGAAAGGACCATCTGCGGATTCCTCATCAGAAGATGACAAAATTAGAGGAATTCCAGCAGAGGTTTGAGCATTGATAGGGCGAGGGTTAAATAACTCCTTACCTGGCCGCGTGGCGCTCAGAATCGAGTGGCCCGGCGGGTCGACCTCCACAAACCGATCCGCCGTTTGCTCCAAGATGGGCAACTCGTTCTCATCAAGAGCACGGATACCCATCCGAGCGGGACCACCAGCTTCCCGCGGATGCAGGAGCGATTGTAAGTCATTCCCCTCTGAAATAAAAAGAGAAACAGTTAGAAGAAAAACCCTAAATCAGCAAAGAAGACGGAGCATATCGTAAGGGACAGAGTTCAAACCGTATTCGAGGACGATGGGAATCTGTGGCGCCTCCGCCCCAGCATCCTTCCACACCCGGCTCATCCCGAGCATCACCATCCCGGACTCCGCAAAGCAGTAAACCGGAGACTGGACCCGGGAAATCTTGGAGAACCATTCCGCCTCCTGGTAGTTGGAGGCGTGAAGGTTTGGGAGAGCTCTCCCGTTCTTGAACGTCATCGCTATGGGGACGACGCGAGCGGAGATATAGAAGAACTCCCGCTTCCAGGACCGAAGACTGCGCTCGGTAGTGCAGATCTTCAAACCCTTGATCCGAGTGACCAAGGTATACCACCCCTGGATGCACCTCCAGGAATAGAAGGTCATCAGGCGGTCGACATGGGGCTCCACGCCCAGAATGAGGCACACCCATTCAAAATGGCGAATCTTGGGGATCGCCATTGGGTGTACCTCCGTCAGATGTACACCGTGTCTCTCCAAAACACGGTACACAAACTTCGTCAATGGGAACCTGAGATTCCCATAAACGAAGAATGCGGCATACACCCCTATCTTGCCCTTGGGGGCATCGTACACCGTCTGATGAGGCTTAGGAAACTCAGGCTCGAAAGGCTCGAGCATGAACTTCCTAACAATGTACTGGTACAGGTCGACGGTAAGAGCACACTGGCACTCACCAGCAGTACTCTTATCATCCTTATCAGAAGTAGACGACGGATTTTCGGCATACACGTCAGACTCCTCGGCGGTAGCCTCAAGATCATGAACGGAAGACATGTTTTGAATGTAAAGAAGAACGATTTCAGGAGAATGCTCGACAGAAAAGTTAGAGTATTCGCCGGAAATCGTTTAGAAGAAGAAGAGAGGTGAAACTGTGAGTTGAGATGCAACCTCTCCTCCCTTTATATACTCATCGCAATGAATGCGATGAATTTAATGCAGAAGAGAGAGGAAAACGCTGGTGCAATGAAACTATGACACGTGGAAAAAGCAAGCTGGCAACAGCTGTTGACAGGACGCGCGCCGTAAACTTCGCGGCCACGCGCCCGAAAACTCGCGCCCACGCGCCTGAAAAAGCGTCTGGAATGACCATATACTGTCACGTCGCCATAACTTCCTGCACATTCTGAGACTGTCAGAAGAAACCGTCGGACGACGTTTCAACAGTTTGGACTGTTCTTATCCTTTCACCAACTCTTCGAATTTCAAAAAGATTCAAAAGTAAGCGGGACTATACCCCTTACCTTGGCAACCAAGTAACTATAAGACAGGTGCGAGTACAGTGTTAAGGCAAAACCCTTCACATACTTAGCACCTGCAGGGAATTGAAGCCAAGAATACCTCGGCAACCAAGTAACTATAAGACGGGTGCGGGTACAGTGTCAAGGCAAAACCCTTCACATACTTAGCACCCGCAGGGAATTGAAGCCAGGAATACCTTGGAAGTAAAGTAACTATAAGACGAGTGCGGGTACAGTGTCAAGGCGAAACCCTTCACATACCTAGCACTCCGCAGGGAATTGAAACCAAGAAGGATCTTCTGGGCCATGCTTGCGGAAACGGGAATAACATCCCCGCATAGCGGGAACGTCGAGAACTAGATTGTTTGAAGCTCCAAGATGGAATTGGTTGTTTAACATAATTGATCACTATGTTCAAAACTACCAAAACCTCATGGAGAATCTACACAAGTGGAACTCAACGCTCCTGAGTTGCGAGGAGGTTACAGACCTACCCGCATCATACCCAAAGATCAAGCAGAAAAGTCGGGAATTTCTGCACGTGACATTAGGACTTCCGCGGGAAGAATCCCCATGGAAAACCTTAAAACTAAACCCTTTTCAAAACCCTTTGCTTAAGTCCAAAAGTTCACCTCACTTATTAACAATTCATGAGAAGAACATTGGACTGGGGGGACTTGAAGAGGTAGGTCCCAGCAGAGCCCAGTTGGACCCGCAAGACTCACCTCAAAGAGGGACGTCTGCGCAAAGGCTAAGCTCGCAAGACTCACCTTGAAGAGAGACGTCTGCGCAGAAACCAACTGGATCCGCAGAACCCACCATGCTCAGAGACGTGACGTCCTTACGCGCAGTACGCAAGCTGTTCCCGCAGGAAAAGCCTCCCAATGGTCGACGTACTCCGCCTGTTCCCGCAACAACGGATACTAGCCATCAGGGAAGGCTACCCGCGCAGCAAGGCTACACGCACAAGACACTTAACTCTTAAATAATTAAGTAATGTCACCTGAAGAAGGAGTGAGCAAGCCGGGAATACTCCCGCCCAAAGCCGGGAAAACTCCCGCCCAAATGAGCCAGTCCGTACGCTACTGGAGGATCTTTTGTACTGTACCTGACAAGGTATGGACAAAAGATCTGACCAAAGCTGCGACAGCTCACTGACAACAGTACAACGAGCAGCATGCTCTATTACTTAATGTCACTATCAGCCGCTGCCTACTCACCAACCTGTCGTGGCACGTGCATAGCCTGCAGTTGGTGGAAAAGGAATAGTACACAGCCGGCCTGGTCACTATCAGCCGCTGCCTACCCACCAACCACCAGCATGGCATGTGCGTAGCCCACAGTTGGCAGAACATGAATACTATTCAACCGGCTGTACCTTCTTGGAAACCTACCTTCGGCTATAAATACTCCAACACCTTGGAATGGTATGGACACATTATCTTATATCATCTTATCATCTCATTATCTTATATTCTCTAGCAATCTCTTAATATACACTTATATACAAGAGCAATCTAGTCTGATTCTCACGCCGGAGGGTGGTCACAAGGAGGTACCCCCCTTCTCAGTGACGAGCTCACGGTGTCTGTTTTGCAGGTCATCTGAAGAACCATCTTTGCCGGACCTAACCCCTCGTGGGAAACATCTATTTAACCTCCAGATTATCCGTAATCTGCCCGGGGTCAATTAGTGTTTCTTCAATTTGGTTTTACTACATGCTTTCGAAACGAGCATTTACAATATGATGATGCCATTTGAATGCTTATTTGTTTGTGCAGGTAAACAGATATTTGCGTAAGTTATTATTCTGCCTTTTCGGTTCGGTCTCTTAATTTGAAGCAATGGAGAATGAAAACAAGAAGAAGAGAAATAAGAAAAAGAAGAACAAGCAGGCGAAAGCAACCGCATCTGCTGCTGGTGCTGGTGCTGGTGAATTAAACAATCATGCAAATGCGTCTAATCAGAGCCTGAATTATGATAACTCAGATGTCCCGAAAACAGTTGCAGATTCAGATAGAGAGTCCATTAGCGGAACCGAAACAGTAAGTTTGTTTATAGCACAACTACATTTTCTTGTGTGTGTATGTATATAAAGCCTGATTTGTTGCTACTTTGAAATTTTGGCTGCGCAGTCACGTTCGGTTGAGGCTGAGAAGTCTTATTGGTTAAACAGAGAGGTAAAAACATGTTTTAAACTCAATGCATTTGTTAATATGTTTCTGAATCATGCGATAACAGCAGTTAATATTATTCATGTTTACAGGCTTCTCTAGAACAAAAAATTAAAGAATTACACGAGCAATTGGACATACACACACAAAGGGATGTAAAGATTAATTTTCTTGATAAATTGATATTATTGTTAACCTTTCTTATGCTTTATGTTGATACATGTTTACAGGCTGGTCTTGAGAGAAATATTTCGCAATCATGGAAAGAAAGAAACTTATGGCATCATAAAGAGGTGACTCTAGTAGCTAAAATAGTTGTGATTAAAGTTTTTAACTTTACTCTTAGATAACTTTTCATGTATCTGAAAAAACTTGTGATTTGTTCACCAGAATGAGCTTGAGGCCAGAGTTTCTCAATTACAGACAGAAAAACACTCTTGGCTTCAAAAAGAGGTGTGTTGAGAGAATTATCAGTTATCTTAATATTTGATTATTAGTGTCAAAATAATTATGAATTTCTTTTTTGTTGTAGAACTCTGCAGCAGCAACACTAGCCACTTTGAACAAGGACAATGCAAAGTTACAAGCACGGGTACATTACATACACATCTTTACACTCCAAAAAATGTGTTTTATTTAACCTGATATGATTAGTTAAAAATAAAGCAAAGTCTTGCAGGTGATCGAGCTGGAAACGTCCATAAATCATATTTCCCACCAAAACCAGCAGTTGAAAGAACATGTTTCGGATCTTCAGTTAAAGATTCAGGATCTTGAGAATGCTGTAGCTACCCATTTATCTGCTGAAAGGACAAAGGTCTGTTTAATTCTTTATTTTTTTATTTTACCACATCAATAGTTATAGGAGTGTAAACGAGCTCGAGCTGAACTACTCAAGATCAGTTTACTAGCTAGAGGTCCGGCTTCATATGTCGAGCCTGATTAGGCTTGTGAACCTACACAAGCCATTTATTTTAACAAATATAATTATTTGTATTTAATATAATAAATGTAGATTACAAAATAGACATTGTTACATATATAATTATGATAAAAATATCTAAATAATATATATATTACAAATATATATATTAAACTATTATATATGTATATAAATTAGTTAATTAATAATAAATGAGCATATCAGCATAGCCCCAAGTAAGCTCGAGTTTGAAAACTTACTCACGAGCCAAGCTTGAGCTCTGTGAAGTTAAACGAGTCAAGCTCAAGCTCAGCTCATTTAACTTACGAGATCTTGTGCTCGAGCTTCGCTTGGCTCGTTTATCATTTGTTAATTAGTTTTTTGTTTATAAGCTTATTTTTAGACCTATTCTAATCTTAGTTTTTATATATAACATTATGCATAGTATTTAGTTATTTTTATCACCATTTTATATATAATAGTTATAATTGTGTAAATATATATTTAATATGTCAAATATAAAAGTAATAGGCTTGTTTAAGCTCGCTAGCTAGCTCGAGCTCGTTAAGTGAAGCTCGGGCTGTTGTACTCATTTATTAACCAAGCTTATTTTAGGCTCGAGCTCGTTTAAGCTCGGCTCAATTTGAGCTTTTAGCGAGCCAAGCGGCTTGGCTCGTGTACACCTCTACCTGTTACATACCTTATATGCTGAATTGTTTTATTATTTTTGTATCTTGGTGTAGCACATTACAGAATATGACGACATGAATTTACAGTTGGAATATGCACAAGCACTTGTTGCAAGATTGCTTTCCGAAAACGAGAAATTAGTTGAGAAGGTAGTTCTTTTTATCACAGGCGTGCTAACAATTAACGCTAATGATGCAATAATCACAAATTTCAGTAATTATGGTATTTAATTGCAGGTCAACATCTTGCAAATCGAGCTTGACCAAAAGACTGCAAAAATCCAGTCATTTGATCCAATAATAAGAAATCCCAAATCTGCTGACATGAATGACACGTCAGCTTCTGAAACTGATCCAATTCCGCTGAAGAACTAGACACCGTCAGCAACGTGGGCCCACTATCTGAAATGCCATCAGATAAGCTTGTGAATCCGCTGGGTTCTGATTTGAGTTGTAGTTTTAATATGTAAACCAACAATAATGAATGATGGTTTAATATGATTGTAGCAAACAAGTAGGAGAATTGTGAAAACTTCTGATACTAGATTGGGGACTATTTCAAGAGAGAAACTACAGTGGATACCAATTTTCTTTTTTTACTTTGATGGTTGGATTTTAAGTTATCCATTTGGAATTAAGGACTACATTTGCTTATTTTTGTTTTGGTGTGGGTTTAATGTGTATATTATTATGATCAAATAGCAACTTGATTGTTATAAGGATTTAAATGGCACACTTCCATTGCTCAAGTATGTTTTATAATTGTAGATTATTTATTAAAGATAAATAATTTAGCTATAGAATATCCGCATTTAAAAATGCGGGTTTGGTTAAATATATGGATGATTATAAGGATAAATGCATGGATGGGAAAGGCATTAGAGCATCTATAATTGAAGCTTCCACGGATGTGGCCATCGGTAATCTTCACAAACGGCCCCTTCTCTATGGACTCCCGCTCTTGCCACAAACCTCCAATGTGAAAAACCGAGCCGTTCATCACTTCTCTCCTCCAAGTTGGTGCCAACTCCCTTGATCACAGTCAAGACCTGATTTTGAAAGCTCTTAAAAGTAGGTTAGTAGTAATCTTTTGAAAGTGTGGTTTTCATCTGTAAACGATTTAATTAGTTATGTCTCCATTTTAAACGGTGTTGTGTGTTCTTATGTACCATTGTTTTATAATATTTTACCAAACGCCTAATCAAACACATAAAGAAACAATGTTTTAAGTAAACAATATAGGATTGGGTCATCCACATGAAGAGTAAAAATATGGCAACAAATAATGACTTACATTTATGAACCATCTTTTCACTTTTGACAAAGCCATATTTTGATTAACCAACATCATTATGATAACTCATAATTAGGGATATGGATTGCCTTTTCTACTTTATATATTGGTTTGTTATTTGTTAGATTACTAGATTAGAATTTTTTTTAACAATCACAAGATAACCAACCCTACAACAATTCTCGTTCATTGAACACATAGCACGGTCCTATTAAAATTTTAGAATCATAAAGATGGTTGATAATTATAATTATAATAACTAAACTACATATTTCAAAACAAAAAATAATATTTAAACAATAAAGTTCAACCGGACCAAATCGTTAAACCATCAAAGTGCAACACCTAAGTCGTTTTGATCCAAACCGGCCAACTTGCGTTGGTTTGAACGCTTTTTTGACACCCCCTACTAGCTATATATATATAGGGGAAAGTTAACGTATAAATAAAATTAACGTGCTAAACGTGAGAATCAAGTAGAGTAATTATATATACAGTTAGAGTAATTATGTAATATAGAGTAATTACGAAATTACTCTATGATGTAATTATATAATTATTCTACTTGTATATATAATTACTTTACTTGATTCTCATGTTAATTCCATTTTGTATTTGATCCAAACCCTATATATATATATATATATATATATATATATATATATATATATATATATATATATATATATATAGGCTAAGTATAAAATGAAAATCCATTTGAGTTGTGAAAACTCTAGAAACTCATTCTCAACTATATGTTTTTAATTAATGTTTAGATCTTGTGGTCCACAATTAAAGTGAATAAAAAATGTAAATATAAATATAACTTTTTCTCTCTCCTGAAAACATATATAAAATTTAGTAAAAAAATGTTAAAAAATAGCAAAAACATTTTTTTTTGATGTTTCGATGTTTTGTATTAAATGTTACAACATATATTACATGTAACAAAAAAAAACGATGTTACATAGGGTTTTCGCGGGTTTTCACAACTCAAGTGGGTTTTTAATTTAACCTTATCCCATAAACTGATGGATGTGTTTATGGACCTGTATGAATTTTCTAACTATACATGCATTTCAAGGATGCTAAATTTAATATTGCATATGTCCATATGAATTAATGAATATAAAGAAGACAAATCATGGGGCAAAAGGTTCAGGGAGCGACTCAAACCCATTATCAAACAACAGACTTTGAACACTCTTTTCATCTGCACCTTGGAGCCAACTCGTGTTCTTCAAGTCTTCTTTTAGCAACATCGCGTCGTACCTCAAGCTCTCGTATACATCTACACGTCCTACTTTAGAAGAATACAGACTATTATGTTCTACGGTTACGGGTTTCACTTTGTTATCAAAATAACCATTTTTTAAAGTTCCATGTTTGGAGTTAACATTGTTGCTTGCACTTGAAGGTTGACTAGATCGAATGCTGTGAGGAAAGAGCGTTGAGCCAGGAAGTGGGCGCGCGCCTCCCTTTCTTATATCCTGCAATCGATATTTTTTTAGATCAGGTTTGAGTTGCCATATCAAACATGTTTAAAACATGGGTTGTGTACAGATTGGCATGTTTAACCTATTTAGTTAAACAGGTCGACCTAGTAACTAATTTATGACTTGTTTAACACATTTTTTTACAATCCACCAACTCGATTAACATGTTTATAACGTGGTTATCACCCGCCAACCTGTTTGACACATTTAGATAAATGGGTTTAGCAGTGTTCAAAGTACATGACTATAAGTAGGTGCAGGTCATGTTTGGGTTAAATAATTCAACTCACCAACACGACACAATTAACACTGTCTTAATCTATTTAGTGAAAATTTTAATCTTAAACCAATTCGTAATAACTTTACTTTAGAAACTTTTCTTTCGTCATTAGCAACAATAATGAGAATACTTAATTCTACGACATGTAAATAAATATATAAACTAATAATATCTCAAAAGTATTCAAGGAGATAAAAAGAATTATTTTCAAGTAACTAAAAATATATATTAAATAGAATAAGTAAAAATAATATTAGTGTTTAAAAGTTAAAACTGATTAATCAAATTTGCTTAATGGAATGCTTTTATTTACCATGTAAAGCATCATTTATTATAAAATTTAAATATTTAGAATTTTAGAATAGTACAAACAGTAGCATTTTTATATGTATAAAAATAGTTCTTTTCTATATAATAATTGTAACAGATCAATTGAAAAAAGAGTATGAATAATACCATATGTTTTATGGCCATGTCAAGTGATTTCTTAGAAATACTCCTTCCAAACCCTGCACCACTCTCTGAACCCAACACCTTTACAGGTTTTCTTGTAACTGATTCATCCGCATGCCCGTTAGCATGCAACCGCCCCCGTCCAGGCAATTCTGCAAGTCTTCCCCCAGTGGCAACAGGCGACGGATGTCTCCTTGTGTTTATATTATCTACATTTCCCTTCACAGTCATGGCCGCACCGGGCCTGCACCTACCAGCAGGCAGCAGACAGGCCTTTCTGGCAAACAAGTTCTAAGATTTGGTGGCGCCTCGTTTGGAAAATCAGGAAGACTGATGGGCTGGGCCCAGGCCCGGGCCCGTGAGACAGGAGAGCTTGGCCTGGATGTGGGTCCCACGTTCCGGTTATTAAAAGAATGTGTCGGGCTTCTACTAGTTAGAGTTGATGGTCTAATAATTCTATCAGTGGTGATGGTGAATGGGCGGCTTTTAGAAGGTGTTGGGCGGGAAGAGGCGGTGGAGGGTCTGCCAGCTGATGGTGGACGGTTAGTTGGCGTGGACGGTCTTATGTAAGATGAAACGGAAGCAGAGCTCGTGTTTAGAATATTCGAGTTTCTGTTTGTATAGATTGATGGACGGGTTACTGAACTGCTTCTTGTTGGTCTTGAAATATGGTTACTTTCAGATTGAGAAACAGAAAGCTACAATTGAAACAAAATCATTGATGGCAAAAAAGTAATTCAAACAGTGTGAAGTTAAGTTTGTGACATGTGACATGTAGAAAATATGTTGTAAAAAAAGGAGAAAAAGGCCTCCCCTTGAGGTTCTATTTGTTGAGGCTGATCTAAGTGAAGGATTCCTTTTTTGAGAAACTGACTTTGGTTGAGATTCTTTTGCATTTGAGGATGGAATTAGAGTTGTTTCTGGTGGACGTAGGAGCCTGCAACCATCATGGTGGTTAGTGAGCTTATAACTGTGGGTGTGCAAGAAACCGAAAAAACCAAACCGAAACAAAAACTGACGGTTTGGTTTTATGTGTTTGTAAAAATCGAACCAAATTTCTAGATTTTTATTTTTTATGTTAAGTAATTATAAAATTTAATAAATATGTAACTCAAATATTTTTGGCCAAATGCATAGTAATCAATTAGTTCATAATCAACAAAATTATTTATACCTAAATTCATTATTTTTGGCCAACTTTTTTCGGTCTACAATTTTCAAGCTCAAATGGTAAAAACTAAAAAATCAAAACAACTGAACTGTGAGCACCCCTGACTACAAGCACAATATGCTAATTGCTAAACTGTAAAAACCTATAATTATCACAACTCTCTTAACAAATTACCAATCAAATAATGCAAAGACAGGTGAAGTGATCATCAATCATTAATCAAGATTTAAAATCATTTAATCTGCATCAACGGCATGTTATTTTGCTAGAAAATAAGTTTGGTAGATCTGAATTAAAGGCATAGGTTGTCACATTCAATTAATTTAATAAAATAATTTGACATAAGAAGTTTGTAGACAACAGCATTACCAGTCATAGTCATGCTTTCCTCCTTCATTAGATGAAAGCATATCATCATCATCATCATCTAATATTATGCCTTTTGCTGCAGGTTTTGTTGATCCGGATGAAAGCCGCCTTTGTGATCTCACCTGCACTGGTGATCATAGAACAAACACCAGCATCATATCAACAAACATGCATTTATTAATTATCAAACTTTACAACTAGTCATCAAAGTTGAAAGCAAATTTAATGAAAAAATTAGCGAAAACACGATGTATGCATTTTAATCTCCAAATTAAGGACGAGATGCCAGAAAATACATAGATATTCGTAGACCGCATTGAACGTTCATTGAAATCTAAATGCAAGCGAGCCGAGCCCTCGGTTAACTTACAAAGGGCAGAGCTTGGCTTGGTTCGATATCTATTTCTGAAGCTCGAGCTCCGCTTATTAGCTCAAGCTCGACTCGCTTACTATTTATTAATTATTTTTCGTATATTTATATTTATTTTTAAATACCTTTTCAATTATAATTTTTTATATATCATTTATATTATTTAGTTATTTTTGCATAACATTATATATATTAATTAAAAATTATTTATATTATATATATTAAGAAATTATGTGAATGACAGGCTCTGCTCGAGCTCGATAAGTAAATCAGTGTCGAGCCAGAAAATACATGGATGCTTATCCACAAACCGCATTGAAGGTTGTTCGTAATTGAAATCTAATCTAAATACCTAATAACTGATTCATTCAGGTGACTGATTAGCAGAGAATGAAGAATATAATAGAATACAATTAGCAAGCACGTATGGCGTATGCATCAAAACTCAAAACTAGTAATTAACGTTGAAGAAATCATCATCATCATCATCATCATCATCATCATCCAGTCAATTTTAAAATTTTAAAGAGAAATTAGTGGAAAATGAATCGTTGATATTGAACGTCATGTGATATATATAAGAGGCAGGTAACTGAAAACAATTGAAGTGAGGAGAAATGGAAAACGTACAGTCGGATTCATCGGAGAATAGATTTGAATTGTTGCTAAAATCACTGATGACACGGCGGCGAGATAATAATCCGGTAAATGAGTGTTTCCGATCCATTTTGATTCACCAATTGATTTTCAGAAAACAGAGCAGTAAGGTTGTGGAGTGTGAGGTAGGAGGGAGTGTATTAATATTAATAATATTATTTTACGGGGCAAGTTCTACGTGACTTTAAGCCTTTTAGGGCTTTAGGCATCTCACTCGTGACCGAGTGAGTGATATTCAAAATCTTATTATTATTATTATTATTATTATTATTATTATTATTATTATTATTATTATTAAGATGTTTATGAACAATTGACAGCTTGTGTTTCACCACATATATGACATTTATTGTGTTTCTAAATAGGTTGTGTGTGTAACGTGTTTATAAACAGATTTGTGTTTAGAAAAATGACATAATTAGTTATCGTGTCATGATCATGTTTAACACCATAACTCACATGTAATCGTGTCTTATATTTTAAAAGAAAATTTAAGATTGGAATAATAAATAAATAATTTAGTTTGTTTTGTCTGTATACGCAATTTATAGTATAATGCATAGATCTCTTTCCTATATATAAGCCATCTAAAACCACAAATTTATATAAAACTATCTTATACAAGTGATCAAAACACTTAGAAGTTTTAAAGTGTTGAATATGATTATTTGGTGATTATAATTGGATCTGTGATAGTTGTAACAACCCCAACCACTTTTTCGTCATAGTAGTTGCTTTCTTGATATTTTTGTTATTTTGGTAGTTATATTTTCCAACTAATTCTACTCCATATTTATGGTTTTTTATATGGAATGATAAAGCAAGTAAACTTTAGTATTAACTTATTTTTACAGAATCTTTTTATCATAACAGAACACACAAATCAATTGTTGATCTAACATAAGCATCACTCTTTATATATTGATAAACTAATGAGTTTCCGGTTACATTAGTTAAAAATTCATTTTAAGAAACAAAATTCTTCTAGCTTTATTTTATGCCAATGTTTTAATACAATATACGTGTAATTATTGTATAAGAGTACACATGAGTAAAAGTAAAAGATAAAATCAGAGATGGTTTATGTGACACCCAGTATCAACAGGAATGTCGCCATGCCTTTGGCCAATAACCCCACAAAATTATTCCAATTGAGATCAAACTCCCGATCATCTTTGAATCACAAATTATTTTTGTGGTAAGGATGAGCTCGATAACTGTCCCGAAAATCTCAATATTGACTTTTTCAAAATTTTAGTACTGGTATCGAAAATGCTTGGCATAACATTGGCGAGGTACAATCATGTCGGTACTTGAATACCGAAGCATTGAATTCTAGTTGTTGGTTTGTTTGATGGATGTGATAACTTCAATAATACCGTGGTTTTTTTTTTAAATGAGAGTTAAGTTTCTTTTTAAATTATTATCTTTTTGTTTTTCTTAACGTCAAGCACACACTAGTAAATTCTACTCCTGAAATTCACCTAATACTTAAGTTGTGAGGCTTGAATCCATACCACTTTATGTTATTACATATAAAATAGATGGATCATTTGTTTGGCACTTGCAAGATCACTTCAATAGTGTGGATCGTGTAACTATTTGACTGGATTTATATCCAATTCAAACTATCTCCATCTTAAGTATTCCGACTTGGCTCGATTCTGTATCTCTTTCGGGTAAGAAGAGAGTTTATTCATGTTACTGTTTTCACAGCATGATGGGATCTAGAGACTTCGAAATAATGTCGTTTTTCACGCAAAAAAAGGAGAAAATCTATCTTTGATGATATTACCAGTTATTCGTTTTGGTGCGTAAGTAATAGAGATAGTAAACTTATGGTTAGTTGGTCGGAATGGATTAAAAATCACATTCTTGTCGTGTAATCAACTCTTATTTTTTTATAGCATATTGCTAGCTTTTTATTAATGGTGGTCGTTCAAACAATATATAAAAGTTGTCATGTAATTAACTCTTATTTTAGGTTTCTGATCCCATCTTTATTAGAATATTATATTATTTAGGGCAAAACCAAAGGGTCAACATGGTCGGTTGTCCTTCGATCATCAAAATTCATTGAATTTTTGTTAAGAACAATACAAGTTCGACCCATTAGGCATAATCGAAAGATACGAGAACTTATGTTAATCATAACTAAAAAGTTATGAATCCGTCACTAATAGTGATATACTGAAAGTATTTTTTTAAAAAAAAAGAGAGAGAAAGAATTTAATTTAGAAAATGACTATAATAAGCCACAAAAGAAAGTCTTTCGATACATGAAACCAACTTGGGTCCGTAATAACTGAAACCAGGGCATGCCATCCGCATCACAATGACCACAGAATAGTTCTAACATCACTTTGTCGTGATAAATCCGGTAGCTCACATATCAACAAACCCAACAATTACGTTTTAGTAAAGTTATGTTATAAAACTAGTTTGCTAAATATAAATAACTATTATTGTTAATTAAACCTAATTGACTTTGTGTATATAGATTAGTAGATGTAATGTTTACATCAACATAGAAAGACAACCGGACAACAAACTGCGCTACGAGCCCCTTTAAATACTAGGACTATAATTTTATAGTAGGACTGACTCTTCTCAAAACTAACCTATAAATCTATAATCATAACTAGAGGTGGCACAAAATGAATGGGTTGAATTGGATTGGATGATGGGTCAGAATGAGTTTGGATCAGGATGGGTATGGGTCAAGATGGCTTTTTAAAATAGAGGGTTAGGACGAGTATGGGTAAAGATGGGCTAAGTTACCTATCTTGACCCAAGTAAAAGCTAAAAATTTAAGATACAAAAGGGTTTTAAAAACCTCTTCAAAAAAATTTCAAAAAATTAATAAAAAAACAATAACTCAAAATATGAATCAAAAACAAAAAAGGTAAAACAACTAATATGTTTCCCACGTCGTCCTCGTTCATTAAAAATCTGGTTTGGTCTCGGCTCAGGTTTTAGTCCTTTCGGTTCGATTTCGTTTTGGTCGATTTTGGTTTATGTTCGGTTACGATGTTTTCGGCTTTTGTTTGGTTTGATTTTTGTTTGGTTTCGTGGGTTTAGTTTTGAAATAAAATATCATGGAGCTTGTTTTAGTCCATTCTAGCCCATAAACAAATCCATTATAACCCATAATCCAAAGTCATTAGCAATCTTTCAACCCATATTGACCTTCTTAAAAAATTCTTTTGATCTATCCCGATTCATTTCAATTTTATAAGTTATCCATGCTGACCCAAACAACCCATTTAGATTTGTTTTGCCACCCTTAATCGTAATCTCAATTAGGAACATATTTAAAATAAACTACAAAGATATGGTGTTTGCCATTTTTGTCTATTTTAAGAAGGGTGTTTTCTTGTATAAAATAACCTTTTATTTGGCCTAAATAAACCATAGGTACTTAAATGATAAATGCCAAACCTTAAAACATCAAAACATCATCTCCATGTGTTTTTATGCATTTAATTCAGTTTATATTTTGTTTGGAAAATAAAATAGTTTACATCTTTCACAAACCATAACTTCATACGCATACGCATTTAAGTCCGTTAAAATCAGTTGAAAACTATGAGAACACTACAAAACATATGCACAATGATATAGTAAGAAAGGAAAAAAAAAGAAAATAATGCTCTCACGTAATTACTTATTTTATATATCATGATTAAAACATTACATAACGTATTTTTTTAAACGGCTTGAGATTAAAATAAATCTCAACAAGAGATGATATGAGTACATCAAGCAAACATATAAATAAATAAATAAATAACTAGAAAAATGACTTCAAAAAACAGGTTAAAGGTCTTTTGGACCACGATTCCGATTGACTTCCATTTGGATCTATTTTGACCCATTTGAAAAAGAGAAAAACAACAACTTGATTTTTTCAAGATGACTTCACTCAACTTTTGGAATCCCTATCGTTCCTATTCTTCCACAACACCCAAGCAGTCACGTTTTAGTTATTTAAAATTGATTTGCTATATGATTTTGCATTTAAATTTGATTTTCTTTTGACAAAAGAGTATAAGGGTTTGATTGGTATGTTGTAATGGATTTGAGATGAAATTGAATAGATCATTATCATTCATTTGTTTTATTATGTTAACCTATGAAAATTGATTGAATCATTACTTACGTTGCTAAGTAAACACAAAAAAAAAAAACATGAATGAAATACAAATGATAAAAATATCCCTACCTAAAGCAAAAGAAAATTTTCCAAAATTAAAAAAATGCCAATGGCGACGGTAGTGGTACTTCGGTAGCGATGGCAGATGTGGTCGTTAGTGGTGGCCTCGAGAAGGTGAAAAAATGAATTGAAAAAAAAATAGGGGATGCGAATAAAGGGTTTTGATGGAATGAAATTACATGTGTAATCGTTAGTTCCATTAAAATAACCAACCAAACATCTATTTTTTCATTCATATTCTATTCGGCATGTCATTCTATATACCAAACGCTAGGAATAATCCATGTAGTTGTTTATAGAGGTGCACAAATCGGGTTTTCCTAATACCCGGTTTCAGGTATGTCCGGGTATTCGAAGATTGAGTATTGGCTGTACCCGGGTTGAGTTCGGGTCCGGGTATTGTTTCTAAACAACTACATGGGGATTATTCTTAGGCTCGGTGTATAGAAATGACATGCCGAATAGAATAGGAATGAAAAAATAGATGTTTGGTTGGTTATTTTTTTATGGAACTAACGATTACCTATGTATTGTGTTTGGGTCGGTTATAAAACCGGGCATTCTAAAACTAGGTATTTAAATATCCTATTTCTAGGTATTGAAAAAAAAACCTATTTCCAGTTTTTTTTTTTTAATGTATTTTTCGGTTACAGATTGAGTTTTTAAAGAAGCTACACTTTTTTAGGAGTATTTTTCAAATATAGAGCGGGTATTAGAAAACCCAATTCCGGGTAGGAAAGCGGTCTTGATTTTCGGGTTCCGGATAGGGTATTGAAATCTGTATAGAAAAGAAGTAGTTTTAATTATATGATTTTGAAGGGCAGGCCCAGCCCCAAATCATTGCTTGTTGTGGATTTCATTCGTGACTACTACCTTACCGAACCTAATAATCGCTTCGTTCAATCCAATCATTCGATTAACTATCTATCTGCTAATCAGGTTTTCCTTCCTTCTGATTTGACCTGGATCATTCTATTCTCTGTGAAATCTCATCTTTACTTGATAATAACCTGAAAATGGTATTTAAGTATAATATTCAACAAGAGCTTTGTTTTTATCAGTCTTCTTCTACGTATTTGGGTTTTAGGGCTAGCGTGGACTTTGAGGCATTCTATTTACTTATGTAATGTTGGTGCCGTAGTCACCTAAATCGTACGGCTACACAATTCGCTAAAGGTAGTGTATTCGATATGGAGGGGGTAGGTTCATTTCGGTTGGTTCGAGGCGGAATTAAAATTGAATATAAAATTTATGTATCTTAAAAATAATTTTCAGGCTATTGTGTATATATGCATATATTTATATGTACTTTTATGAAGATTATCTTGTAAAAATATATATATTTGTGTAGTAAATTTTAGGGTTAAGTTTTAAAGGAGTCGCCCGTTTCAGTTTCAGATTTGGGACGGCCACGATTCCATAAATCCGGCCAAATCTGGAAGGCGGCCAATCGACATACCATCAGTTCTGATTAGCGATTTAGGGTTCAATCAGAGCGATGTTCCGGTGATTTGGATCGTGATTTTGCGGGCGATTGGTACGTTTGTGATTGGGTACAACGTGTACCAATACGAAAATCGCGGCTAGCTGAGCGATTTAGGTGACTATTACTTGGTGCTTTAAAGTTGGTTTTGAATGTTTTTTGATTCTCATCATTTTTCAAACAAAAGGGAAATTGGTTACTGAAACCGATTTGTTTGTTCACTACAGGATATTTTTGACTAACTTTATATGGATTTTTTTTTTCTTAACTTGAGTACCCAAATAAGCAAAACAAATGCGTGCCATCTGCTAGAATGGTAGTCATTTGAAGCAAATAGGCAACTGCAAATGAGTAAACCCATAGAAAGCTAACTCGTTTCTTTTAACATACAAGAGCTTGAGCTTGGTTCTTTTCGAGCTTTAATGTTAAGGTTTTAACATTGAAACTGCTGTAAATTTTCTGCTTCTCATAATTCTCATAATAGATGTTGTAAGTTATTGAAGCTTAAAGATTTCTATGCACCGCCCATATTAAAGAAAATGCTGATGTCTATATATTTTTGACATCTGTATCGTATTTTTAGGATTTTACTGAGTTTATTTGTATCATTGAAATAGACAAATGAAACTTTAGTGATCTTTCATAACCATGATAACTGAAATTTGTCTTCTGTTTTTTTTTTTATTATTACCATGCTGATGTAACAAACATATATTTTTTTTGCCAGTTGTTAAGGAGACATGAAGGTTAAGCTTTTGCGTATCCTTACCACGCTACTTGTACTTTTCATATTGTTAATTTTTTATGTGACAATATTGTTATATGTTTTCCACCTGATTTAATTATTTACCAAAATTCTACATTATCACTTCATGAAGCAACTTTGGTCAATTAATATCTTGTCCTTTATTGTTGCTTTTCTTAACCAATTGCGTGTGAAATTTTGGTGAACCTACAAAACAGAGTATGTTTCTCACCATTAGTTTCATTTGTTAATGTGGCTTATTATGGATAAGAACTCAAATTGTCATGTGTGATGTACAGGTGGCATGCAGTAGCTTCGTGGACATGGGATGCTCAAGATGAAACATGTGGGATATGCAGGATGGCTTTTGATGGTTGCTGTACTGATTGTAAACTCCCCGGTGATGATTGCCCTCTAAGTAAGTTTTTTTTCACTTCATCTTCAGTGTTTTCAGTTTTGTACTATTAATTTCCAACTTATGCTTTTGAAATACTTGATGCATAAATTGCATGACCCATTAGGCTGGTGTAATGAGTGGGTTGGGTCGACCCAAAACTTTTGCTTTTTCACAAAGTCTTATAATTTTTCATAAAAATTAGCTTGCCAATATAATATCGTTAATATTCTGCTGTAATGTTTCTATTATGCATTATGTGTTGGTTTAATATTTTGTACATCAGAGTGAAGCGTTCAGTTTTACTTAAACTTCACTGGTGGATGTTATGTACCATTGGTTCTAGATCTTTTTTAATAATATGCATTTTTCTAACGGATTAAAACAACAAAATTGCTATGCTTATAGTTGAGTCCGTTGTATTAATGGCATTAAGTAGAGATGTATAAGTAGGTTTCTTGCTAGCAATAGGCCTTTGACCCAACAATGCTAATTTGAGGTGGAAAAATGGGCAGGTGTGTAATGGATTAAAGCGTGTGCAGGCTGTGTAATTTTTAGTACGGGTCTAAACTGGGTTTTTTTTGGTCATTTTTAGTGTGTCAAATATGATTATAAAGTTTATATTATCTTGATAACAGCCTTGGAAAAAAGGTTACGAGGCTTTGTGCGTTAAAAATACATGCTTTTGACTCATTTTTCTAATAAAAGGTTAGGGTCATTATGAGTTCAGGTCCAACCGACTGTTTCAAAAAATGCATCATTTTCATTGGTTTAAAACGGGTTCTGCCCAAAATGGACTTGGGTTAAAACAGGTCATGTTAACGAAAATAAGAGTGTTGAAATAGGTTGAAATATCATTATCTTTTGTGTGAGTTAGTAATAATTTGTTTTACTTGATTGATGCAGTATGGGGTGCTTGCAACCACGCGTTCCATCTTCATTGCATTCTGAAATGGGTAAATTCACAGACTCCCCAGGCACACTGTCCCATGTGCCGTAGAGAATGGCAGTTTAAAGAAGGGTGAGTTTATACGTTCCCCTCTACCAAGCCTACCTCCCAATTGTAAGTGTGGGTGGGGAGCACGTTTAGCAGCACCGTTAAAGAATGATGTCTAGCTTCTTGCATATGTCGTTTTCTAAAAGTACCGTGTTTTTGAATCCTTCCATATTCAAATGTTGTCCATGTAAACCAACAAACGTTATTATTTGAAATGTGTGAATTAGTGCATGTCTTCAATTTTCTTAACATTAGTATGATTATAAGATGTCCCCCTAGTGTTGATTAGTTGATACACTTGAGAAACCGATTGTTTGGTTATGGTTATATACTTCTATGTGTTTAAAGAACCGAACAGTTGCCAAAATCCAACCTCCACTTTTTTTTATTTAATTGTATATTGTATGTAAAGAAAATGCATTTATGTAAACAATATATTACTTGTCTCGTCTTTTTTTCATAAACTGAGACTTGCTATTTGATTTAATTTGAAGCACAAACGGGCTTGTAACAGGGAAACAAGATTCCAATCACAAACATAGCCTCAGAAGCCAAAAATACAATGTTATTCCTCATAAAAGACCATATAAGCCCAAACGAAAACTATGAAGTATGTACATCTATCTACTCACAATTCACAATGTGTTGCATCTAAAGCAAAATCAAATACAATAACATGTTCACAGAAGTCAAATTTTAAATAGAAACTATGGTAGATGGATCCTTTTAGAAATAAGCCCATGCCAACAAGGTCTCTTGATCACCCTCTAGTCAAGCTCAAGGACGCTTAGAATGCGTAGTCGTACATGTGCCGAATAAAAATCGTTGGAAACAGTTTGACCACAAAGACATGGATGGAAACCAAATGCCCCCCACTGCCACCTAAGGTGTCGAAATCAAACGTGACCGACAGTTGTAGGACGGTGGTTTCATATATTGAGACCGATGATGAATGGTGGTGGCGATAGGGTTTTGGACGGAGAGCTTAACGATCCAATTTGATAAAGAGAGACATAGTAAGTGGAGATAAAGGTCCAATAAATCAAATAAAGTTATAAAGTTAGGTCACAAGAAATAAAATTTGGTTTTTTAATATATTGTATAATAAAAGATGAAAAATTAGTAAGAGGTTAAAACACAACACAGATAAAATTGAATTGAATTGAATTGAATTGCTATAATAATAATAATAAATAATGAGATTTGGGTGTTGAGTAAAGCCTGACCTGACCAAACCAAACCAAATGGCTGCTGCTCCACCTCAACACAACAACATTATCTTCACTCCATCCTACACACAACAATAAGTGGAAATGCAAACATCCTCATCGCCTGCACTGTAAGTTTAAGTTTAAGTTTAAGTTTAAGTTTAAGTTTAAGTTTAAGTTGTTCCTAAATAAATAAATAAATATTGGAAGCAATAATCTCTCTCTTCTTTGTTGTTCAGATGTGCCATTGTTCCTGTTGATTGCGTCTCAAATCACCTACCATACCCATACCCATACCCGTCCACTTTCAGTTTCGGACTATCCACAGGTACCTTCCTCTTCACCCCTTATTATTAGATAGATATTGTCTTATTAATTCAATTGATTTTCATTTCATCTGGAAACTAACCTAATTCATTCTGTTCAATTCACTTCAACTTTTATTTTTTTTGTTTTTATATATTTTGAGTCGGGTCTCGCACGTCTGACCAGTTTTCACACCCCTAAGCTCGGCTGTGCAGTCTGAAATTAATACATAGAGGCCCAAAAGAGTTAAAACTTATTAATACACAGTGCTCGTTAAGGCTCGGCAAACCTAAACGATCTTACCAATCAAAGCTGCAGCTCGATAACTAAACGAGCTTTAGGCGCAGCCCATTTTGAGCTTTTATCGATCCAATATCGAGTATCTCATGAGCGACTCGACTCGGCTCGTCTTGTTTACACCTCTAGTTTAAAGCAATATTTGGTTTCTAATGAGAATTAATTACAATGTCCACATTCTTACAGGAAGCAGAAAGCTTAAGCTTTCTAGGCTGCAGGCTGGATTTTGGGAATCTATTAGATCTGGGCAAGTGTAAAACGGTCAACTTTAACTATGCATGTTTACATAAACTCTGATTATGCGTCTGACCAACTCCATTGATTTATCACAGGTTGATAAAGAACAACTCTAACTCTACACAGGTTATAGAACCGACTTCTAGTTCCCAAGAAGATGAAGAGCCTCTTCCAGAGGAATTTGTACTCGTCGAAAAAACGCTACCAGATGGAACAATTGAACAAATTATTTTTTCATCGGGTGCAGAAGTTGATGTATATGATCTCCAAGCCTTGTGTGATAAGGTAATTGTTTACATACATAAATTGCTACTTCTTGTTATTCAACTTTGTATAATTCGTTAATATTTAGAGGTGCCAATTTCGACCTGTTTGCTTTTGAATGTATTGGTTTGGGTTATGTTTTATTGTAATGGGTAAAGTGGGCCAAATCAGAAATATTAGCTGATAAAGAAACAGATCAAATGCCGCCTAAATTGTATTTTTATGCATACAATTAGGCCTGTAAAGGAATCAAATATTCAGCGAGCCGTAAATGAACAAGCATGAACAAAACTTTCTGTTTATTTAGTTAAATGAGCGAACATGAACACCTGTCTCCTTCATTCATTTACGTTTGTGAACGATAGTTTGCGGTCATTAATATATTCATTTAAACTTTTATGCACATTACAATTAAGTCTTCTTTTATTAATTTTTAGGCCCAACGTGTTGTCTTCACAACTACTTATAATCGGTATCAGCTAGTTCTGTTCTTTCATCTTTGTTCAGTTATGTCCGTCCGTTTACATTCATAAACCATTCATTAGTACTTTATTATTAGCGAATAAATATAAATGAACATGAAAACATGCATTTTCTTAACGAACGGACACGAACAAGAAAAGGTTGTTCCTTTAATTGTCGTGTTTGGTCATTTGTTCAATTAAAGTTAAACAAATTGACTGAACAATGTAGTATTCCTAATATTGAAAAACTACTTATTTAAAATAATTAAAAAGGTTGGGTGGCCCCGAAGACCGTTATCAAAGCTAGCTGCTGCACTGAGAAACAGTTACATGGTAGCAACGTTGCATTCGATAAAGAAATCAGCTGGAGAAGGTATATTTTCCTTGAAATTTGTGAAGTTTTACTTGTTTTTATTAGTTATTAATTTGCAGCTGAATTTTACTTGTTTTTGATAACTAATATTAATGGCTAATCTTAGTGTGTTTTGGGAAGTTACTTCACAGAATTAACAGAACCCAATAATGAAAAGAAGCTAATTGGCATGGCCCGTGCCACATCAGATCATGCATTCAATGCAACAATATGGGATGTCCTTGTAGATCCTAGCTACCAGGTATGACTATTTTGTTTGATTAAGTAAGATCTAATAACCGTCAGGGGTGAATGAGGAATTATTAGTTTCTTGAGGGGCTAACTTGTAAATTTTAATAGGGGCAAGGTCTTGGAAAAGCTTTAATTGAGAAGCTTATAAGTGCTCTGCTTCAAAGGGACATTGGTAACATATCACTATTTGCAGACAGTAAAGGTATATGGTATCCTCATAATATTTACAAAGTTAAATAATAAAAGGCTAATATAAAGTTTGTTTATTATTGCAGTTGTGGAGTTTTATAGAAATCTTGGATTTGAAGCGGACCCGGAGGGGATCAAGGGTATGTTCTGGTACCCGAGGTTTTAGCACATGGAGTTGCGCACAATATGAAATCTTGTATATGTAGGTTAAACGTTAGCTCAAAATGCATCTTCCCATGTAAAAGTTTGTTAAACTGCTTAATGTTATTACCAAGCTTTTTGAACGTTACATATTTATACTTATTGAAAGATATATTCCAATTGATTATTGGCAACATGTTTCTTGAACATAAATAAAACTAAGTGGAGTGGCACTGGGCTCCACATCAGCCACCACAGGCGTCAAGCACCGCCTTGTCTGGGCGCTGGTGGGGTGGGAGTTGTTGGCAGGGTAACGGTCGTGAGAAAGGGTAAAGGTATGTGGGGCCGGATTTTAACCAATTAGAAATAAAAACATGAATTTTATTTTCTTTTATCATGTTATCTTTATTTAAATTGGTTAGTGAAACCATCACACAATTTGGAGAAAAAATGAGTGCCCACTGGACGCTGATCGCTTTGTTGTGTCTTTTTGTTCCGGTCCAGCAAGTAGTAAGGTCTATGAGTGTTGCTTTAGCTCTCCTTGATAGGTGTTACCGAACATATTTCATATTCTGTGTTTGCATCAGTGATCAATTGATCAACTCAGCATTTGCATTCGAAGTAATCTGAGATGGAGTGACTTTGATTCCGGAGAAAATATATGGATAATACCATATTTTTTGTTATTTTTTCAGAATACATTTTATTTTATAAAATTTCTGAACACAATATTTTCTAAAATTTTTTTATATTTACCTGATGCTTTAAAATACGTATAATTTTTCTTTTAGTTTTACTGTAAAAGCAGTTTTATAACAGTTGGTTTTTAAAACTAAAGTTCTCTTCTAAAACTTGTTTTGACCAATTAGCCCACCTCAAAATCTTATTTTGCAACATCTGCATATTATCAAGACCAAAGGCGGTCGTTTTCAATCTTTTGCATATGCTACTTACCTTGCTGTTAATAAGATGATGCTGCACAGCTTTAATTCAAGAAACGTGAAGGAAACAGGAAACAAAGAAGGTACAAGAAAGTAAAGGAAAAGATAACAGAGCAGGGTCAAGCCAATTTAACAATGATGTTAGAATGGAACTTGGCAGTCAACAGTTTATTATCATTATTACACTCTGGTTGCATAACCAATCAATGCAGTTATGAAAAGTCCCGTTTGAAGTACAACAAAACCTAGGTGGTGAAGTAGGTATAGGGGCTGTTTTTTTCAGCACCTTGCTGAACTTGTCCTTGTAACCGTTTGTTTAATGATTTATGAAAGTTCGTTTTGCTGGTCAATTTTTTTAATCATCTCTGGTAATTAGCATTTTGAAACCATCTACTCCATTTACATTGGCAAATAACTAAAAGCTCTTTCCTAAGACCTTCACTCCTTCCCATTGTAGATTTTTCATGAGAAAAATATTTGTTTTCTTAACAAACAATAACAAAATATCATATCCTACAATCACAAATTAACCAAGTTGACAGGTAGTTTGAGCATAATAATCTCATCTAAACTGAACTATTGTCACATTCACATTAAACAGAATATTCCAATCAACTCATACAATTGTTTGCCAGTTTTTTTAAACAGTAAGGGGGGGGGGCATTGTTTTCAGCACTATGTTGGCCTTTTTTACATGCAAACGAGTAGTCTACAAAATGATACTGGCTACCAAATCCAAACATTCTCTAAACGAATGCAACAGAAGCAAGCAGCTATTGGCTACCAAATTCACCCACATTTAAGTTGAATTTCATTTGTTATAATCTGAAATTCTATTTAGGGAAAGTACCATCTGGATCAGCATTCAAGACAATCCAAGGATGCTTCAGTATCTGCTCAAGTGGGAGCCTTTTTGCAGAGTCTTTTACTAGAAGCTGCATTTTCGATCACATTATATTAACAAAAGTGATTAAAAAAATGTTGAAATCATATTATAACAATATCAATTACTTGTGTGATGAGAGCTTTAGCTTCAGCAGAAACATAAGGGGTAGAAGGAAAACTGAGGTCAACCTTCATAATCCTATGCAGATAACAGAAAATTCATAAATTAAGGTGGCAATTTCGACCATTTAGTTAAACGGGTCAATTAGAGCTTCTTACCTTCTAAATGTATCTGCTTGACTGTCTGCCTCAAAAGGAGGGGCACCATAAAGAAACTCATAACATAAAACACCTAACGTCCAATTATCAACTGCATAATCATGAGCTTTATTTTCCACCATCTCCGGAGCTAGATAGTCTAATGTACCACACATTGTGTGTCTCTTGTTTTTAGACTGAACAGACCACCCAAAATCAGCTATCTTTAACCGACCCTGTCATCAGATACATATATTCTCTCTCAAATGGTCTTTTTCAATTTTAAATAATTCTTAGGATTCTTGATGGTTATCTTAACTTACCTCGTGATCAAGCAACAAGTTCTCCGGCTTGATATCACGATGGATAACATGCTTCTCGTGACAGTATGCTAATGCATGTGTAAGGCTAGCAATGTACTATAAATATCACCATCAACAAACAGATTTAGGAAAATGGATATAAATTAAAACATATTACCTTAAATGATACTAAGGAATAGGCCTGCCAAAGAACCAAACGGTCAGTGAACTGTTTGTGAACAAACACGAACACGAACAAAAAATTATGTGTTCGTTTAATTGAACAAACGAGCATGAACACATGTTATGTTCGTTTTTGTTCATTCATGTTTGTTTGGATGAAAGTCATGAAACTCAGGACGAATGATCTACTTAATGCAAGGCCGGCCCTACAAGGTTAGAGGGTAAAGCTAGGGCTTTAGGCCCCTAAATTTTTAAGTCATCGTCTTTTTTGTTAAAAAAAATTATTATACATATAACGTATATTATTTTTACTTCAACTCCTTTAATACGTGTAGCGGTAAGAGTTGGTGCTGCAATCGTGACTGCGTGCGTTCGAATCTCCAGCAGCTTCTCATTTTCTTCTTTTTACAAGCTCTTCCTATGGTGGGGGAGAGGTCCCTTAGGCCCAAAAAATTGTTCAATTTCATTATTGCTCAACTACTAAAAATTACACATTTTAATTGTTAAGACATG
The DNA here is from genome assembly GCF_021521415.1 of Bidens hawaiensis. Taxonomy (NCBI): domain Eukaryota; kingdom Viridiplantae; phylum Streptophyta; class Magnoliopsida; order Asterales; family Asteraceae; genus Bidens; species Bidens hawaiensis. The sequence continues at coordinate 395,511 of NW_027492217.1, forward strand.
ATGGTAGTACTTTGTTTTGTAAATCTTGCTTTCAATACTGAACTAGAAATGGCTATCAGTTATTTTACTTCTTTTCTTTTGATGATTATCTTTTTTACCAATGTCCTACTCAAGCATTTTGTTTTTTTTTTTGTTTGTATTATCAGTGTAATTTTCTTTCTAGCAGTTGTATTATAAATGGAATTTTTTTTGTTACGTACACAACTGTCTACTATACATATTCGTATTAAAGTTATCGGACAGAACTTAAGTTGGATTTTTTGTCAGAAAATTATTTTTATGTTGTGGTTGGACATAAAAAGAGAAGTTTTGGTTGTGTTTTCTAGTTAATGGACCAAATTTTGTTAGTGGGCCAGATAAATCGAGTAATTTCAAAACTGTTAATCGAATAAAGACAATGCAAAAGACCCCTTAATTTTTACTGTGCTTTAGGCCTCCTAAATGGTTGGGCCGCCTCTGACTTATTGTTTTATATTTGTCCGTTTGTTTTTATTTAAGTCTGCTTGTTTATGTCCGTTTATGTTTGTTTCTGTTCGTTTGCGTATGTTCATTTATGTTTGTTTATCTTCTATTTCCAGTTATGTTCATAAACAGTTCATTTAGATTTCAAAGGAACAAACATAAACGAACAAAAATACTTGTCTGATTAAGTGTTCATGTTTGTGTTCATTGAAAGTTATATGCACAAACACAAACATGCCCTTGTTCATTCGGTTCGTTTACAGGTGTACTAAGGAATTCTATTTGAATACCGATTTAAGACATTTGGCCTATGCAACTATACTGTCTCATGCTTATAGGGTCTATATAGAGATAAGGTTATAACTTATGACTCTGTTTTCATCAGCTGATACGGGTAATGCTGTAACCAAACCGAACGTTCGGCGGAAAGTTCGTTTATGTTCGTTAGTTCAACTAAATGAACGAACACGAACAGAAGTCATGTTCATTCAATTGCGTTCGTTTACGACCATTTACGTTAGTTAATGAATGTATGTTTATTTAAGGGTTTTAATATTCTTTTAATGCCTTCTCTAGCATTATCATATAGATTGAAGCAAAATTATTTACTGTAAAACAAAAATATATGTGTATTATGCAATTAATTTATATGTAAATTAACATATGAATATGAACGTTAAAACTTTGTAGCCGGACCAAACCGTTGACACCGATCATTCTCGTAGCCAAGTTAAATAAAGCATTCATTGTGTTTGTGATCCATTCACGGACAAGTTCATTTCCTTAATGAACAAACATGAACAAGAAATTCCGTTCGGTTAGGTGTTCGTAAACCATTCGCTTGTCTGATAAAATCTTAATGGACAAACATGAGCAAGACCTTGCTCGGTTCGGTTCGTTTGCAGCCCTAGATGCAGGTGTTTTGTAGCAAATAGCCCCAAATATCATGTGCTATTATACGTTCTTTACCCGAGCTAACGTAGTTTAAACAGAATGAAATCATACTAAAAGACCTAAATCAAATGCAAGCATACAATAAGCCCTAATATGAATGAAAGTATAAACGCTAAGGCTAGCAATGTAGTAGAAATCACCATCAATAAACAGATCAAGAAGAAAATGGATGTAAATTAAAAGGCATCGCTTTATATGATTCTAAAAATTTCCATTTAATACTAATAGTATACATTTGGCCCATTCATATGTACTGTGTCATGCTTATAGAATCTAGTTGATGAAGGTGTTTTTGTTGCAAATAGACCCAAATATGCGTCTGTTGATTTATATGTGCTTTTATAGCTCTTTTACCCGAATATAACCTCGTTTATCCAGAAAATGAAAGCATATTAGAAGTCCTAAACAGAGGTGAAAACGAGCCGAGCTGTTCGTGAGCTTCTTGAGACCGATTTGTTAAAAACTCAAACCGAACTTAGATTCACATATCTCGATCCGACTCACGAGCTTAAACGAGTTTTCTATTTCTACAATTATTATTCAATATTTTTATAAAATAACTATCATTACTTATAAAATTATGATAGACTTAATAAGGTAATATATTACATTATTTATAAAAATTAAAATTACAATTATAAATGCAAACAAAATAACTAGCAAAGTCATAAATAACAAACGAGGCGAGCTCGAGCCCTCTTAAGTTAAAACGAGCCGAGCTCAGGCTTGGCTGGTTTACACCCCTAGTGCTAAACTGAAAGGTCTAAATCAATAGCAAGCATACGATAAACCGTAAACTGAATAAAAGTATAATTATAAACCCTAATTCAGTGGGTATTTGAGAGAGAGAGAGAGATGTGTATATTACAGTGGCGGCCTGTGGCTCGGAGAAACAACCGGATCTACGAAGCTCGTTATACAGCTCGCCTCCATGAGCATACTCCAAAATCAAAAAAATCCGCTCAGCATCGTGAAACCATCCGTAGAGGCGGAGAACATGGGGATGGCGAAGGCTGGTTTGAATGGCCATCTCTCGCTTGAGCTGGTGTTGCAGCCTGTACTTCTCAATCTGTTCTTTGAATATGACTTTCAAGGCCACTATGTACTTGCTCTAATCAATCAATCAAAACACACACACAGATGTAATTAAATGAAAATTGAGAGTTATGATGATGTGGTGTTGTTACCTTTGCTTCACGAGCGAGGTAGACTCGGCCGAACTTGCCCTTGCCGAGTTGCCTTCCGATCTCGAAATCGTTGATTGACCACTCGCGTTTTGCTGATGATTCGTTAGCCATTGTTAGGGTTTGGTCTGAAATTAAATTGGAGGGAAGTTGTCGATTTAAAACTACAGGGGATTTCATTTCATTTCTGTTGGGGGAAATTGCAAAAACAGTCCCTCAACTCTTAATACATTATTATTATTATTATTATTATTATTATTATTATTATTATTATTATTATTATTATTATTATTATTATTATTATTATCTCATCTTATTCTCAAAGAATATGATAGCACACAAGTGTTAAGCCGACCGCACGTGTAGCAACGTTCGGAAAGGGAATTTCGTTTGCGTCCGTGTATTTAATAAATGAATGAACATGAACAAATAATTTTATTTGGTAATCTTAACAAACAAACACCAATAGAGGTTGTACTCGTGAACGGTCGTTTGCATATATATATGTTTTTTACTTTTACTGTTTTTATTTATTTATATATTTTAGTTTTTTTTCTTTGATATTACTATTTTGATATAATTATGTATATGATTAATATGTTAAGCCTTTTTAAATATTACGTGTGTACTAGCGAATTTTCTGGTGATTTTGCGTTAATTTAATGATTGTTATTTGTTTGCGTTCTCTTATGTTCATTTGTGTATGTTAGTGTTGATTAGTGTCCGGTTGAATTTGTTTGTGTTCGTTTACAAATTTAATGAACGAACATGAATAAACTCAATTCCTTAACGATCAAACACGAACACAAAATTTCGACTCGTAAAGTGTTCATGAACCGTTCGTTTGTCTGACAAAAAAACTTAAAAGGACAAACACAAACAATATCTCATTCGATTTGGTTCGATTTATGTAAAATATACGACCCTAAATAGCCTTTAGTTTGGACCTGGTATAGAATTTTTCTTTTTTTAAAAGATAAAATGATTTGTAAGAATTAAATGGTAATAACTTATAACCCTATCATTAAATCTTACATATTATATATATATATATATATATATATATATATATATATATATATATATATATATATATATATGTTAAAAACCATATGTTGGTTAACTCACAAAATTTACTATTCATGAAATAAGCCGATCACTTTGTTACAAATCATTTTGAGATAGTTATTTTAAAGTTTAATTTTTAATATTATTTTAATATTTTATATCTTTCATATCCAATGCGTTTGCAAAATTAGACTTATATAATTAACATTTGACATATTTAGTTTTTAAAAATATTATGTTTCTTAAATTCTGTATACACAATTGTGACGTGACTATTTATATTTACGTTTCAGTATAAATTTCATTCAAAACCAATACTGGTCAAAGACAATATATTTTGATTTCTTTTTCATGTAGTAATGCTACTCTAAATTTCGAATACAAACATTAATGTTTCTACGTGCACCTCAATAAAAATTGTATTCGATACCGAGCTCACGCAATGCATGACCAAAACAAATGGTTAAATATTATATATTTTTTTATGCTTTCTTCACTTAATTTTGTATAAATGCTTTCTTATTTCTATCTGCGTTTTGATATAAATTTATTAAACCCATGCCTGTCATTATGTGCGTACAAACATTAGTAACTTTATGTCTTAATGTGTATCAACGCTCTCGCAGTAACGCGCGGGCCGTTTACTAGTTCTTACTCAAATACCAAACTTCCCTACATGCGATATAAACAACAAGACAGAAATACAAATTTTGTCCTTTAAACATAGCTGATTTGCGACTATCAGACGGTGTCCTTTAAATAGCAAAAAACCTCGTTTTTAGTCCTTTATGCTAACGGGTGTTGACTTTTTCAGTTAACTTTTGCCGTCTTGGGCATTTTAGTCATTTAACCTATTTGCTTTTAAAAATAAAAATTTTAATGTAACTTTTAACCAAATTCATCACCATCACCAGCCAACTAGTAGCTGTAGCCCCAACCCAATATTCTCTTTTTCTTGAACATAAAAATGGAGACCATGTATACTTTTCCGGCTAGTACATGATTCCGACGATAGACACAAACTACGAAGATTTCTAGAAGTTGTCTTTTGCATACTTTTCCGGCTAGCACCCTGTCTTTCTTCCCTCCCTTCGTTAGTTTCACACTTTCACCACCCGTTGCTTATTCCGGTGAGATCTGGCGGTCCTTGTTTGTTTTCCTTGATTGAGAGCGGTGTTCGAATTTGCAGATCTAAACCACCAAAGATGAGTTGGGTTCGACAAATACAGAGACACACGATTTGTATTTCCGGTCAATTAAACAAATACAAATACACAGACACGCAATTTGTATTTCCGGTCAATTTAACCGACCACCGCAAACACCGCTATGTTTAAAACCGACCGCCGCCACCATTGTTCTATATCTCCTTATTCTCTGTTCGATTTTCCGGTCAGATGTAAAACCGACCACCGCAAACATCACTCCTCTCCGTCTCTGTTTGATTTCCAGTCAGGGGTTTTTATCTGCCAATTTGATCCTCAGATCTCTGCCCCTCTTTCTCGATCTCAGTTTCCGGCAATCAAATAGAGAAAACAACCTGTGGACGACACATCGATTGGTGGTGGTTCTGTTGATAGCGGTGGACTACACATTTGTAGGTTGCGTTGAGAATCGGTTCAAAGAAAGAGGAGTTGCAAACATTCGCCGGAGATGAAGAAAAGGAAAGACAAGATTTTTTGTTTTCACTTTTTCTTTTTATAAAATCAAGTTATATGGGGTAAAAAGACATAAATTCCCATCACATGTTTGGCAAAGCTGCCACTTAACGGATCTTCCGTATGTCAATTAGTTTAAAGGACGAAAGGCAGGGAAACTTTTTAAAGGATCTAATCCATAAACTATCTATGTTTAAAGGACAAAATTTGTATTTATGTCAAACAACAATTATATAGCTGTTAGAGTTCACTCAAATTATGTTGCTAAATTTAATCAACGAAGTGGGAACAAGGTGTAAACGATATTAACTTAATAAAGGACGAAAGCATTTGAGGACAAACGGTGTTCAATGTGTGTTGCCAATGCATAAATCGTTAGAAAGTGTTGTTCCATGACAACACAGTGTAATACAAGAGTCCAAATCGCCCATTGAATGAAATTTACACCCTCCATCCTAATATCCTAAATAAGATACCAATTTCGTTTAAGCAACAAACTTTAATAAGACTTGTCCAATTTTCCCGCTACAACCAACCATACCAACCTAGTTGTTTTTTTACATATCCAAAGGTCCAAAACAACATTTTAGACCCGATTCAATTCCAACATCAAAAAACAGATCAAATCAAAACTCAAAACACACAAGTCGCACATATTTATTCTAGTCATACCAAAATTCATACCAGCAGCCTACCTTAAATAACAATATCATAAAACATTAAACACCTATTTTTTTTTTTTTAATATCAAACATGAAACATAACTTACTTTGATGCAATTTCATCACCCAACAACTTCTTCTCCTCATCTGAACTCTCTTCGTAACCAACGTTGTCATCTTCTCCACCCGCGCTTTGTGAACCGGTCAACCTCGCCAACATCACAAACGTCATCCCACCAAGAACATTATTCACCAACCTCAACCCGACCACCGAGCTCTTGAACAACAACGGTGGCAACCCTTTAGCCAACATGAATTCAACCCCATTCAAACTTTGGTACCTCAAATTACTACTTATACCCATATGAATCGCCCATGTGACCGCGTTTAAAACTGTGGGTGGGGCCTTGTTTGGTGACTCAAAACCCGGGTCCATCTTCTTCCGCATCTTGATCAGTCCGTTTGACAATGCCGTTCCAACTAACCCAGCTGCAAAACCCACGGCTGCAAACACGGTTCCTTTGTATACGAACGTGCCTAGTCGGTCGACCAGGGTGTACGCGCCCGACTCAAACATGTGGCTCGGTGGCGAGTTGGCGAATATGAAAGGAAGTGTGGCCGAGCCAGAAGTTATGGTGGGGGCTAATAAGTACATTAATGTGAAATTCATTATCGACCCGACTACTAGTGTCGAAAACACGAAATCGAGCTCGTTTAAACCGAAATTCGGACGAGTCGCCATGTCACCGAACACGTTCGCACTCACACCAACAACTTCTTCCATCAACACCTTAAACAGAAACTGGGGATCCGCAGCAACCCGAGATCTCCAACCGCTAAGAAAAGCCCCAATCGGACCGAAACTGTCTAACGACGACGAGTCATCGGACTTTCCACCGCCACGGCTCCAGTCGCCACTTCCACCATCACCTCCACCACCGCTTCCGTGACCAACACCGGAGCTACCGCCATCACCGCCAGCGCAGGGGACCACGTGTCGGTCAGATAATAAATCTGGCTTTAATCGGAGAGATAAACCTAAACGGGTGAAACCGACAAGTTTTGGGCAAGTAGGGTTTGGTATATGTATATGTCTAGCGGGATTTGAACAACGGTTGTTTCCGGTAACCAGAGAATGATGAAGCTGAGCACCAGCAGACATATTATTAATATTATTGTGATCGCCTGAAAATCGAAAGGCAGTATGCATAGACTGTAAGTTAATTTGTGATTATGTAGATCTAGGAAGCAAATTAAAAGCGTTTCAAATGCAGAGGAAAATGATGCTGCTATGAAATGCAGAAACAAATCAGACAACCGAAACGCTAGATTCAGCTATGAATGAAATCATGAGTCATGAATAATAATTGATCTGATAAATGATACAGCAAAACAGAGATCGGATATGTGTGTATAGATAGATATATACAGTAGTATTAAATGAAGCAATAATAATATAATATAGGGATATAATAGTGAGATCTGAAGGAAGGAAGACCTGTAGAGAGTTTGATGGATCGGAGAGGAGGCAATATAATATGATTGATTGCGGCGGCCGGTGGTTACTGAGGAGGAAATGAGGTGAAGGAATAATAATTAATAACTGTAGTTTCAGTGAGAGAGTTGTTGGAAACTGAAAATGAAAAACCTAAAGAACGCACCAAGACGGAGTTTGGTGAGAAGGTGGTCAATCTATTAATATTATTCTATATTGGTTCGGACGGAGTTGAATATTATTGTCTCCCACACGTCACCACATTTAAGGTTGTCTAGTTCCACATGGCAACTCTTGTCATACTTCCAAACTGTTATTCAGATAAATGTAAACTAACATGTTTATAAACCCCCTCAAAAGTCAAAACTGATTGAACGGTACTGTGTGGGGGAAAAGAAAAGAAATCATGAGAGAAAAGAACTGAGATGGAAAGCTTTTGTTTTTGTCCCCGAGTTTAATCGAAAGGAAAATCAAAGAATTTAACTATTTTATGTGTTCTCGAGTCGAGTTGAGAGGAAAAGAAAAGAAAAGAAAGTTATAATTTTACTATTATACCTTTTAAAAAACTAAAATATTAGTTTTGAGGGTAATTTAGTAATTGATAGGATTTTCTTTCGTAATCTCTCCAATTTGGGAGGATGAATATATGTTTAAATTTTCTAGTATTTTCCCTTCTTTCCTCTCTCATCCTCTCCTTAAAAAATCTCGAGAACATGATATTTTAACATTTTCTCCTCCTTTCCTTCCCCTCCCCTCGTTAAATAAGACTTTGGAACATAGTGTAAAATTCAAGGGAAGCTGGTTGATTAGACATGGGCGGTAAATATGGGGCGAAAAGGGCGAGAACATCGCCCCTAGGCGAATTGGGGGTGGGGCGGTTTGTGGGCTACAACACTGCCCCCAGGCTACATATCGCCCCTTTAGTCACGTGTTAAAAATCCCTCTTTGACCGATGTGTTGAAATCAAAGAAAATTGGTCGATTTGAAATGTATACATTTTAGTTCAAAGTTTGGTTTTAAGGATTTAGTGATTTACAATTTGGACTTTGATGTCGCTAGTGTAACGCAAATCGTAAAAATTATTATTTAGTACTATGAACAATCTTTATCGAACTTTAAAATTTATGAGGCCATTGTGTTTTCAAACACAAAACAAATTTTTTTTTCTAAACAAATGATACTATTCTGCATCCTAAATGTGGTGGGGGTGCAACCTGATACCACATGTCGGAAAACCAATCGGTGCCCAATAATCACGTTTGCCCAGCTACCCACCAGAACCCGATACCAAAGACGGAACAACACCCATATTCGCTGCTCTCTCTCGCCTACACGCACAGACTGTTGTATCTATCACTTGAAAAATCCGGGGGGGGGGGGGGGGGGGGGGGGTCCACTCCACCACCTGAATTTAATGATAGTTCAATTTCAAATTATAAAGCTATTTTATACAACTTTTTTGGCCTCAAAAGGAGAATCATTTTTAACGTGGACGTGATCGGCTTTGTTTTGGCTTTTGGATTCTCTTATGAATTATGATGAGATGGAATCAAGTTTTCAAGTCATTTTTTTAACCTTAAAAATACTTTCTATTAGTTTTCTTTTAATTATCTCAATATGGATGAGAAATTGAAGAAACACTAACCGGACCCCGGGGCAGGTTACTAGTAACCTGGGGGTTGGAGAGATGTTTCCCACGAGGGGTTAGACCCTTGGAAGATGGTTCTTCTGATAACCTGCAAAACAGACACCGTGAGCTCGTCACTGAGAAGGGGGGGGTTCCTCCTTGTGACCACCCTCCGGCGTGAGAATCAGACTAGATTGCTCTTTAAATATAAAAGTATATTAAGAGATTGCTAGAGCAGATATCAGGTATAATATGATGATAATGTAGTAAGATATGATAAGATAAGATGATCATACCATTTGTGGTATTTATAGCCGAAGGTAGGTTTCCAAGGGGTTTAGCCGGCCCAACACGCTACCAACTGTAACCTATGCACGTGCCCTGCCTGTGAGTGGTGGATAGGTAGCGGCTGACACAGAGCAGGCGTGTCGTGCACTCTTCCTCTTCTGCCAACTACAGGCTAGGCACGTGGTATGGCAGGAGTTGGTGGGTAGGCGGCGGCTATTGGTCACAGTGCTGTGGCGTGCTGTCTGCCATGCTGCTGTCAGTGAGCTGTCGCATCTCTGATCAGATCTTTTGTCCATACCTCGTCAGGTACAGTAAAAGATCCTTCAGTATACGGACTGGCTTATTTGGGCGGGAGTATTCCCCCTCCCGCCTCTGTGCGGGATTGCTCCCGGCTTGGCTCATTCCTTCAGGTGACACTGAACGATTGAGAGCTAAGTGCCTTGTGCGTGTAGCCATGCTGCGCGGGTGGCCTTCCCTCATGGCTTGTATCCGAGGCTGCGGGAACAGGCGGAGTCCTTCACCATGGTAGGCATTTCCTGCGGGACCAGCTTGCATACTGCGCGTAAGGACGTCACTTCTCTGAGCATGGTTGGTCCTGCGGATCCAGTTGGTCTCTGCGCAGACGTCCCTGTTTAAGGTGAGTCTTGCGGGTCCAACTGGGCTCTGCTGGGACCTACCTCTTCAAGTCCCCCCAGTCCAATGTTCTTCTCATGAGTGTTTAATGAAGTGAGGTGAACTTTTGGACTTGAGCAAAGGGTTTTGAAAAGGGGTTTTGTAAGGTTTTCCATGGGGATTCTTTCCGCGGAAGTCCTTGTCACTTGCAGAAATGCCCGAGTTTCCTGCTTGGTCTTTGGGTATGATGCGGGTAGGTCTGTAACCTCCTCGCAAGTCAGGAGCATTGAGTCCCAGTTGTATGTATTTTCCATGAGGTTTTGGTAGTTTTGAACATAGTGATCAATTATGTTAAGACCACCAATTCCATCCTGGAGCTTCAAACAACGTAGTTCTCGATGTTCCCGCTATGCGGGGATGCTATTTCCGTTTCCGCTAGCATTGCCCAGAAGATCCTTCTTGGTTTCAATTCCCAGCGGAGCGCTAGGTATGTGAAGGGTTTTGCCTTAACACTGTACCTGCGCTCGTCTTACGGTTACTTTACTCTCAAGGTATTCCTGGCGTCAATTCCCTGCGGGTGCTAGGTATGTGAAGGGTTTTGCCTTAACACTGTACCCGCATCCGTCTTACGGTTACTTGTTCACCAAGGTTCTTGGCTTCAATTCCCTGCAGGTGCTAGGTATGTGAAGGGTTTTGCCTTAACACTGTACCCGCAGCCGGCTTACGGTTACTTGTTTGCCAAGGTTTATTTGGCTTCAATTCCCTGCGGGTGCTAGGTACGTGCAGGGTTTTGCCTTTACACTGTACCCGCATCCGTCTTACGGTTGCTTGCCAAGGTTTATTTGGCTTCAATTCCCTGCGGGTGCTAGGTATGTGAAGGGTTTTGCCTTTACACTGTACCCGCATCCGTCTTACGGTTACTTGCTTGCCAAGGGGTAAGGGGTATTTTCCCGCTTACTTTTTAATACTTTCGAAGTTTGAATTTTGAAATTCGAAGAGTTGGTGAAAAGATAAACCTCTGAAACGTCGTGCGACGGTTTCTTCTGACTGTGTCAGGACGTGCAGGAAGTTATGGTGACGTGACAGAACATGGTCATTCCAGTCGCTTTTTCAGGCGCGTGGGAGCGATTTTTCGGGCGCGTGGCCGCGAAATTACTGGCACACGTCCTTTCAACAGCTGTTGCCAGCTTGCTTTTTGCCACGTGTCATAGTTTCATTGCACATTTGATTTCTCTCTCCTCCGCATTAAATTCACCGCATTAATTGCGATTACTATATAAAGGGGGAGAGGGTTATTTGCAATTCACACTTTCCACTTTCATCTCTTCTTCTCAAGTAATTTCCGGCGAATTTTTCTGTTCAGTAAAGCTTTACCCTGAAATCTCTTTTCATCTTTCTTCCACCATGTCTTCTCATGATGCTGATGACCAGAAGACTGCTGGCGAATGCCAGTGCTCTCTTCCTGTCGATCTGTACCAGTATATCGTCAGGAAGTTCATGCTCGAGTCTCTCGAGCCTGAGTTTCCTGAACCCCACCATACTGTGTACGATGCCCCTAGTGGCAAGATCGGGGTTTATGCTGCATTCTTTGTCTACGGGAACCTTAGGTTTCCGTTGACAAAGTTTGTGTACCGTGTCCTAGAGAGGCACGGTGTGCACCTGACAGAGGTGCACCCCATGGCCATTGCCAAGGTCCGGCACTTTGAGTGGGTGTGCCGGATACTGGGCCTTGAGCCCCTCGTTGATCGCCTGATGACCTTCTATACATGGAGGTGCATCCAAGGGTGGTACACTCTTACAACCCGTATCAAGGGTTTAAAGATTTGTACCACCGAGCGGAGTCTTCGCTCATGGAGAAGAGAGTTCTTCTTCATATCCGCTCGCGCCATCCCCATCGCCATGAAGTTCAAGAATGGCCAGGCGCTTCCGAACCTTCCCGCCCTCAACTACGAGGAGGCGGAATGGTTCTCGAAGATTTCCCGGGTCCAGTCCCCGGTTTTCCGTTTTCCGGAGTCGGCGATGGTGATGTTGGGGATGAGCCGGGTGTGGAAGGCGGCGAATGCGGATAAGGTTCCGATCGTCCTTGAATATGGTTCGAACTCTGTCCCTTATGGTACGTCTTGTTTCATTTTGCTGACTTCGATTTTTACTAACTTTCTTGTTGATTTCAGAGGGGAACGATCTTCAGTCGCTCCTGAACCCGCGGGAGGAAGATGGTCCCGCGCGGATGGGTACTCGTGCTCTGGACGAGAACGAGTTGCCCATCTTAGAGCAGACCGCGGGTCGGTTCGTGGAGGTTTACCCGCCAGGCCAAGAGATCCTGAGCCACCGACGGCCAGGTAAGCCTATCTTCTACCCTGAACCTCTCAATGCTGTGCCTGCTGCTGGAGTTCATGACATTTCTTCTTCTGAGGAATCCGCAGAAGGTCCTCCACTGGTGCGGAAGAAAAAGGCTGCCGTCGGGAAGGGCAAGGAGAAGGTGGCCTCTACGGCCGACCCGGTAATCCTATCTGACTCGGAGTCAGATAATGCAGAGGTGTCGGGGAAGCCCGGTGGTGAGGAGACCACCGCTCCGGAGGCTGCAGGTGTTACCTCCGGGGAGGCAGCGACGACGACGGTTACCGGTGTCAAGAGGCCGGCTCCATCGGGTTCGCCCCCGCTCGTCCGTGCGTTCAAGCTCAAGAAACCCCGTGAGTTCCCCCATAATTCTTGTCTAGATTTGTTTCAAATAAATTTTTCTAACACTTTTGCTTGTGCAGGTGTGGATGTTGACGCATTCCAGGGTGGAGTTGGAGCAAGTATTCCCCCGCCAATGACGGTAGGCTCGGTCAGCCTTCCCGAGGCGTCGACCCAGGCGTCTACGCCTGCTTCCGCTGGTTCCAGCCTTCCTGAGGCTGTTCCAGCTGAGAAGGTGTCTCCGCCGGCCGTGAGTGCAATTTTTACAGCATCTTTCACGGAGCCGGCGGTTACTGTTGCTGAGAAGGTGGCGCCAAACATGGCTACCACAGCGGCTGCCACTATACCTGCGCCACCGCCACCGACGGCCGGACCATCAGGTATGCGCCAGGCTTCCCGCCGATCTATGCCACCTTCCCGTCTGCCTGACCTGTTGGATGGATTTCCTTTAGGTTCAGGTGATGGGTTTGGCGGCTATCGGCCTGTTATTGACCCTACAGGTACGTAGGGTTCTTTTTCCCTTATATATTTTTATCATCTTTTCCTAACTGCCTTTGTTTCTTTTGCAGTGTCGGATTCCAATGAAGTGTATGTTCCAAGATGGAACATACGCCGAGGAACAACCCTTCGCACCCCTGTGGAGTGCGTGGACTGGGCTCGCCACGCTGCTCCTCATGGTGCGTTGGGGGAAGCCATGGCTAGCTACCAAGAGGGTAGGCTAACCAATGAGCTTCGGGTTCTCCAGGCCCGAACGCAGCCCCGCGTCGAGCTGCTTTGTCGTGAAAACGACAAGTTAAAAGCAGCTCGCGCCAAAGATATATCTGAAGCGCGGGCTCTTCGGGAGGAGAACCGGCAGTTGGCCGCTGCCGCAGCCGAGAAGGAGAAGGCATTCAAGGCCCTCGAGGTTGAAGTCCAGGCGCGACTCGAGGCCCGCTCCAAGGCTGCCCAAGCTGTGAATGAACAGCTTCGGCTGGCCAAGGAGACTGCGCGAAACTCAACTGAGAGGGCTGCCAAGGCTGAAGCTGTTGTTGAGCCGCTTCGCGAAGAGAATGAGCAGCTTAAATGCAAATTAAAGGCTCTTCAGCATGCTCATGACGCCTTGGCAATGGAAGATGCCAAGAAGCTGCAGGAGATCCTTGACCAGAGGGGGGTGCTTGACCGCACTGAAAGGAAACTCAAAAGCGTCGAAGAGGCTGCCGCCAAGGAAGTTCAACTTGCCAACCTTGGTAAAAACGGAGCCGAACGTGCTTACAAAGAAAGTCAAGCTACCCTCCAATGGCTGCTTCGAGAAGCGTTGCCTCAGGTATCTTTATCTTTTTCTTTACGCTTTCCGCTCGTAATTAGAAAATGTTCTAACTTGTATTCTTTTGTAGGTTGCGCGTCGGGTCCTTTCAGAGACCTCTTATGACGATGCGATGAGCGCAGCCCTCAACGCTTCTCATGAGGATGGGGAGAAGACTGGCTTCCTGCTTGGTCTAGGGTTTGCTGAGAGAGGCTTTCCGCCCTCCAACTTCCCTTTATTCAATGTTAATACTGAAGCTGCTTATGACCAAGCTGTGAACCAGTACGCTGCCTTCCCGCATCCAGTGGTGGAGAAGGTGAATGAGGCTGCTGCTGCTGATGATGGGCTAAACATCCTTAAGGCTTTCCTTGGGCAGCCACGCTCAGACGGTGCTGGTCCAAGCGGAGGTGGCCCTGAAGCCTGATCCTGAAGATCTCTTCCCACCGCTAGGATAGACTTAGCTTTGTATAGATTTCTTTTAGGCGGGTAGTTACCCGGCCACTGTTGTAATACATCATTGAAATATTAATCTTTTTGCGTATAAGACTGTTATTTCCTTCTTTGGGTTCCTTGCTTTATAAACTTATGACTTGCATGTTTAAATTAGCAATTTTCCAAGTGTTCAGAATAAGAACCTTTGAACGTGGTTGATAGTGGGTTAAAGTTTCGCTTCCTCATTCGTGATTGTGCGGGTAAAACCGTCACTTGCACTTGGTAGGCTGGCTAAACTTTAACTTTTATCTAACCTGCGTGCTGGTTTTTCTTACTTTTTTAGGATAAGTTAACCTTTGAACGTGGTTGATAATAGGTGTGAAGTGTTGCTTCCTCTTTCGTGATTGTGCGGGTAGAACCGTCACTTGCACTTAGTAGGATGGCAGAACTTTACCCTTATCTGACCTGCGTGTAGGTTTCTCATCTTTTGAGGATAAGTTAACCTTTGAACGTGGTTGATAATAGGTGTGAAGTTTTGCTTCCTCTTTCGTGATTGTGCGGGTAGAACCGTCACTTGCACTTAGTAGGATGGCAGAACTTTACCCTTATCTGACCTGCGTGTAGGTTTTTCTCATCTTTTGAGGATAAGTTAACCTTTGAACGTGGTTGATAATAGGTGAAGTTTTGCTTCCTCTTTCGTGATTGTGCGGGTAGAACCGTCACTTGCACTTAGTAGGATGGCAGAACTTTACCCTTATCTGACCTGCGTGTAGGTTTTTCTCATCTTTTTAAGAATTTTGTTTTGAACCGTTCGACGCGCGGTTGTCGATAGGTTAGTGTTCATTTTCCTTTCATGATTCATGCGGATAGACCGGCACTTTCATTTAATGGGATGAACTCTTTCAACTGACCTGCGTGAAGGTTTGCCACGTTATTGGGTTCGTGCGGGTAAGACCGCCTTCCCACGCAACGACTTCACGTAATGTGAATGTCGTCACCAGTGTTGGATAGTTTTAACCGTTCGACGCGCGGTTGTTGACAGGTTATTATTCAGTTTCCTTAATGATTCATGCGGATAGACCGGCACTTTCATTTTTGGGTGCTGAACTTTTTCCCCTTCAACTGAGCTGCGTGAAGGTTTGTCACGTTATTGGGTTCGTGCGGGTAGGACCGCCTTCCCATGCAATGACTTCACGTAATTATGCGGTGAAAACCGACATATTAGTGTTCAGAAAAGTATAAATGTAAAATCATCAGCTTCGATATTCTTAAAGAGAATCATTTCCATTAGAAGTGGCTCTTGGCCTTCTCTTTACAAATTGGAATTGATTACATGCAAACTGTGTAATTGAACTCCCTTCCATGTTGGGATGGGAGTGCCATCGAGCCGTTACGCACCTGGTTCGGGATCTCGTTCTTTACGCAGCATGTAGTCTCGATTTTGAAGCTGAAATTGGTTCGTGTTTTCCCCAGCTGGGGTTCTATACGCACTCGCCTGCCTAGCTTTTATTTCGCCACGAGGTGCGCGAGCGTCCCATCTCTGACGAATGTTTCGACCATGTCTTTTACGTCTATGCATTCTTCGGTGTTGTGGCCTTTTGTTCTGTGATAGTCACAGTACTTGCTCCGATCAGCATCGTGACGATGCCGGATTACTGGAGGCTTTGGCCATGGGAGCTCCTCAGTAGCAAATATGTCAGTGACGCTTTTGGTAAGTGGCGTCCACCTGGAGTTCCGGTGCGGCTTTACATTATCCCTTTCACCCAATCGGTGCTGTAAGCCGGATGAGGTGTCAAAGTTTACCCTTGACTGCCAAATGCCTTGCTTCCGTTTTTTGTTCAAACGGGCGGTGAGGACGTTGTCCTCTCTCGTCCTCTGGGTGTAAAGGTTTGTGTTCTGCGGAAGGTCTCTACCCAGTTGCTTCTCCGTTTCCGCATAGCGTTTGGCTGCTGTCATGATGCCATCCCATGTGGATGGCATTCCATCTTTACCCGTTAGGGTGCGGATAAGCTCTGGGTCTTGCGCGCCCTGGATGAAGGCTGCGCGAACAAGATCCTCGCTGATATTGCCCAAACTTAACTTCTTTGAGTTGAAGCGAGTGATGAAGTTTGGCAGAGATTCATCTTCTTCCCGTGTGCATTTGAGGATTGTCCATTGCTCCTCGGTATACTTTCGCTGCTGGCTGAAGTGTTGGCTAAACTTCTGCTGGAAGTCTGCCCAGTCGTAAATGTGGTTAACCGGTAAACGATCGAACCAAGCCCTAGCAGCCCCCACCAGCGTCATTTGGAACATGTAACACCACGTGGGTTCCGTCCAATTGCTAACGGTTGCCCCCGCTATGAACCTGTTCAAATGATCGTCTGGATCAGATATGCCGTCATATGTGCCTATGTTAGGCATTTGTTTAGCACTTTTCGGGGCGATTGCTTCAGCAATGTCCCTTGCAAATTTGGACGTTCCTGCATTTGTAACGTTTGGTCTGAACGTTTTAGAGAAGTCTCGTGGACTTCCATCTATGCTTTTTGGTTTGAAGGCTTGTCCAAAATGCCTTTTCGGTTGGGTTTCCGTTTCTTTACGCTTCCCTTTTGCCTTATGACGAGGGTTCGCGTCGGAGTCGGATTCCTCCGAGTCATCCTCCCAGTATTCGAATTCGTCGGCCTGTTGCACGGAACGCAAGCGTTCGTTCAACTCAGCCTGGAATTCCTTTTGTCGTGCCTCCGCCCATGCCTTGACTTCGTCGAGAGTCTGGCGGGGGAGTCTTCGTTTTTCAAACTGGGTATCGGTGGATCCCAGTAGGCGGTCATTTACTGCACTTGCCCCTGCTTTAGTAAGTGGGGTAGTGTTCGTAAAATTTACTTCACTTGCTCCGGCTTCGGTAGCCGGAGTAGTGTTTGTAAAAACTGTGTTGCCGGTATTCCCCCCAATAGCTGGGGTTGTGGTTACCGGAATTTCTCTAACCATCTTTTGTATAAAGTTTTGAAAACTGGAGAAAATTGTAGTTCTAGCTTTATGCACGGATGGCGCCAATGAAGAAACACTAACCGGACCCCGGGGCAGGTTACTAGTAACCTGGGGGTTGGAGAGATGTTTCCCACGAGGGGTTAGACCCTTGGAAGATGGTTCTTCTGATAACCTGCAAAACAGACACCGTGAGCTCGTCACTGAGAAGGGGGGGGGTTCCTCCTTGTGACCACCCTCCGGCGTGAGAATCAGACTAGATTGCTCTTTAAATATAAAAGTATATTAAGAGATTGCTAGAGCAGATATCAGGTATAATATGATGATAATGTAGTAAGATATGATAAGATAAGATGATCATACCATTTGTGGTATTTATAGCCGAAGGTAGGTTTCCAAGGGGTTTAGCCGGCCCAACACGCTACCAACTGTAACCTATGCACGTGCCCTGCCTGTGAGTGGTGGATAGGTAGCGGCTGACACAGAGCAGGCGTGTCGTGCACTCTTCCTCTTCTGCCAACTACAGGCTAGGCACGTGGTATGGCAGGAGTTGGTGGGTAGGCGGCGGCTATTGGTCACAGTGCTGTGGCGTGCTGTCTGCCATGCTGCTGTCAGTGAGCTGTCGCATCTCTGATCAGATCTTTTGTCCATACCTCGTCAGGTACAGTAAAAGATCCTTCAGTATACGGACTGGCTTATTTGGGCGGGAGTATTCCCCCTCCCGCCTCTGTGCGGGATTGCTCCCGGCTTGGCTCATTCCTTCAGGTGACACTGAACGATTGAGAGCTAAGTGCCTTGTGCGTGTAGCCATGCTGCGCGGGTGGCCTTCCCTCATGGCTTGTATCCGAGGCTGCGGGAACAGGCGGAGTCCTTCACCATGGTAGGCATTTCCTGCGGGACCAGCTTGCATACTGCGCGTAAGGACGTCACTTCTTTGAGCATGGTTGGTCCTGCGGATCCAGTTGGTCTCTGCGCAGACGTCCCTGTTTAAGGTGAGTCTTGCGGGTCCAACTGGGCTCTGCTGGGACCTACCTCTTCAGAAATGTATTGTCCAAATGGTTTGATTCGCTTCAAAAGTGTTTTGGGCGTACAATACTTGTGTCTTCTATATTACAAGTTCGATAGATATGAGATATGTATTGTATAAGACATGTATGTTTTCTATATTACAAGTGTTTTGGGTAAAGCATCGTTTCACCAACATCTTGCTAGTCACTAACAGGTTGCAATCAAACGCGAGTGGTTCAATTACTCATGAGCCTACTATTTACAGAGCTCTTATCTTGGTAACTTATGCAATCGCAAATGACGCTAGCTGGGGCAGTTGCTTGATGATCGCAAACCTACCATGAGGCCAATTGTAGTTTGCGTCTGATCCACTCTTTGTTTGTACAAAATTTCTTTGATTGTATATAGAAACAACAAATGCTTTGTTTGGTTTTGCTACTTTGATGGTTGTGTATAGAAATGCAACATATCACATAAAATATTTCTCATTTTTATATATTATTAAATTGTGTAATTTTTTAATTATCTTAGTTTTAGATTTTAGGTATTTACAAGGAGTAATAAGATAGATATATTACCCATACTTTATATATAAATATTTTATAACTATTCAACTTCTCGTGTACGTGATGTCTTAAATTAGTAAATCACCTGTCATCTTTTATGTTGTGGAAAGGGTCGTGGTTGTCATGCCATGTAGGACAAAGGGCGTGGAAGATTGCCCCCAAGACGTGAAAGGGGCGTGGCTGGCTTAAATATGGTGCTGGTTGTCGGCGTGAGGACTCAAAAGTTTTTTTTTTATTTATTGTCTTAACTATTTAATAATATACCAACTAATCATTTAGCTTTATCTCACCATTTCTTGTTCTTTTAAAAAAAAATTATTACATACATCACTACGTGTCACGTTACCATAAAACATGTCTTGTGAGTGAACTATTGCCTTATGACGCTTACGTGGCGTGCCTTTCACTAACCATAACACATAACTATAATTAAATTCATAAAACATGTGTCATGATCTTATAATTTCTAAAGTAATTTTCTTAAGACTTACTAACGTAATTTTCTTAGTCTCACAGACGTCTCCTCTCCTCTCCTCCACGTTGAAGTTGGCCAACTTATTCATTCTATTTTCTATAGATTCTGACATATACTCCCCCGTCTCACAATCCTCACAGATGGTGTATGTGCTTAGGACGGCCCTCCAAATATCTGGATAACTGTCATATATTCCATCGCATTGGAGATGCGCGTTCTCATGGTAGCGTTTTGCAATCACTCCCCAACTCCAACAGAGTTTAAAGCAAATAAAGTTTCCTACATTCTACAATCTTTTCTCTTTGTCTGTTTGTCAGTCTCCTTCATAAATTTTAACAGTTCAACTGTTCAATATAACCACTCAAGAATCCTATATATACTTATCTTACGCAAAATTCATGCAATCTTTATTTGGCACCAATGAAATATTAATGAACCGAGCTCAAGAAAGGGGCTGATTTCATGCCAAAACTAAATATTGGGTTTGAAATATTGGAAGGAAATGATGTGAAAATATTTGCATAATCCCTAAACTCAATATTAAGCCTACCAAAACAGGTGGGTCGGGTTGGGTAACGGTTCTAACTAAAACGGGTTCACTTTGAAATGGCTAGTCTTAGAAAACAAAAGGTAGAGCCAAAACTACCCTAGTATAATTTTAGAGATATTCAAATGAACCAATGCACACCATTTTACCCAAATCAACCCATTCGTTGATGGATGGGTCATAATAGCCCTGTACTCAATATGAACATATGAACACAGTTGTCTGCTAGCTGTTTTTTTGCCTGCTTGTCTATATAAATGGAGTTGCTATGGGTGGGTCTTAAAAGAATAAATGTTCATCATTCAAAAATGAAATTTTCACCTGTATTCATGTGCTAATTGTTATAAGAAACAAAAAAAGCTCATGAAGATGTGTTTTCTACATTAAATGAATTTGCTAGATGAAAGATGCTGAAATTATGATCCATGTGCATTAGGAAGATCAATTATGTCATAGCGACTTGTACTTCCATCATTAAAAGTTGTACATTGCTCCTATACAATGCCATAACCTATTTTTACTTTTACCATTGGCCACATTGATGAGTCAAAGATGCTTCATTGGTGGTCAACATGCCATTTTGGTGTGTAGTCTTGCATGCATTTATGAGTAAGTTTGCATCATTCAAGACATACCTATAGATTTTGATATGGTGGGGGACCAATTCTTATTAAAACCACTCTACATGCAAAAACAACAAACATTGCTACCAATATTTTCCAATGCGTAATCTTTTTCAAACATAATTTAGCAAAATATGATATTTTGTAAGTTTAGAAGGGCCCGGGGATACATGAAACCGCTCCCAAAGATTTGAGGAAATTTCATATATCCCCTCTTAGGCTCTGAACACGAAAAAACCGTATTTTCCCGAACACGGAGTTCCAATTCATAGTGTATAATACTATTCAGACATAATTTAAGGAAATATGATACTTTGAAAGTTCAAAACAGGATAATCATAATGTCAAAAATGTGATCCAATAAGAAATGTCGAATGTCCAACCATAAGTAAATCTAAATCACTAGTTACAATTTGGTTTTCAAGTATCAAATTCCCTTTAATATTCTTTGTCTACTCTAAACTGTATCTTATATGCATTCAATAACATATTTGATTATAATCTTTCTTACCAGCAGATCAAAATATGTTATTCAAAAAGATTCATAACCCATGAAAGAAGTGTATTCCTTGTATCAAAACTCAACACAGATGGGCTAAAACTAACAAGATGCACAAAACCTATGAAGAACATATGATCAATAACCGTAGAATATGAACACGAGCGTTAGTTAAGACATAATAAGGAAACAGAATCAGGTACCTAAAAAACCTGAAAACCAGAAGAATATAATCATCAAGCATCAAATTCGGTTTCAAAATTCGGCATTGTTCTTGTACCCAACGCAAATGGTGCTCTCATACTCCCAATTCTTGTCATCCTCAATGCTTCACCAGCATCCGCAGCCCGTTCTAACTCACGCATTCGTTTTCTCTTCTTATACCGCAATGCCCATAATATCAACAATGCTAACAACACCAACAACGCAGTTCCACCCGTTGCTGCCCCAATAATGCCCCAAACCCTAGCTTCATTGTTCTTTCTACTGTTATGTGTATGTTCAGAAGGTGCAGGTTCAGGTGGTGCAGGCGGTACTGGAACAGGTGCAATAGCTAATTCAGCTACTATGGAGAAATGACCCTGTTCAGTTGTTGAACACACATTGCCAGATAACAAATTTGTGAAGTTAACCTGACCATGAAGATCAAACCAAGCACACTTAGCAACTGAGCCGAACGGTATAGGACTAATCCTTCCAAACTTGACTGTAATGGCATCCTCAGAAGCCCAAAAATCAAGTTCTGGTAGATTAGAAGCCGATAAATCCGAGCCATTATAAGCAAGAAGACCTAATACC
Organism: Bidens hawaiensis; assembly: GCF_021521415.1. Lineage (NCBI taxonomy): Eukaryota > Viridiplantae > Streptophyta > Magnoliopsida > Asterales > Asteraceae > Bidens > Bidens hawaiensis. The sequence goes on from NW_027492217.1 coordinate 417,385, forward strand.
GGAGCTAGATAAATGTAACCAGGTAAAGAGTAATAAGTTGTGGACCAATTTCCTAAATTCTGATACACCAGAACAAGTCTCTCAACATACGGCTGCTCTCTTAATCCAACCGGAATTACAAATTCCCTAAACGTTTCAACGCCTCTCCGATACAAACTACCGCTTCTGAGCCTCATCGCCGATATCTCAATACCGGTCAAATACGATGGAACAGTACCGTCAAAGGGAACACCAGTTCGCGGATGAACGAATGCGCGATACGCATAGTCCTGTAAGATTGCATCCAGAGCCCTTGCAGGCTTTGGTAGAGGATTAGATAGTTGTGACTCAACAAGTGGCCACCAGAAGATGCACATTAGCAGACTTGGAAATTGAAGCCTCATATGCATCAAATTGTTGATAATCAGATCAATGAACAACAATTACCCGCCACAAACCTAATTCTGCCGATTATATGCTCAAACAAACCCTAGGTTTCAATGATTCATCAACAATACTCAGTTCATCAATCGAAAACAGTAACAGTTGGCTTTATTTACGTCACAATGCTCATTCACACCATTTTAATGGCTCAATAAAACGCAATCGTACGGGTTATAACTTCAAAACCCAAAGCAAATGCATCTGCGTATGAATTGCATAATCTGGAGGCAAAAACCGTAACTACCGTATGAAATTGTATAAACTTACCAGCTCCGGAGATCATGAAGCCCTAACTGAATATATTTCTAGTTTCAATTAGCACACACTTATGATATGAATGATATCTGACGATATATACTAATTAACGAGTTGAAACGATTGGTGAATGAAGATTAATGAAGAACGTGAAGAAGTGTTGGAATCAGATGATCGTCCGATTATTATTAGTGATTAAAGGAACGAGAAAATGTGAGCTTCGTGAAACATTGATGAAGAAGATACTGTGGGGAGAGAGAGAGAGCTGTAGATTAGATACAGAGGCATGTATGTAAGTATGGAAGGTTGTAGTGTAACAGCTGCAAGAATTATGAGAGGAAGTTGACGGAAATGCCCTCGTCTTTTTTCAATAGACGGACGACTTAAGTCAAACCATTTATTTCTTTCATCCGTTTTCTTTCCTTTATTTACCTTGATATTTAATATTATTAAATCTCAATTTATTTAGGGCTGTTCTAGGACACCCCACACCCCTCTATATGTCTCGTTTAATCCTATACGAGGGCCCATACGCCCGCCCCGTATAGAGCTCTTGTTGGACTCGGTCTGCCCAAGACACATATCATTATTGATGTGGCTAGTACGTTATGATCCAAGTCGGGTCATACCCAATAACAAGCTAGACAAACACCAATAATATTTGTTTATATATGATATGATCATAACAAATAAATATTAACACTTGAGTTATTGTTTCTAAATACATTATACTTGTGAAATAAATAAATCATATGGATGATTTATACTTTGAGAGAGAGCATTCCATAGTGTTATTTAAGATGGTTAAATAACAATATGTGAATATTTGTTACCAAGCATGTTACCTATATTGTGTTATATTTATTTTGGGAAATAACACAATGTGAGTTTTATGATATAAAACTTATTTAAAGACAAAAATATATATATAATTTGAAATGGGTGAGAGGGTGGCCGCCCCCTACTCTCTTACACCTTTTATTTTATATTATTATGTTTTCTTTAGTGGAGACATGCATTGGATGTGAGTGGGTGCCATGGGTGGTGCTTCCATTAACTCCCTAACTCTCTTTCATTCATTCATACAATTTTTGCAAGTAACAAAACATTCCTCTCTTCCTTTTCTCTCCCATTTTCGGCCACAAGGAAGAACATCAAGGAGGAATTGGTTTTTCAAGTGAATCCTAGCTAAACAAAGGTGTATTGTCGGAGGCTTGGGGTATGCTAGCTTGAGGAGCTTCCATATTCAAGTTCTTGCCTTTCAATCACTCTTTCTTCACCCGGTTTTTGGTTTACTTGAAAGGTAGTTTAACATGCATGAACTTATAGTGACATGCATGTGTTTGATAGTATGTATTTCGTATATGGATCCGGGTTTGGGTTTTGCATGTATAAAATTGGTTTTATACACTATAAATTAACAAGATTTAAAACATTTATCTGCTGCGTTTTTGGTAAAAGTAAGGTTTTATCACTTTGATAATCTTGTTAAAACCCAACAATGGCATCAAGAGCCGCTTATACGGATGCATGCTTCATTAAACCCGAAAATTTTCGGGTTTATGGTGGGGTTTTACCATTTGGCGAAAATTTTAGGGGTTTTGGTTACCCCTGGTTTTTCAAGGTTATGCTTTACATGCATGTGGTAATCTTGAAAAACTAAGTCATTTGGATAATTGATTGTGTTGTTTGGACAAAAACCCGAAACTTTCGCTTTGGTTGTTTTTTGGGCCGAAAGTTTGAGGGAAAAAGGGGAACTATATTGGTCTTGTATTATTGCACATTTGGATGTGTATTGGATGTTCATAACCTAGCCATGGCCTTGTGTTTGGTTGAATGATTGTGTTGATGTGTTTGTTTATTCAAGTGGTTGTTTGTTCATTCGATATGGTTGTAATATTTATTTGGGTTTGTAATCCATTTATTCATTCATTTGGTTTGTAATAATAAGTAGATTAGATGCATTTTTTTTACTAGAAAAATGTATTAGGACATATTTTGTAAAAGAAGATGCAAGGATAGAAGCCCAAATAAAATGGAGACCACAAAACGAGGGTGAACACTTGGAGCATTTGGATGCGGGATCAAGTGGGAGTTCACCGACACAAGATTATGTCCTTTCGGGTCCCTTAAGAAAGACCCTTTTGACACACTCGTCTTCGGTCAACAAGTGTAGTCAACATTAGGAGGCTATGGTTATGAACTTGTGGTTGTATGTTTTATGCTTGCATGGTTGATTTTCTTTTGTTTGTGTTATTGCAATATGGTTTGCTAACTACTTAAAATCAACAACTAGCATAAAATTGGTTCCTTAGAAATCGTTAGGTAATAAAAATTGTTTTATTAAAGTATACTGATTTCATAATAAAATGGGTTTTATTAATAGGAATTTTGAAAATGGGTTTTTCAACTTAATATCATACATTTGAATGCATGCAAATGAAAGGTACATAAAAGCTTTTTCAATCTAGAATTTAGAAAACTAAAATCCCTTTTATAAAATAAGTCGAACACCATCTTTTTATACAACACTTGAATCACTTGGGAACTCGATATGGGATAAAGGTCACCTAACCATGTTGGAGGAAACTTGGGAGTTTGAGGTGGGTTTACCATATAAGTGGGATAAATGTCACCTAACCACTTGTATATGTAAACTCACACGTGTGTATAAGTAGGACGACTTAAATTGGAAACCATGTGAATAGGGTCACTGAAGCATGGTATACAATGGTGTTGATGGGATTAAACATGCCAACTAAACATAAGATGTTTAACCGATCCCATAAAACTAGAAGTTGCAAAGGGTTGCAATTGTCAAACGTTAACTACCTTGTTAATTTAAATAGTAGGATAAAGGTCACCTAACTACTATTTGAATGTAACGTTGGGTTCTAGATTTTAATCATTAATTGTCTAGGAGACATAAAGGGTATTAACGATTAAAATTAATTATTGATATCGAAAATACTAAAATTGAGCTTTGTTATATTTGTAGATGGCCACAATCAATAATCCACCTAACGTTATTATTCCACCTGTTAACAACCTATCACTAAGATCTATTCTCGATAAGGATCGTCTAAACTATACCAACTTTATTGATTGGTATCGAAACTTGAGAATCGTTCTCAAGCAAGAAAAGAAATATTACGTGATAGACGAGCCTATTCCCGAAGAACCTAGCATTGACGATGCCGATAACTATAACAATTGGGTAAAGCACAATGAGGATTCCGTGCAAGTTTCTTGCCTCTTGTTGGGAAATATGATTCCCGAAATTCAAAAGGATTTTGAACTTCATGGGGCATACGACATGATCACCCAACTTAAGGAAATGTTCCTTACACAAGCTAGGGTGGAACGCTTCGAAACGGTTCGAGCGCTTCATGCATGTCGTATGGAAGAAACCCAATCCGTTTCCTTCTATGTGCTTAAGATGAAAAGCCACATTGATCGTCTCGAGCACCTTAATTGCCGCGTCTCAAACGAGTTAGCCACGGATTTGATCCTAAATGGGCTAACCAAGAAATTTGAGACTTTTGTTATGAATTATAACATGAATGGGTGGGACAAAAGCATCGGTGAGCTTCATGCAATGCTCAAGACGGCCGAGACGGGAATGGGTAAAAAGGTTTTACCCGTTCTCATGATCAATGAGGGAAGCAATAGGAAGAGGCATCACCCGGAACCTAAGGCAAAGGTTGCCAAAGGTAAGGGACAAGTCATGGCTAAGTTCAAGGGAAAGGCGAAAGCGAGACCACCCAAACCAAAAGAAAAGAAGCCAAAGGTTTGCGCGGAGGATCCGTGTTTTGGATGTGGGGAGATAGGGCATTGGATGAGGAATTGTCCAACCTATCTAAAAGAGTTGAAAGCTAAGAGGGATGCGGGGCAAACCTCGGGTACAACTTTCATGATTCATGTTGATCTTAATATTATTTCCTCTAACACATGGGTATTGGATACCGGATGTGGAACTCATATTTGCAATTTGTTGCAGGGGTTCAAAGGAAATGAAGGATTCAAGAAGGGAGATATTAGTCTCTTCATGGGCAACAGAGCAAAAGTTGTTGTCGAAGCCCGAGAGGACTACATTTTGAAGCTTCCAAATGGTTTGGAAGTTATTTTAAATAATGTTTTGTATGCTCCTAGTTTGACTAGGAATATTATCTCCGTTTCCTTGTTAAGACAATATGGTTATGATTTTAAGTTTATGGATGATTGTATTTATGTTTTTATAAATGATGTATTTTATTTTAAAGCAATGTCATCTAATGGCATTTATGAATTAGTTCATGATAACACATCTTATGATAACATGTTGTACCAATCAAGCACCAAAAGACTCAAAATGGATTTGAGTAAGACTTATCTTTGGCATTGTCGTCTTGGTCACATAAACAAAGATCGCATACATACACTTCAAAAGAATGGTCTTTTGGAATCAAGCGATGATTCATTCGATAAATGCGAGTCTTGTATGTTAGGAAAGATGACCGAGGACCCCTTTAGTGGAACAAACCAAAGGGCAAAAGACTTATTAGGTATCATACATTCGGATGTATGTGGTCCTTTTAAGGCAATGACAAGGAATGGTGAAAGATACTTCATTACCTTTATTGACGACTATAGTTGTTATGGGTATGTGTACTTGTTAAGACACAAAGATGAAGCTTTTGAAATATTCAAAATCTTCCAAAATGAAGTACAAAATCAACTCGATAAAACCATCAAAGTACTTCGTTCGGATAGAGGAGGTGAATACCTAAGTGATGCTTTCCAAGATCATCTTAGAAGTTGTGGGATTATCTCACAACTTACTCCACCGGGAACACCACAACATAATGGTGTGTCCGAGAGGAGAAATCGAACTCTATTAGATATGGTTCGATCTATGATGGCTAGAAGCACATTGCCTCTATCATTTTGGGGTTTCACTTTGCTCTCCGTGGCCCGTATTCTAAATATGGCCCGAACCAAAAAAGTGGACAATACACCTTTTGAAATATAGAATGGAAGGGCTCCATCATTAACATGTTTAAAGGTATGGGGTTGTGAGGCTTATGTCAAGAACAACACCCAAAACAAACTTGAAAGTCGGTCCACTAGGTGTATCTTTGTAGGATATCCCAAGGACTCCATGGGATATATTTCTACAACCCAACCGAGCAAAAAGTGTTCGTTGCTCGAAAGGCCGAGTTCTTGGAAACTAAGTTCCTTATGGAAGGTACTAGTAGAACAGTGGAACTCGAGGAGGATCGAGAACCACAAGCCGATAAACGTTTGGTTGACACTAGCAATCAACAAGAGGTTGTTGAGAATGATGAAATGGTTGATCAAAACACACTAAACGTTCGCAAATCCGGTAGAATTAGACATCCACCCGAAAGATATGGATTTTTTATGGATGGATGCTATGTGGTAGATTCGGATGAACCCACCACATACCGTGATGCAATGTCACAATCCGATTGTGACAAATGGCTTGAAGCCATGAACGTAGAGATGCAATCCATGCATGACAACCAAGTATGGGATTTGGTTGTACCACCTCTTAATTCCAAACTGGTTGGAAGTAAGTGGGTTTTCAAAAAGAAAACCGATATGCATGGAAACTTGGATACTTATAAAGCTAGACTTGTAGCAAAAGGTTTCACTCAAACTCAAGGGGTTGACTATGATGAAACTTTTTCTCCCGTAGCAATGCTAAAGTCTATTAGGATATTGTTTGCCATAGCCGCACATTATGACTATGAGATATGGCAGATGGATGTCAAAACTGCTTTTCTAAATGGGCATCTTGAGGAAGATGTCTATATGGTTCAACCCAAAGGTTTTGTCGATCCACAACATCCTAACAAAGTATGCAAGTTAAAGAAATCAATCTATGGATTGAAACAAGCATCTAGAAGTTGGAATCACCGTTTGGATGAAGAAGTTAAGAAATTTGGATTCATCAAAAATGGTGATGAAGCTTGTGTGTATAAGAAAGCTAGTGGGAGCATCATTGCCTTCTTAGTATTGTATGTTGATGACATACTACTATTTGGGAATGACATTCCAACCATGGAAGGTGTAAAAGCATGGCTTGGAAGTTGTTTTTCCATCAAAGATCTTGGTGAAGCCGCCTATATTTTGGGAATAAAGATCTATAGGGATAGATCAAGGCGGTTGATAGGTTTAAACCAAAGTGCATACATTGACAAAATCCTGAAAAGGTTCAAGATGGAGAACTCTAAGAGAGGTTTGGTACCTATTCAAAGAGGAACGATATTGAGTGTGTCTCAATGTCCAAGCTCAAAGGAAGAGCAAGATAAAATGAATGGGATCCCATACGCATCGGCTATTGGATCCATCATGTCTGCAATGGTATGCACTAGACCGGATGTGTCATGCGCTTTAAGCAAGACAAGTAGATTCCAACATAATCCGGGAAGTAGTCATTGGATGGCGGTCAAGAGTATATTGAAATACCTTAGAAGGACTAAGGATATGTTTCTAATATACGGTTCGGTGAGGAGGAACTCGTCGTAAAGGGTTACACAGATGCGAGTTTCCAAACCGATCGAGATGATTCTCGATCACAACCGGGATATGTTTTCGTTATGAATGGTGGAGCAGTCTCTTGGAAGAGCTCGAAACAAGATGTGGTAGCTTTGTCCACCACAGAATCGGAATACATCGCCACCTCATTGGCAGCTCAAGAAGCTGCGTGGATTAGGAAATTCATTGCCGACCTAAGGTGGTCTGTACCATTCAGGACCCTCTAGAAATCTTTTGTGACAACGAGGGTGCGATTGCTCAAATCAAGGAACCTCGTGCTCATCAAAAGACGAGGCACATTGAGCGGAGGTTCAACTACATAAGGGATGAAGTTGAGAAAGGAAAGATATGTATTCGCAAAGTTCACACCGATCAAAACATTGCGGATCCACTCACGAATCTCCTTGAAAGGCCAAAGCATGAAGGTCACACTTGTGCCTTAGGACTTCGATATTCTAGTGATTGGATATGATCTAATTTTGTATTTGGATATCAGAACAATTGTTATTTTCACTCATTCATATGATTGTGGTTTATCATTATGACATTTTGAGTTACGTTCCATTTTAGTATGTTTAAATCCATGAATAAGTTAATTATTCTAAATGTCCGTAGTCGCTCATAATTGTGGGAACAAGTATGAAGGTAAGACTATTATGAACTTAGATTGGTAGATATTCATAAGGTATGAATATTGAGCAAAAGGTTGCTGCCAAGGTTTATAGATATTTATGGGATATAGATATTGGACTGACCCGCTCTCAAATGTTACTATATGGAATCATTCTGATTGATCATAAGTAAATTTGAGTAAAAGGCGAATATCATAGTATCCTCCGACCTGAGATACATATTGGGTCTTGATATTCACCAACTATTATACTTTGACTTAGTTCTTCGCTGCTCTGAAACATGACAGTACATACTTAAGATCAGGTATAGTACAAGGTGATTGTGAGAGACGTATGTAGTCAAGAAAGGATTTGTCCCTCTTATTCGTTGAGAGTAAGATGTCTAAGGCCTGCTAAGTTAAATCAACAGAGAATGATCACTCTGTGTCTCTGGATTTGACATGACATCCGTGGCAAAAGGATAAATGATAGATTCACCTAAATCATTTCAAGTAAGGGACTTGAAGGGGATGATGTTATTGAATGGCACTTCGTCATGCGTATTAGGGGTAGTAAACCGTAGTTAGGCGGTATTTGCTACTTGCATCAATCTTCTATGTATCTTGTGCAAGTGGGAGATTGTTGGACTCGGTCTGCCCAAGACACATATCATTATTGATGTGGCTAGTACGTTATGATCCAAGTCGGGTCATACCCAATAACAAGCTAGACAAACACCTATAATATTTGTTTATATATGATATGATCATAACAAACAAATATTAACACTTGAGTTATTTGGAAAGGGGTTTCTAAATACATTGTACTTGTGAAATAAATAAATTATATGGATGATTTATACTTTGAGAGAGAGCATTCCATAGTGTTATTTAAGATGGTTAAATAACAATATGTGAATAATTGTTACCAAACATGTTACCTATATTGTGTTATATTTATTTTGGGAAATAACACAATGTGAGTTTTATGATATAAAACTTATTTAAAGACAAAAATATATATATAATTTGAAATGGGTGAGAGGGTGGCCGCCCCCTACTCTCTTACACCTTTTATTTTATATTATTATGTTTTCTTTAGTGGAGACATGCATTGGATGTGAGTGGGTGCCATGGGTGGTGCTTCCATTAACTCCCTAACTCTCTTTCATTCATTCATACAATTTTTGCAAGTAACAAAACATTCCTCTCTTCCTTTTCTCTCCCATTTTCGGCCACAAGGAAGAACATCAAGGAGGAGTTGGTTTTTCAAGTGAATCCTAGCTAAACAAAGGTGTATTGTCGGAGGCTTGGGGTATGCTAGCTTGAGGAGCTTCCATATTCAAGTTCTTGCCTTTCAATCACTCTTTCTTCACCCGATTTTTGGTTTACTTGAAAGGTAGTTTAACATGCATGAACTTATAGTGACATGCATGTGTTTGATAGTATGTATTTCGTATATGGATCCGGGTTTGGGTTTTGCATGTATAAAATTGGTTTTATACACTATAAACTAACAAGATTTAAAACATTTATCCGCTGCGTTTTTGGTAAAAGTAAGGTTTTATCACTTTGATAATCTTGTTAAAACCCAACAGCTCTAAGCGAGACTATATGGGGGCATATAGCCCTATACGAGGCGTATAGAGGGTGTCCCTAAGGATCCTTTATTTATTAAGATTTTAAAAAGCGATATATGAAAAAGATAATAGTAACTATACGCTAAAACTCTGACTATGCAATTGTTTTGTTTGTGCCAGCTCTTGTTATCTTCTTGTTAGGAAGGGTGTTTGACGGTTTTAATGGAAGCTTGCAGTTCAAAAATTAAAAATAACAATACACTAAGAGCATCTCCGATTGTGTTGATATTGTCGCAGTTTGGATTGCAAACGAAACCCATGAACAAATGTCCGCCACTATGTGTTGTTGATGCTCTAATACATGGAGTTGTTTTAAACATTAGTTTTTGAGTTTGACTCAATCAATCTAACAATTGAACCACCAGTGTAGCGTGCGTTCAATAGCATGTCCAATTTTGATAAATAGCTATACCATGGGATTATAATAGCTAAATCATCAAAAGTGTAAGTCACAATTATGTCTAAGGTGATAAAATTAGCATATATGATAGATTTGCTTGCATATAATATTTAAAATAATTTGCTATTAGCATGCCGTGTTGTGTATTTAACTTTTATTTGATGGAAATGTCTTATGACTTACAATAAAATGCCATCTAATTTCAAAAAATATAAGAACCACGTTAACAACAACCAATATTACTAGTTTATCAAAATATAAAAAAGTAAAAGTATGTTTAAAAAATTGATTTTTTAATAATTAAATTAGTCGAAAATAACCAGTTAAAAGACCAAGAATTCTATTTTCTGTTCATGATTGAGTTTACCAACCCGAACAGGAAATCGGGAAATTACTTATCCTCTAAATGAAGTTATAAATAACTAGTAACTCATCAGAGGTTACAATTCCTACTTATAAAAGGCATCAAATCAACACTAGAAAAATGTATGTTCAAAACAAACAAAATTCTTCAAATCATCTAAAACTTTTATATATCAATATATATGTTCAACAAGGTCTAAATGTCTTACATGTAGATTCTTGAAAAAGGTTCGTGTTTAGGGTTGACCCTTTCCAAATCCTGTTAAGTTACTAGTTGACTCGAGGATTCTAAGCCAGACTGGGCTGAGGTAACGGGTTTCTCCACCGAATCTTGGAATGTTTCTTTGATAGCCTCATAAAAATACACCATATCTTGCATTTTCATTAGTTGGAATTCAACTATATCTCTCAAAAACCTATTCTCACGTGCATATACCGAATTCTCATGTGCTAAACGCCCTTTCTCCACCAATAGCGTCTCTAACTGAACCCGTATCTGATCACATTTTCACAGATTGATCAAACCATTAAGTCAAGCAATAACAAAGTTACTAAACAACCTTTTGTTTAAACCGTACCATGTCATCATCTGCATGATGGTCAACCTTTTGTTGACCCTCTTGAAGCAATTTGTTTTCTTCTTCTAGTTGACAGCATCTTTCTTTTACAAATGCTAGTTCTGCAGCTGCGGTTTTTAGCTTTCGAATAAGTTGTTTTACCTTAGCAGCTTTTGCAAGTGCCACCTGTCACTCATAAGTCATGAGCCAAGCAATATCAATGAGTGTACAAACATGAATGCATTGGCTATGTTGTTAACAATATATAGTGAACTTATAATAGAACAATTTCACATCCCTAATTAGCTAGAAATAAATAATTACACATTTGCAACCTTACGTCGCGAGAAGCCTGAATTTGAGTTTCTTGATTCTGATTCTGTTCAAAATCATCAAATGCTCTTCTGTTTTGCATATTATGAGTTTCTTTGATGTTATTTTGAGTTTTCTTCTCTGCCTAGAATAATTTGAAGATAGGATCAGAATATAAAATCTTGAACCATATTTCATCAATTCTGTATACTTTATGGTCTATATTATACAAATACAAATCATAAACATCAATCAACATTGTTTACCTCCAAATCATTCCCAGTAGCAACACCAATTTGATTCAGTGAAGACACAAGTTTATCCAATCCCATCCTTAATGATAGATTATCCATTTTCTTCAAACTCTTGTATGATTCAAATTGATGCTGGATTTGAATGCCAGTGAACTACAAAGGAATTTCATTTTCATAATGATAAATATCTAGAGTGTTGACCTTGTGTGTTTGTTGACTTTCATTTTTAGACTTTTAGCACAAAGCTCTTATTCAATATCTGATAACAAAATGCACAAGGAGCAAAATTCACCTGACTGCTCGTTGAAAACCTAACAGATTCCGGCTTCTTACTGCGATTAGTATTCGATTTGTGGCGAACTTCATCTTCGAGAATTGACTTACCTTTCCTCGCTAAAACGCCCCAAAATTCACCACGTTCGTTTGTAGCACAACTCTGTTCAATCATTAGGTCATCTCTTCGTTCAACACAATATATTCATCGAGATATTATTAATATTAATTATTATTATTATTATATTAAAAACTGAATAAACATTGAAATAATAATCAGAACAAAAGTGATCACGGTGTAACGGAAAACCTTGTATCGGTTTTTGGAAGATGAGTGAAATGCAGCGGCGGAGGATGTGGTGGCGTCATCGTCGTCCGGCTGACGGAGAATGATCTCTTCCTTACACGTTGAAGACCTAGAAAACGTCATATTAGGTTATACAGTTATTGAGGCGATGCAGAGATGTAGTAGGCCACCGGAATGAACCGGTGGTACCATCAGTCGGAGAATGAGAGACTCTTCAGATGACAAGAGCACACGATCCACGTGAGCAAACAATCTAATATTTATTTTGTTACAACTTATATTATTTCAATATTTATTATTAAATATTTAAATCACAAAAGTTTCCCTCCACTATTTTCGTGAGGTGGAGTGGACACCCACTTCCACCTACCCCGTACCAATAACCACGGGTGGTGTTTCTGTCTCTACCGTTTGACATCTTCCCGGTTGTTTCTATTTCTCTCCCTTTTCTTCGTTGTTTTCTTTCAAAATCGGTGTAGTTACTCCGAATTAGGGTGCTTTTTGTCATGTCCGAGGGACACATGGTGTTGTTTCTGGCGGTTTCAATACCTCATTAAGCCAACCCCGACTTGGTAAAACATGTTTTGTTTTAGTGCCAAAGTTGGTTTTCTAGATACGCAGATAGATGTTGGTTTCAAAAGAAGATTTGAACCTTCAAATAATACTTGAGAGTTGAGACTACTTTTAAATCGGCTCGAGTAATAGTAATACTATTTTTTTTCTTCTAATATTGGTTTAATTTTTAAACCAATATTAAAAGTCAATGCCTTGATATTTATCGCATCAAGCCATTAATATTAAAGTTTATCCAAGTTGTTTTTGATATAATGCAATTTAATCACGTCGTTGGATAACTTGAGAAAGCCGATTTAGCTCGTTTGATTTTCCAGATGATGTGAGCTCATATATTGCCTCACTTAAAAATTTTAACGTTATTTATTTATTTATTATTTAATTCAATGTTAGAAGTCAATGCCCCGACAATAGGTAACCCATCAATATTAAAATTTGCCCTAGTAGCTTTTGAGAAAATACACTAGGTATAGTTTTTCGTGTCGTCTTTGATTTTTGAATTGGCTTTCCCACTCGAACCCTAATGAATGTGGTTGGCTTGAAGCATTCACCACCGCCTCCTCAAAATCTCTCAGTTACTAGAATCAAAGCCCCTAACTCCCTCTTATTTTGTGATTTCTAAGCTCAATCCATTTCAACCTCTTGAATTTGTATTGATCCTTTTCTTTATAAACGAGTAGCTTGTGGAGTCACAAGAAGACTCTCAACTTGTAAGTTGTAACACAACCAAAGTCTTGCTCAATTTCAACTCGATAGGGATTTTGAGTCGAGCCAATTCCGCTAGCATATTTTTAAGCTTGAGCTAAACCCGACTTAACTCGAGCTTGTCGTAAATAAAGCATGCATTCCACTATTAAATATTCCAACATAAGTATAGTAAAATAAATATAACTGAGACAACTTCTTAAAATTCCCCTTGTTTTACTTTGATTTCTTTCTTACTTCTTATATAATATTTAAAATTTTATATATGTCATAAATTAAATAATACACATAATTTTTGTTACACTATAACAGCATATATCCCAAGAACACATAGTTCTCAATCTTCTTTCATGATTTGTATTTCTTCTGATCCAAGGAAACCGTGAATATTTCAAAAGTTTTAAACCTTTTTTAAAATCTAAATGAATTAGTAATGCCAATTTTGGATAAATTATTTATTTTAACACAAGCTAAACCATCACAAGTTATAATGTCATATAGATAGCACATACAGTATGCTATGTAAATACTTGCATACGAATCGAATAATTCCTAAGTATCATAAAGATGTATCTATATTTACGTTGTGATGATTCACCTACAATTTTTGTTTTATTTGTTGTGAATTATCACAACACTTTGTTGAAGCGGCACTATTATTTTTATATGAGTGCTTTAGTTTAATGGTAATTGATTACCCATTGTTCTTCAATAGTAACTTAGTTACTTTTGATGATATAATTTTGTCTACGTTAACCTAGTTACTAGTGATATTATTATTGGATACATTATACATGTACAAATGAGCAAATGATATCGAACTCATCCCTATAAACATACAAGCTCTCCTGTTCTAGTAGCACAAGGATAATATCACTGGAAAACAACTCTAAGAGGATGGCCAAATCCTAAAGTAAAAAAATTGATTTTAACTATAAAAAAGTATAGAAAATGTTATATTTTGATATTTGATCGGGTATATTGTTAAGACAGCCAATGAGCTTTAGTTTAATTGATTTTGGTTTGCACATGGAGACTTGGGACGGAGACAACAAGTTCTTTAAGTTCAAACCCAATTTATGAGTTTTATCACAGCGAGGTTTACAACTAAAAGTTTTAAGATAATGGGTTTGATCTACCCGATGCTATTTGCAATCGCGAGTGTAAATGGTCGCCTTTTATAAGTGGATTGGCTCAAGGGATTTAGTGGATTGGCTCAAGGGATTTTATTCATTGGTAGTTAATAATAAAATATATAATTAAAGATAGAACAAATAGAAGATAGAAACGAAGGTAGATAAGAGGAAGTTTCTATTGCACACGCACACAAAAAGGCGGTCAACTATAGAAACTTTGTTCAATCTTTTGCCTGATTTTGCAGGCGCCAGCGTAATTCTTCACCTCCAATTCCAGTTCCAGTTCCAGTCGAGGTTAGTCGTCTTCTGATTATGCGCATCTGTTTCATTTCAAATCTTCATCCGCTTTCGTCTTATATTATATGAGCCACAAGTTTCAAATTAAGTCAAAATTGCTCTATGTGAGGTGGTGAATCGATTGTTACAGTAGCATACGATCCGTTCCTTGCTTATATATGATATAGAGTTTAAGAATTAGGTTAATTAGCTTAAACAGTTGGTTTGTATAATGAGTTGACCATTGCTTTCAAATCCCGCAATTTAACCAGAAGCTAGGTTAGATTTATACGTTTGTTACATATTTAGGGTTCATGGCCCCACTCAAGTCTAGATCAATGGTTTAGAAATTCCATTTATCTTGATAAATCTAGTCTCGGCAACGGGAGATCCAACCCTCCGCATCCATCGCCATAGGCTGTCGACCTTTGGCTGCACTCTTGGAGGTGCTCGCCAACCATGGAACTGCCTCCGCGCACTCCAAAACCACCATCATTATCGCTTTTGAAACACCACCGGCCCCTGCGAGAAAAAGTGGATTGTTAAAACGGAAATTAGTGGTTAGTTGGTCTTGCGTTAACTGATTATGATTGCTCCTTTAAACCCATTTTTTGACCCTTCAGATAAAAATGTTATGAATATTGATAGGGGCGGGATACACACTGTCTCATTATCGTGTCTCGTTAGCCTCAGTGCTTTCTTAGCTGTCCGGTCTTATCCTCTTAATTATTGATATTCTTATTAGCTATTTTTATTTCGTTCACAAATAGGTAATATTTCAAGTAACTCACTAAACACTTACAAGTTTTGTGGTCCAACCTGTTTCTAGATCAGTAAAATTCTCACAATAATTACTTTAGAAACTACAGAGAATATGCTTGTTTTCTCCTAAAGTTTTCTGGTAGAAGTTTTTAATCTGATGAAATCAAATAAAAGGAATCTTTTAATCAATGAAGAAGATGATTTTGACATCAGTTCCGGCGACAGCCGGATTAAGCAATGAAAGGTGAATTATTCCGGTAGCCAGTGTACATGAAGAAGCCCAAGAGGACGACTTACAAAATGCATCTGCGGAGTTTTCGGAAATTAAGATTAAATTGCAATCGGAGGGGGGCGGTGGTGTCGGCAGCTTCAAGATGTTGCGATGGTGGTTTTAAGCGATAATGATGGTGGTTCTGGAGTGAGCGGAGGCAGTTCCATCACTCCATGGTTGGCGAGCATCGTCATGGGTGCAGCCAAAGGGTGACAGCTGATGGTGATGGATAGGCAGCTGCTGTTGGATATACTGTTACTGAGTTCCCCGCGCAACGTGCGTTGGGAAACCACTAGTTTTTATCAAGATAAATGGAATTTCTACATTATAATCTCATGAACATTTATATTTTTGTTACATATTTAGGGTTTAAGGGCACATAATTCATTGATTTGGTAACTGATTACGTCCATAATCTGTGTTTACGCCATTCACTGGCCACTTGTATTCATCAAATAGGAAGATTCTACTTTACTTTACCACAGCAGTTGGATTTTAAAAACATAACTTTCTGATTTGAAGTCTGATGAATTTAAAGTTCTTTGTAGTTGTCAACTATCACTCTAATTATTCATCATATCAATAACTTCAACCTTTTTTTGTTCTTTATCTGTAATTTGTGTTAAATAGCTTAAATCAGATGCGCATCATTTGTAGACGGTGATGATTGAGATGCTAGATGGATCCTAAATTTGGGGGTGCTAAACGGGTTATGTTCATGGGTTCGCGGGTTGAACCTGAAAACCGTGTCTGATGTGTGAACCTGGAGATGACATGGATATTTGCGGGTTGACACGAACATGATCCATTTGACCCGTATTTTAAATTTTCATTTTTAGCATATTAATACTTAATTTACAAATTTACAACCAAAAACTACAAATGTATGTAAAGCAATTACGTTAAATTTATAAAAGTTGTCACATTTTCTTTAGGTGTTAAATTTGGCATAAATTATCGCATCATTCTAACATGAAACACATTTTGAAAAAAGTAAAAGAAGAAACAGGTTACCTGTCAAGTCTACACGAACCCAAACAGTTAGCTAAACGTATCCGCGGGGCTGAACCGAAATTGAACCGAACCTGTCTAGACTAAACACAAGCCCATGAATTTCGTGTTAAGTTCTTGTTATGTTATAAATTCACATCCCTAATCCTAATATCCACATAACTATTATATATAAAAAGTTTATGCATTTGCTATTTGTCTTTGTATATGCTCTTTATTAGTTTGAACTTTGAACTTATATTTTGGGTGAATACTCACTCCAGTGTTTTTTGTCCATGCAGTTATAACTTATGGACACAGATGACACATCATCTGTGGACCCTGCAAGAAGATGCTGCCTGTGTCATCGAACCATTTCTTCAGAGATCGAGACCCGTGGATCACTTGAACCAATGGGCATTTGCAATAACTGTAACTTTCTGTTTTTCGAGGATAATGCTGCAACACAAACACGGTACAACAACAGCTTAGAATCTGTTGAAAACATGTTGGCACAACAGTTTCCAGATCTGCAGCCTACAATCTCCGAACATATTTATGAAACTGATTCTGATGCTTCTGTAGATGTTGATACTTACCTTAATAATGATGATAATGATGATGGACATGATGAAAGTATGGGTGCAAGTTTAGTGGGTAGAATTCAGTTACATAGATCATTAGCGACAAATGGACGAAATCGCCCTCATGATTGGCTTAGTGAGATACTTGCTGACGAGGGTATAAGAAATAGTGAAAGGAGGCGGATTTTTGGTATTTTGGAGGACTATGCAGATGTTGAGACACACGGGTCGACCCAGTTAGCTGCACCGGCTGCAGCTGCTTGGGTTGTTAAGAGTCTTGAACGGGTGGTTGTAGATGATCCGGGTTTAGTTTGTGTGATTTGCAAGGATGATATGCGTGCTGGTGGTGTTGTAAACCGGTTACCTTGTGGTCATGTGTACCATGGATCATGCATTGTGCCTTGGTTAAGTGCACGGAATACTTGTCCTCTTTGTCGGTACGAGTTACCAATTGATGGCAAGGATAGAAACTCGGAAGTGCAAGTAGAGGGTGTGGTGGCGGAGAGTGGTGGAAGAAGATGGTGGTTTGTGGTGGCGCCGCTAGTGAGTGTGGTGGGTATTGTGGTGTTGTGGTGGTTGGGTGGAGGAGTGTTTGGTGGTCAAAGGGATGATAGAAGTACAAGATGGTGGTCTCTTTTTTGTATCAGCAATTAGTTTAATCATTAATGTATGGCTTGTGGACAATTTGTAGAACCTTTGGATGTGTTAAATATGTAAATATTAAATTAGCGAAGGCATATATATCGTTAAACATTTTGTTTCACTTAATTGCAACTGAATAACAGTAGACATGCCGGAAAAAGAAGTAACATGGTATGGAAAGAAAAAAGTAGCTTAAGTATTTCATTAGTTTAGAATTTTAAAATGATCGTTCAATCATATAAGTTAAAATTGGTTGATCTGGGTATCGATTTGTATTAACATTCGGGTTTCAGGTTTTTTGTTGCTATATATTATACTCAATGCTGACCCATATAACATACGGGTTTTGGGGTTGTTCGGGATATTCAGTTGAATGTTTGGCTTAATGGGTCCGGTTTGTTACATTCTATTATATTAAAAAAAAAAGAAAAAGAAAGAAAGCTAAGCATATAATTAATAAGAAAAGAAAATCAAAATTAGATAATTGGGTAAGGTTATTTGAGATTCTTTTTCTTTTTTTTTTGTATATTATGCCCTTTTTCACCAACTTGTATAACATTCAGATTTTGGGGTGGTTCATGATATTTGAGTGAACGTATGGATTAATCAGGTTATTCGAGTGAATGATCGGTTTAGTCAAGCTCGGTTTATTTGAGTTATTTGATCGAATGATTAAGTTAATCAGGTTTGGGCTGTTCATGTTATTTGGGTTTCGGTTTGTTACGTTCTATTATTATAAAAATTAAGAACGCCAAACATATAATTTGTAAGAAAAATACACAAAATTAGATAATCAATCATTGTTACATTTGTAAGATCGGGTTTGATTAAAACCGAGTTATGAAGCTTAAATTTGTCTCACTTTCATTATTTATTTATTTTATATTTGGAACGACAAATCGTATGCCACCCAAGCGGAAATCGATATATTACTCCAAAACATCACGCCACAATTTTTTAAGAAAGTGTTTAATTGTGAAGAAGACCATGAACAGTTGAACATTATAAGCTGTATTAAATTTTAATGTGTTTGAACTTTGAAACTGCTCCAAAAGCTTTTCTTTGTTTACTACTGGTTCCATGGTGTATGCATAAGATTTTTGGTTTTTTAAATACCTAGACGTAGTTTTAAATATGCTACCATTTATATGAAGGGTGAACAGTGGTATTAAGTGAAATAGTGTTTCGCACACTTAAGTAATTATAAAGCATGACTGTTAGCCTAAAAGTTCAAAAAAGTATTTACCCACGGTGGGTATCTATATTTCATATGCAGATCTACTTTCTCTTTAAAAGAAAAGTTAATAAAATATGTTACCACTTGAAATAATTCGTACAACTTGCAATAACAAGTGTTTGACTCTCTACGTCAGTGGTAAAATATTTGCTAACAATAACTAGTTTTACTTTTTGTAATTTTATAGTGCCATGGTAGTCTTTGGTTCGACATTGACATGCCGACTATGCATGACATTTTCTATTAAGGCTTCGGTCTAGATTCGCCTATTAATAATCAACAAACGTGAGGAATCTTTTACCACTTAAAAAGAAAAAAAATAGACTTGGCCGATGAACAAGAAATAAAAACAAATCAAAGTACCAAACTTGTTTGATTCCTTTCTAAACTCATTCAACAAATTCTTTTATTATCACTACTAGGCGGGTGCCCGCGCGATGCAGCGGGAAACACATACCTTGGTAATCATGTAACAAGTTTATGGGTGTTCGTTGTTTGATTTAAAACCGTAAAACCGTTCAAGCTGGTCAACGGCTTGATTTCACGGTTAATTTTTTCCATTAACTTCTGGCCGGTCGTTTTTGGTTTTCAACGAAAACCTGTTGCTAATGGTTATGCCCACGGATTAAGTTTGGCCATCATACTTTTTGTGAAGCCGTTACAAATTCGTACAACATTAATTTGAGTTGATTTTATTGCTTTGTTTTTTTAATGTGAGTTGTATAAATGGAGGACTAAATTTATAATTTCAGATTTTATAAATTAAAACATAACATGGGTTATACTTTAATGCATATTTATGTGTTTAAATATTTTATTGATTTATAGTTACATATTTGAATTGTACAATAATGCTTTAGTGACTTGTACATAATAAACCGTACCTCATTATAGAATAAATTTTATATGGAAATGTCGACAAAAATAAGTACGATGCATCGGTAAGCTCTGTTTTTTCCTTAAACGTAATATATTTAGAGATATAGAAGAAAAATAAGAAAATATATAAACCTGCCAAACACATGAGTAAAGATGAGGGGTAAAAGTTGTAACCATTTCTTAAATTTACAAAAGGTTAGTAATTTTGTAACTATTTCCTAACAAATTGAATTTACGTAAAACATAATTTATAGTGGACAACTTTTCCCCTATGCTACATGCTTTATAGGGTGTATATAAAGCTTTGAGTATTGTAAATTACTTAAAAACCTATTGTCTTAATTTGCCCATGAGTGCTACGTTATATATAGTATAGACGGATGGTCGAGTGATGCGGCGGGGAACGAAAATTCTAGTAATCAAGTAAAAATTACGGATGCTTAATGTGACATTTGTCAATTTCGGGTTATTTTATACTTGTATTCTTAATGTAAACCCGACCCGTTTTGTATCCCGGACCTTTCGATATTATCAAAATGAGGAATTGTATGTTAAATATTTGTTTTATAGTTGTTGGATAAAAAAAAACACCCTTTTCGGTTCTTAAAATTCCCCAAAAACGCTCAAAACGAACTCCAGGGACTAAAACTACCAAAATGGAGACTTGAAGGACCCGTTTGTAGTTTGTGCTTTCTTGGGTCTATAACCAACCCATTTTCATGAAACACCCTTTATGAAAGACCCATTCAACTTACCCTATATATACACACCCATCTTCTTCATTTGTGCTTGCTCATTTCTTCATTTCTCTCTCAAATTCTTGAATTCTAAGGTTGTTCTTCATAAGCTAATCTTTCATTTTAACTAACTTATCAACACTTAAAGCTTGATGTTACAACATATATATAATATACACTCCTTGTTTACCTTCGGTCTTTCATTTCTCCGGTCTCGGCAGGTTGAAATGTCGGACTAGTAAGGCAAGGTTACATGGAGGACTTTGTAGTCCTTGTTTATATATTTAACAAATCTAACCATATAACTTGTTATACTTGCTTAAATTCTACATATTTTAGTTTATTTTTCATATTTGTCAAGTTCCATGGTATTGGGTATGTGGTGACTAGCCTCGGTTTCATCCCGAGTTGAGAACCGAACCAAAAACCGAACTTTTGTTTAAAAGCATTATTGTTAACTTTTTGAATGTAAAACTTAAGTATTATTATTTATAAGTTATTTTACAAGTTCCATGGTAATTGGGTATGTGGTAACCATCCTCGGTCTTATTCCGAGTCAAGGACCGAACCAAAAACCGAACTTTTGTTTAAAAGCTTTATTGTTAACTTTTTGAATGTAAAACTTGAGTATTATTATTTATAAGTTATTTTACAAGTTCCATGGTAATTGGGTATGTGGTAACCATCCTCGGTCTTATTCCGAGTCAAGGACCGAACCAAAAACCGAACTAAACCGAGTTCACTCGCTTAAGACACACAAGTGTGTTTTTAGCCACCAAAACTCATATTTTTCTTCAAGATTATATTTTAAATCAATTTTAGTTAATTTCTAAACATACTTGGCATGTCGGTAACCAACTTGATCTTATAACAAGTTCGAACCGATAAGGTCGTATACTCGCTTAACGAACGTTAAGGTTCTTCACAATAGAACTACATACTTGGTTAAGTCTATTTTGATTTTATTGAGTTATCTCATAACATTTATTATTTTGGGAAGTTAACTGTGAGCTTGGTCAATTATCAAGTCTCGAACCGACAAACCCGAACACTCGTTTAAACCTCGTTTTGGTATTCTTATAACAAAAGGTTTTGCAATATCGCATTTTAACCCACATTATTACTTAACATAGGTTGAATAAAAAAAAGAAAAAAAACTAATGAATAGAATACCGAGACCCAGTTTCGAGTAAACTTATTTTACAAAACTCGTTTTTTTTAATTTCTCAAATATTTACATTTTAAATCCTAAACTTTATTTATTTACTTTATTTGTCATGTATTTTATTTTAAACCCTTCCAAGACTACCTACGAACACAAGACCCGTTTAATATAGGTCTTGCTCGTTAAACCGATCTCTCCGATTATTCACGACACTATCTTTCAAGTTACTTGTTAATGTGAGTACTTTTTCATCCCCCGTTTTCCATCTTTCGTTTTGGGGGTGGCATTGCATACTTATTCAAATTCAAATGATTTATACTTGAGTCTTAAACCACAACACGTATTGTATATGTTTACTTAAATAAATGCTCGATTTGGTGTTATATGCTTTACATGATTATGTGCTAATTCTTGAATGCTAAGGCGGGTAGCCTCTTGAATGCTAAGGCGGGTAGCCTCATCAAAGTATGATCATACGTTAATTCCGAGCATATATGGTATCCCCATATAGAAAGGTGTCGTCAATGTATTCTTATTGACGATTTCATTATTGTCGTCAATGTATTCTTATTGACGGTTCGTCAATGTATTCTTATTGACGGTTTTATTCTCTAAATTGTTGCTATTATTTATTGTTTTCATATACTAGTTGTGGATTTCATACTATATACTTATTGTCCAAAACTATGAAAATTGCTCACCAACCTTCGTGTTGACAAACTCTATTTTATGCAATGTTACAGGTTTGATGTTAGCTTGATTGGATTACTTGAAGAAACTTATTATCTTGGCTTTAGGATATTTGAAAATAAAAGAACAAGTTATTTGTTTATCTATCTATTTGGCATTTTGTATGAACAATTGTTATGTTATTTATGATGATATGGATTTAAATGAGTTGTTTAAATATTGTAACTTTATAGTGTCATTGTGCGATGAGCAATCATGTCGCGCCTCGACGTTTCCGCCTTCATTGGTCGGGGTGTGACACTTAAGGTTCGTTTGAAACCTTAAAAACGTTTAAACCGATCGGTCAGCTGGTTTCAGAATTTTCAAACCATAGCAAACGGTTAGGTTTATGCTTTATACTGAAAATTGGCCATATAAAACTGGGCCGGTCGGTAAACTTATTATTGAAGCTCAATGTGTGAAACCAAACCATTAGTAACGATTCAGTTTGAATTTTCAACGACTCAGTTTCGGTTTTCAATGAAAAAATATGAACCGACAGTTTGACTTATTGCTTAATTTAGATGCTGTTAAAACCGAATTGTGAACACCCGTACGTAACATCCTAATTTTAATTGGAATAAACTATAGCAATACCATACCCAAATTAAAGACAATAAAATGCTCATTTTTATGGTGTAATTTTCTTAAAATAATATTAACATATGAAAAAGTTACGGCCGCTGGAAAATCGTTGGTGAGAAGTTGGTTAACAATTAAATTTAAAAGAAATACATTGGTAAAAAAGAATGTCCAAATTTGTAACTATTTCTTAAATTTACAAAAGCTGAGTAAAGTTGAGGGGTTAATGTTGTAACTATTTATAGGCATATTTTTTAATGGACAAGTTTGTCCTTATCTTACATGCTATATAGTGTTTGCATTATGCATTATAAGTTGTAAATTACTTAAAAAGAGGTGTCTTAATTTGCCCATGACTTATGTATTATATATAGTATAGATATAGATAAAAGAAAAATAAGAAAATATACAAACCTGCCTAATACATGAGTAAAGATGAGGTGTAAAAGTTGTAACAATTTCTTAATTTACAAAAGGTTAGTAAAGTTTAAGGGCCAATTTTGTAATTATTTTCTAACAAATTGAATTTACGTAAAACATAATATATAGTGGACAACTTTGCCCCTATGCTACATGCTTTATAGGGTGTACATAAAGTTTTGAATATTGTAAATTACTTAAAAACCTAGTGTATTAACTTGCCCATGAGTGCTACATTATAAATAGTATAGACGGATGGTTGCGCGATGCGGCGGGGAACGAAAATTCTAGTAATAATGTAAAAATTACGGATGTTCAAGGTTCGTTTGAAACCTTAAAAACGATTAAACCGATCATCACTTTTGGTCAGCTGGTTTCAGAATGTTCAAACCATAGCAAACGGTTTGGTTTATGCTTTATACTGAAAATTGGCCATATAAAACCGGGCCGGTCAGTAAACTTACTATTGAAGCTCAATGTGTGAAACCAAACCATTAGTAACGATTTAGTTTGAATTTTAAACGATTCAGTTTCGGTTTTCAATGAAAAAATATGAATCGACGGTTTGACTTATTGCTTAACTTAGAAGCTGTTAAAACCGAATTGTGAACACCCATACGTAACATCCTAATTTTAATTGGAATAAACTATAGCAATACCATACCCAAATTAAAAACAATAAAATGCTCATTTTTATGGTGTAATTTTCTTAAAAGAATATTAACATATGAAAAAGTTTCGGCCGCTAGAAAATCGTTGGTGAGAAGTTGGTTACCAATTAAATTTAAAAGAAATACATTGGTAAAGATGAAGGTCCAAAGTTGTAACTATTTCTTAAATTTACAAAAGCTGAGTAAAGTTGAGGGGGTAATGTTGTAATTATTTATAGACATATTTTTTAATGGGCAAGTTTGTCCTTATCTTATATGCTATACACTGTGTGCATTATGCATTATAAGTTGTATATTACTTAAAAAGAGGTGTTTTAATTTGCCCATGACTTATGTATATAGTATAGATAAATTATCAAATTTATTAGTTTACTTGTTAAACTTTAAAAAGACAACCTTTAAAACATCTAACGGGTTAGAAGGTTTTGAGTTTAAGTCACTCAGACAACAAAAATTCGCCATTAAAAAAATCACACTTGTTACGGAATTTGAATCACTATTTTTAGAAACGGCCAAAATTCATATTTCATTTTTCCAGTTTCAAAGTCTATTTTACGGGGAATTTAGTATTCTCAAACTTTATTTATTTAATTAAAGCGTTATATTTTTAATATTACAGATAAAACATGTAATTTTATATTTTCTGTTAAAATAATTATGTTTCGTTTGTTTGAGGTTGATGTGTGTAAACCTTAACATTTTTTTGTGTTGGAGTGTAAGATGATGAGCGTGGCTTCATATGAACAACGATCTCATTTGGAAAATGATATTTAACTTGATGTTAACATCTCTGTCTTTAAAACTATAAGAACAAACCAGGCATAACTCACTGGTTATAAAAACTAGTTTGAAATTAAATATTAAAGATAAGTATGATAGAATATTTATATTATTTCATTTCTTAGTAAAAAAAAGTCAAACTCGAGTCTAGTCAAGCTTGGGCTTGGCTCCGCTCATCTACGCCAGTAGATTTGTTTTACATTTACAAGGGGGTTGTCATTTGACCTACAATGGACCTCTATTGGTCCATCTTTTGAAGAATACAACCCTATCATGAGCGACATCCCATTCATATCACATCCTCCGTAAATAGAAAGTTGCTAGTGGCA
The DNA here is from genome assembly GCF_021521415.1 of Bidens hawaiensis. Taxonomy (NCBI): domain Eukaryota; kingdom Viridiplantae; phylum Streptophyta; class Magnoliopsida; order Asterales; family Asteraceae; genus Bidens; species Bidens hawaiensis. The sequence goes on from NW_027492217.1 coordinate 442,790, forward strand.
ACTTCATAAGGAACTTACATGGAACACCCTAGGGTCCACATGCACTTGCAAGTTGCAAACGTTCAATGCTTCTGAATTCGAAGTAAAGTCATATGCAACTTACACAAATTCATTTAAAGACCCATCAAGTCATCAACCAACCTTAATCATGGGTTCCAAAGAAAATCGGAGATGACAATACTGGTAGGGGCGGTTTCTTCGGCTATCTCACAAGTCGGTAAGAGTAATAATTGAGAGAGAAAATCGACAACCCGCCCTTATTAGTCTGTTCTCTAAGAGCATCACCAATAATAAGGTTTTTGAATGGTGTTTTTGTGTGTAGACATGGCAATGGACCAACCAAAAATACATTCTCTCTTTCTCCTCTCTCCTTCATCTCCTCTCACAATCAAATTCTTAGAGATTCTTGAAGAAGAATCTTGACTCTCCCTCTCTCCTCCATTTCATCACCTCTCTCTTTCACATCACCTTCTTTTCTTGTAAGAACAGTCTAGGGGTGTTCAAAAAAATCCGAATCCGTATCCGAAATATCCGAATTATCCGAATCCCGGATATCCAAAATTTTGGATTCGGATTCGGACATTGATTTTGAAATTTTCGGATATTTCAGATATCCGAATATCCGAAAAATTAAATATAATTTTTTTAAATTATTATTTATTATAATAACTAGTAATAATGTTAGGCATCATATGCCTCCTTCAGTCCTTTGTACCATTCTTCAAATAAACCGCACAGCAGCAGGCGCCGTTTCAAAGTTCAAACCTAGATCTCGCCGATGCCACTAGCCTTCCGATCTTCGTGACCTGCCATCTTCCGCAGGTCCCGCAACTCGCCGGTGGTAAACTAGACGGTGGCGGTAGACGACCGGGTGCGACTTCCGACAACTACCAAATTTAGACTTCACATATTGGTTGTCTTCAAACCAATTCCGAATAACGGCTCACGTGTAGCCTTGCTGCGCGGGTGGCCTTCCCTGATGGCTTGTATCCGCAGCTGCGGGAACAGGCGGAGTACTTCGCCATTGGGAGGCATTTCCTGCGGGAACAGCTTGCGTACTGCGCGTAAGGACGTCACGTCTCTGAGCATGGTGGGTCCTGCGGATCCAGTTGGTTTCTGCGCAGACGTCTCTCTTCAAGGTGAGTCATGCGGGTCCAACTGGGCTCTGCTGGGACCTACCTCTTCAAGTCCCCCCAGTCCAATGTTCTTCTCATGAATGTTTAATAAGTGAGGTGAACTTTTGGACTTAAGCAAAGGGTTTTTGAAAAGGGTTTAGTTTTAAGGTTTTCCATGGGGATTCTTCCCGCGGAAGTCCTAATGTCACTTGCAGAAATTCCCGACTTTCCTGCTTGATCTTTGGGTATGATGCGGGTAGGTCTGTAACCTCCTCGCAAGTCAGGAGCGTTGAGTCCCACTTGTGTGGATTCTCCATGAGGTTTTGGTAGTTTTGAACATAGTGATCAATTATGTTAAAACCACCAATTCCATCTTGGAGTTTCAAACAATATAGTTCTCGACGTTCCCGCTATGCAGGGATGTTATTCCCGTTTCCGCAAGTATGGCCCAGAAGATCCTTCTTGGTTTCAATTCCCTGCGGAGCGCTAGGTATGTGAAGGGTTTTGCCTTGACACTGTACCCGCACTCGTCTTACGGTTGCTTTACTTCCAAGGTATTCCTTGCGTCAATTCCCTGCGGGTGCTAAGTATGTGAAGGGTTTTGCCTTAACACTGTACCCGCACCCGTCTTATAGTTACTTGGTCGCCGAGGTATTCTTGGCTTCAATTCCCTGCAGGTGCTAAGTATGTGAAGGGTTTTGCCTTAACACTGTACTCGCACCTGTCTTATAGTTACTTGGTTGCCAAGGTAAGACGTATTTTCCCGCTTACTTTTGAATCTTTTTGAAATTTTGAAATTCGAAGAGTTGGTGAAAGGATAAGAACAGTCCAAACTGTTGAAACGTCGTCCGACGGTTTCTTCTGACAGTGTCAGGACGTGCAGGAAGTTATGGCGACGTGACAGTATATGGTCATTACAGGCGCTTTTTCAGGCGCGTGGGCGCGATTTTTCGGGCGCGTGGCCGCGAAATTAATGGCACGCGTCCTTTCAACAGCTGTTGCCAGCTTGCGCATTGCCACGTGTCATTGTTTCATTGCACCTGCGATTTCTCTCTCTTCCGCATTAAATTCATCGCATTAATTGCGATGAGTATATAAAGGGGGAGAGGGTCCTTTGCAATCCACACTTTCACTTCTCTTCATCTTCTAAACGATTTCCGGCGAATACTCACTATTCCGTCGAGCATTCTTCTGAAATCGTTTTTCTGTACATCCAAACATGTCTTCTTTTGCCGTGGAGTCTGACGTGTTCGTCGAGAATCCGTCGTCCACTTCTGATAAGGACGACAAGAGCACTGCTGGCGAGTGCCAGTGCGCTCTTCCTGCCGAGCTTTTTCAGTACATCGTCCGGAAGTTCATGCTCGAGCCGTTCGAGCCTGAGTTTCCGGAGCCACACCAGACGGTGTACGATGCCCTCAAGGGCAAGATAGGGGTGTACGCTGCATTCTTCGTTTATGGGAATCTCAGGTTCCCATTGACGAAGTTTGTATACCGTGTCTTGGAGAGGCACGGTGTGCATCTGACGGAGGTACACCCGATGGCGATCGCCAAGATCCGCCACTTTGAGTGGGTGTGCCTCATTCTGGGCGTGGAGCCCCATGTTGACCGGTTGATGACCTTCTATTCTTGGAGGTGCATCCAGGGGTGGTACACCTTGGTCAATCGGATCAAGGGGTTGAAGATCTGCGCTACCGAGCGCAGTCTTCGGTCGTGGAAGCGTGAGTTTTTTTATATCTCCGCTCGCGTCGTCCCCCTTGCGATGACCTTTAAGAATGGGAGAGCACTCCCCGCCCTTCACTCCCTCAACTACCAGAGGGGGGTGCTTGACCATACTGAGCGGAAGCTAAAGGGCGTTGAAGAGGCTGCGGCTATAGAAGTGTTGCTTGCCAACCTCAACAAAAGTGAAGCCGAACGCGCCCGTAACCAAGCTCAAGCTGCCCTCCAGGAGGCTCTGGTTACCAAGGAATGCCTTCTTCGAGAAGCGTTGTCGCAGGTAAGCTTAGCTTCCTAATGTTTTCACGCTTTTCTTTGTAAATAGAAAAGGTTTTGATACTTGTATTTTTTCTTGTAGGTTGTGCATCGAGTCTTCACGGACACATCATACGACGATGCCATGAGCGCAGCCCTCAACGCTTCTCACGAGGATGGGGAAAAGGCCGGCTTCCTGCTTGGTCTAGGGTTCGTTGAGAAAGGCATCCCGCCTTCCAACTTCCCTTTATATGATGTTGATACTGAAGCTGTATATGACCAAGCAGTGAATCAGTATGCCGCCTTCCCGCATCCGGTGGTGGAGAAGGTGAACGAAGTTGCTGCTGCTGATGATGGGCTAGCCATTCTAAAGACCTTCCTTGAACCGCCACACTCTACTGATGGTGCTGGTCCAAGTGGAAGTGGTCCTGAAGCTTGATCCTGAAGATCCCTTTCCAACATTAGAGTAGATTTTTATTTTTGTATAGCTTCTTTTGTATGCGGGTATGTACCCAGCAATCTTTGTAATATTTGAATTTCGATGGAATAAAGATTATTTGCCAATCCCTTGCCTTGTTTATTTCACGCATATTCTGATTTAACTTAATTTCTTTAGTACTTAGATAAGTTAACTTTTCAACGTGGTAGATAATAAGTTAAAGTTTTGCGTCCTCTTTCATGATTGTGCGGATAAGACCGTCACTTGCACTTAGTATGATGGCTAAACTTTACCTATATCTGACCTGCGTGGAAGTTTTCCTCATCTTTTCCTTTGAAATTTTCTAAGTGTTTAGAATAAGTTAACCTTTGAACGTGGTAGATAATAGGTTGAAATTTTGCTTCCTCGTTCGTGATTGTGCGGGTAAGACCGTCACTTGCACTTAGTAGGATGGCTAAACTTTGCCTACATCTGACCTGCGTGGAGGTTTTCCTCATCCTTCTGTTAGAAATTTTCTAAGTATTTTGAATAAGTTAACCGTTCAACGAGCGGTTGTCAATAGGTTAGTTCAGTTTCCTCTATCATGATTTGTGCGGTTAGGACCGGCACTTTCATTTAGTGGGATGACCAAAGTTTACCTATGACTGACCTGCGTGAAGGTTTGCCGTTTTTTTGGGTTTATGCGGGTTTTGCCGCCTTCCCCACGCAACGACTTTCCACGTAATTATGCGGTGAATACCGGCATATCAGTGTTGAATAAATTAACCGTTCGATGCGCGGTTGTTAATAGGTAAGTGTTCAGTTTCCTCTATCATTATTCGTGCGGATAGACCGGCACTTTCATTTAGTGGGATGACTGAACTTTACCTTTAACTGACCTGCGTGAAGGTTTGCCGTTTTTTGGGTTTATGCGGGTTTTGCCGCCTTCCCCACGCAACGACTTTCTTTCACACTTATGTATGCGGTGAAGACCGGCATATCCGTGTGGAAAGTTCATAAGTATAAATGTAAGATCATCAGCATCGATGTTCTAAGGATAATCATTTCCATTAGAAGTGGCTCTGGGCCTTTTCTTTACAAATTTGGAATTGATCTACATGCAAACTGTGTAATTGAGCTCCCTTCCATGTTGTTGGGATGGGAGTGCCATCGAGCCGATATGCACCTGGTTCGGGATCTCGTTGTTTACGCAGTATGTAGTCTCCAACATTGAAGCTGCAATTTTATTCGTGTTTTCCCCAACTAAGGTTCTACACGCGTCAGCCTGCTCAGCGTTCGTTACGCCACGAGGTGCGCGAGCGTCCCATCTCTGACAAATGCTTCGACGATGTCCTTTACGTCTGTGCATTCTTCAGTGTTGTGGCCTTTTGTCCTGTGAAAGTCACAGTATTTGCTCCGATCAGCATTGTGACGATGTCGGATTATTGGAGCCTTTGGCCATGGGAGCTCCTCAGTGGCGAATATCTCGGTGACGCTTTTGGTGAGTGGCGTCCATCTTGAGTTCTGGTTCGACTGTACGTTATCCCTTCCGCCTAACCGATGTTGCAAGCCGGATGAGGTGTCAAAGTTTACCCTTGACTGCCAAATGCCTAGCTTCCGCTTTTTGTTTAGTCGGGCGGTAAGGACGTTGTCTTCTCTTGTTTTCTGGGTGTAGAGGTTTGTGCTCTGGGGGAGATCTCTACCCAGTTGCTTCTCCGTTTCCGCAAAGCGTTTAGCTGCTGTCATGATGGCATCCCATGTGGATGGCATGCCATCTCTACCCGTTAAGGTGCGGATGAGCTCTGGGTCGTTCGCGCCCTGGATGAAAGCAGCGCGAACAAGATCTTCGCTAATATTACCAAGACTTAGCTTCTTTGAGTTGAAGCGAGTGATGAAATCTGGCAAAGATTCATCTTCCTCTCGAATGCAATTGAGGATTGTCCATTGCTCTTCGGTATACTTTCTTTGTTGGCTGAAGTGTTGGCTAAACTTCTGTTGGAAGTCTGCCCAGTCGTAGATGTGGTTGACCGGTAGACGATCGAACCACGCTCTAGCTGGCCCAACAAGCGTCATTTGGAACATGTAACACCACGTAGGTTCCGTCCAATTACTGACGGTTGCCCCCGCTATGAATCTGTTTAAATGATCGTCTGGATCAGATATACCATCGTAAGTGCCGATGTTGGACATCTGTTTGGCACTTTTCGGGGCGATTGCTTCCGCAATGTCCCTTGCAAATTTGGACGTTCCCGCATTTGCCGCAGTTGGTCTAAATGCTTTGGAGAAGTCACGTGGGTTTCCACCCGCGTTTTTTGGTTTGAAGGTTTCTCCAAAATGCCTTATCGGTTGGGAGTCCGTTTCCTTACGCTTCCCTTTCGCCCTATGACGAGGGTTTGTGTCACTATCGGATTCCTCCGAATCATCGTCAAAGTACTCTACGAATTCATCAGCCTGTTGGAGTAAACGTAAGCGTTCATCCAACTCAGCTTGGAATTCTTTTTGACGTGCTTCCGCCCACGCTTTAACTTCATCGAGTGTTTGGCGGGGGAGCCTCGTTCGTTGTCTCTCTAACTGGGTATCGGTGAATCCCAGTGAGCGATTATTTACTGCACTTGCCCCAGCTTGGGTAACTGGGGTAGTGTTCGTAAAATTTACTGCACTTGCCCCGGCTTGGGTAACCGGGGTAGTGTTCGTAAAAACTGTGTAGTCGCCGGTATTCCCCCCAGTAGCTGGGGTTGTGGTTACCGGAGTTTTTTTAACCATCTTTCCAGAAGTTTGAAAAAACTGAAAAGAAATGAAGTTCTAGCTTTTATGCACGGATGGCGCCAATGAAGAAACACTAAGTGACCCCGGGCAGATTACGGATAATCTGGGGGTTAAGTAGATGTTTCCCACGAGGGGTTAGATCCGGCAAATATGGTTCTTCTGATAACCTGCAAAACAGACACCGTGAGCTCGTCACTGAGAAGGGGGGGGGTACCTCCTTGTGACCACCCTCCGGCGTGAGAATCAGACTAGATTGCTCTTGAATATAAGTGTATATTAAGAGATTGCTAGAGCAGATATCAGGTATAAGATATAAGATACAAGATAAGATGAGATGATCATACCATTTGGGGTATTTATAGCCGAAGGTAGGTTTCCAAGAGGGTATAGCCGGCTGAATAGTATTCCTGTTCTACCAACTGTGGCCTACGCACGTGCCATGCTGGTAGTTGGTGGGTAGGCAGCGGCTGACAGTGACCAGGCTATGCACGTGGTATGACAGGAGTTGGTGAGTAGGCAGCGGCTAATAGTGACATACAGTACAAGAGCATGTTGCTCGCCATACTGTTGTCAATGAGCTGTCGTATCTCTGGTCAGATCTTTTGCCCATACCTCGTCAGGTACAGTACAAAAGATCCTCCAGTATCGTACGGACTGGCTAATTTGGGCGGGAGTATTCCCCCTCCCGCCTTTGTGCGGGATTGTTCCCGGCTTTGCTCATTCCTTCAGGTGACTACTGAATTATTTTGAGAGCTAAGTGCCTTGTGCGTGTAGCCTTGCTGCGCGGGTGGCCTTCCCTGATGGCTTGTATCCGCAGCTGCGGGAACAGGCGGAGTACTTTGCCATTGGGAGGCATTTCCTGCGGGAACAGCTTGCGTACTGCGCGTAAGGACGTCACGTCTCTGAGCATGGTGGGTCCTGCGGATTCAGTTGGTTTCTGCGCAGACGTCTCTCTTCAAGGTGAGTCCTGCGGGTCCAACTGGGCTCTGCTGGGACCTACCTCTTCAGCTGTCTTCAAACCAATTCCGAATAACGCTCACGATTAGTTATATTTCCAGATTTATTATAACAGCTGTTCATCTTTTAGTTACAGATTTGTGGTTAGTAACATTCTAGATTTTTCAATGTTATTTTACAGATTGTTAAAGAAGTTGCTTTTCTTTTGTTTGAGTTTAAACTTTGGAATCTTACATGTATTTTTTATGTTGGAACAATTTTTTCGGATAGCGAAATCCAAAATTTCGGATATCCGAACTTTGGATATCCGAAATTTCGGATACGAATTCGGATAGTGAAATCCACTATCCGAAGTTGTCGGATATCCGAAACTCCGGATATCCGACTTTGAGCACCCCTAAAGAACACCCAAAAATCTCCTATTGGAGATGGTCTACGGTCACATCTCCTCACCCAACTTTCCTTGAATACTCTCAATATATAGTCAAAGTCTCTAAATTTTTAGTATTAAGTTGAAAACGTAGTTAAAAATTATTTGATCAAGTATAACATCTTGTCCGCCTATTAACAAATTGCATTCCTTAAGTAAACAACATCCACTAGATCACTTACAAAATCCCAAGCAAATAAGTAAATTTTGTGTAATTTAAGAGTAACTAAATATATTAACGCCATTCCAGAAATAAGTAAATATATTAACGTAGAGAAGATCTATTACATACCAAAAGATTTGTATATATATCACATCCAATCAAATTTCACCACAAATGCTTGGGCGTTACTTTGGGGAGTGTGGATATTGCTAGCTTGATCATGATAAGACATCCGTACTGGTGGAGAGGTGACGTCCAGAAATACACGCATTAAATGGTGTGGAGGGGCGCGAGAGGGGGCGCGAGCGGTTTTTTTTTTTTTTTTTATAAATGTATTACCCAACGAATCCGGAATTTCTCAAAAACTCAATCGGAATCCGGTCAAAACCTCAACGAATCCGGTCTTCAAAAACTCAATCGGAATCCGGTCAAAACCGGAATTTCTCAACCCGGAATCCGGTCAAAACCATGGCACCTTCACTCTCTCTCCTCCTCCTCACCACCACCGTAACCTCCACCGGAATCCGGTCAAAACCATGGCACCTTCACTCTCTCTCCTCCTCCTCACCACCACCGTAACCTCCACCGGAATCCGGTCAAAACCATGGCACCTTCACTCTCTCTCCTCCTCCTCACCACCACCGTAACCTCCACCACCATCGGCGTCACCTACACTCGGTGGTTGAATTGAAGCTTTTCTGCACGAATATATATATATATATATATATATATATATATATATATATATATGCTGAAACATTCCCAAGACACCCAGCTTAAACCCCAACGGCTCTATTTTGCATCCCAAGACACCCCTCACGCTCAACCTGTCCCGCGAGCCTCCTGGCGCCAGCCTCGTTTTCCGCTCTCGCGCCCCTCTCGCGCCCCTCTAGCGCCCCGGTGGTGTGGCTCTCGCGCCCCGGGGCGCGAGCGAACTCCCTCTCGCGTCCTGACTAGCGCTCCGCACCCCTCAGCCTTATTGACAAGAGCATAGTAAATCAACAAGACGTACAAATTTTCTGGGGTTCACACCGGTGATAGACGTGACAACCACTTAGAAAACACCCTAATAGAATACCATTTATAAAAAGAAAATTCATACAAAAATACAAATTACAAAAAAAAAGCATAGTAGTATTAAATTACTATAAAACCAAAGACTAATTTGAATCAATTACGAGTCACTGCTATTAAAAAATGGCCCGCATCATGTCCTTAAACTCGGAAAAATCAACGCGTCCGTCGTGATTCACATCAACCGACGAAATCATCATCTTGACACTCCCCATCTCATTCGCCTCCGTAAACCCAAGCTTCCCGAGCACCTTCTGCAGCTCCATCGCCGATATAAACCCATCACCATTCTCATCAAACACCTTAAACGCCTCCGTGAGATCCGCCTCCTCCCGGTCCTCTTTATTGCATTCTACATCTTCCTCCAGACCTTCAAACAACAACATGTCGTTAATAGATCTATGCAACTTCACGAAATCATCGTACGTCAACCCGGCGTTGCCAGGTCGGACGTAGGATTTGATTATGGTGTCGAGATCGGAGGTGTTGGAGTCGAGGCCCAGGAGGGTCAAGGCGCGTGTGATCTCGTCGAGGGTGATGAGGCAGTCGTGGTTGGAGTCGAATAAGTCGAAGACGCGGCGGAGGCGGACGGAGTTGAGGCTGGGAGAACGGAGGTGGAAGGACTTGCTGCTAGTGATGGATTTGATGGGCTTGATTGGTGATTCCATAGATATATATGGTTTGCAATGGATGAAATATGGTTGAGATGAAGGATGGATGGTATATAAAACTAAAAAAACTAAAAAAATGGTTGTGTTGCGTGTGAAGCCAAGTCTAGATGTATAATAAAATTAAAGGGAGGAGAGAGGTGAAGTTGAATATTATTATGAGAAAAGTGTGAATGTCGACGTTATATGAGTGTGATTTGCGTATTCTTAGAGAATCTCAATAATTCATTTTCGAAAAAAAATAGAGAAAACAACGAAAGTTATAGAAAATTATGTTTTATTGAACATGTTCCCATAAGGTGAATGGGATACATATGATTTATCACCCTCCCCTACATGCTATGAATGCGTATGGGATGCACATTATTTTATCCTCCTCCTCGTCATCATTCAGATGCTATGAATATGTATCAGCCTCCTTTTTTTACATGAATATGTGTGGATGCGTATGATTTTATCACACTACTACATAAATAAGTATTATTGACGGCTAGTTAATAATGGACGATATACTATGAATCACCGACCAAATAGAAAATAAGGTAAAAAGAAAGTATTTGTGGGTAACCTGTCGTTGATTACCGACGAATACCACAACCTCGAAAAAAAATATATTTGTAGCATCCTGAAACTTTTAATCTATTTTTTGATGAAAAGTGTTTGTTGTGTAATTGTTTTTTGGTGTATTGTTGGCTTGTTGCATCACTTGTTAGCTTCTCGATAGTATGGAAAGTTGCAGCTAAAGTTTAACAGTTCGTCAAAATAAACATTTTCTCAATGTTCAAGAATATTTGATAAATCTCCACCGAGTTTTAACTTAACTTGTCTTATAGGGAAGTGAATATTTGGACTAAAGACTACAAGGTTATCTCAAGTTTGAATTCGATTCCAATCGGTTTTTACCGTAGTGGGCCTTCGAATGACACGTTTTATCTGAGATAGGAGATGGTTGACTTGAGTTACCCAGAGTAGCCGGACTTTATTCGTTTATTGTTTAAAAAGGAAATTAATAAATAAATAGCAGTCAAAGAAACATATTGGATTGGACATGACTCATGTGATGCCATTGATTGGGAACCATAAATATTTAAAGGAAGGAGCAACGCCACCGACCCGCCGTCTGCCATCGTTTGGGGCCTTTTGGCTGTATTCCTTTGACCCAACCGTGTTATACTTGTTCTTCAAAGGCAAACTTTTCTAGAATATCTTATATTTAATATCTACAACTTTTAGGGTGAAGGGGTCATAATCGGCAATTGCAATCGGATAGTGAAATCAGTAAATGATTTTGGGTTCGTGAACCTGAGTTGTTTGCTGAAAAGGACAGTTGAAATACGGTAATTTATCCGATGAATTGAGGTTCAAAAAGTAATAATAAAATTGGCACTATAAATTTAACCGTCTTTTTTGATTATTTTGCTTAAAGAATATAAACTATTTTCTACTCTTCTACCTCCAACTAAATGAATAATAATAATAAAGGCCACACGTGACGTGAAGAGGAGTAGGGGGTGGGGTTGTGGTGGGGGTGGTCACTGGTCTCATGCAAGGGGTAGGGATGCCATGTAGGACCAGTGGAGGGAAAAGCCTAGTATATATCGCTTTAGAGATTAGTTAGACGGATTAGTGACCAGGTAGTAACAGTAAGCACAATTAATCATGATAGCGAATTTCTTTTGTTTGGAACACGATGACTCTTGATTTGATTGAGAAAACAAAATATGAGAAGTTTCATTATCCTCGTTATAATTTGGAACGTACATATATACAAAGAGAAACAAGATCTAAAGTGCTAAACTAACCGACTAACTTGTAACTTACTAATAATTAACGGTCAACGTTAACACTACACTAACACCCCCCCCCCCCCCCCCCCCCCTCAAGTTGGTGGTTGTGAAATCCCCAACTTAGATAGCAGAAGACTATGATGAGAAGGATGAAGACTTTTAGTCAAAGGATCAGCAAGTTGTTCATGTGAAGGAGTATGTGACAAAGTAATCAACCCATCGTGTAATTTTTCACGAACAAAATGACAATCCAGGTCGATATGCTTAGTTCTTTTGTGAAAAACTGGATTTTTAGCAATGTGAATCGCAGCTTGACTATCGCATTTAACCGGAACCGGAGTAACGTTTGGAACATTAAATTCGTGAACAAGCCGTGTAAGCCAAGCAAGTTCTCCAGTCACACGCCGCAAAGATCTATATTCCGCTTCAGCAGAGCTTAAAGAAACAGTCGGTTGCTTTTTAGATTTCCACGAGACAGGACTTCCGCCAAGAGAAATATAGTAACCACTGACCGAACGTCAAGTATTTGGGCAAGAGGCCCAGTCCGAATCACAATGAGCAGTAAGAGAAAAATCAGGGGTGTTATTAAAGAATAACCCTTGAGATATAGTACCATGAATGTAAGCTAATGTGTGTAAGGCAGCATCCCAATGAGGTTGTCTTGGATCTTGCATGAATTGACTAAGAAATTGCACAGCAAAAGCCAAATCAGGGTGAGTGTAAGTAAGATAATTCATTTTCCCAATCAACCTCCGATATTGCAAAGGGTCTGAACAAAGTTCTCCAACACCAGCTTTAAGCTGCAAATTCGTTGGTAGTGGAGAAGAGACAGGAGTACCAGATAGCAACTGAAATTCATTAACTAGATCAGTAGCAAACTTTCTTTGGGTCATAATAACTCCATGAGAATCAGGTAAAATTTCTATACCCAAAAAATAGTTGAGATGACCAAGATCCTTAATCTTGAAAGTAGCATCAAGAAAAGATTTTAAAACTTGTATTTCAGGAAGATGATTGCCTGTTACAAGAATATCATCTACATAAACCGCTACATAGACCACAGAATCACCCATTTTCTTGAAAAATAAAGAATAATCATAGGATGACCGAATGTAACCCTTTGATTTTAAAGCATCAGAAAGTTTACCATACCACTGTCTAGAGGCTTGTTTAAGTCCATAAAGAGACTTTTTAAGCTTAAGACACTGACCAAAAGGTAAAGACATGCCAAGAGGTGCATGCATATAGATATCCTCATCAAGATCACCATGTAAGAACACATTATTAACGTCAAGTGAAACAAATCCCATTTCAGTTTTGTGGCTATAGCAATAAGACTGCGAATAGTGGTCATTTTAATGACAGGCGAAAAAGTTTCATTGTAATCGATGCCAGCTTATTGAGTATCTCCTCGAACTACTAAACGGGCTTTGCACCGTTCAACTGTACCATCAGCAAGATACTTAATTTTGTAGACCCATTTACACTTTATAGGCTTCTTACTAGTAGGAAGAGAAACAATATCTCGGGTGTGATTAGCTGTAAGAGCATCAAATTCTTTTGCCATTGCATCCTGCCATGCAGGGTGCCCTGCAGCCTTTTGATAGGATGTAGGTTCATGAAGTAGGTTAACGGCAGCATCAAGACATTGGGTGGACATAGATAGACTATGAAAAGGCAAAGAAGTAGAAGAATAACAAAAATTGGTAATAGTATGATGACAAGAATCAACATCAATAAGAACATGATTACAAACATATTCTTGCAAATAAGATGGTGGGATATGAGTTCTAGAGGAACGACGAAGAACCGGAGGAGGAGGAGGAACATCAGAAGAAAATTGGGTAGTAGATGGAATAGAATCAAAAGTTGGAATTGAAGTAGTAGAAGGAATGGAATCGGGAGGAAGAGTGAAAGAAACATCAGGAACAAAAAGAGAAAAATTATCAAAAGAAGGAAAAATAGAAGATGAAAAAGTAAGAGAAACAGACGGGAAAATATGTTAAAAAAAATGACATCTCTAGACACAAAAATGTGATGTGTATTAAGATTGTAGAGTTTATATCCTTTCTTACCATAAGGATAACCAATAAAGATATAAGGCAAAGCTCGAGACTGAAATTTGTCTCTATCACGAGTAAGAGTAGAAGCATAACAAAGACATCCAAAACTTCTCAAATGATGATAGGAAGGTGATTTCCCAAAAAGTAATTCATGAGGAGTTTTCCCATTAAGAAGAGTTGTTGGAAAAATGTTAATAAGATGAGTGGCAGTCAAAAGACAATCTCCCCAAAACTTAATTGGTAATTTAGATTGGAAAAGTAAAGCCCGGGCAGTTTCAAGAAGATGTTGTGTTTGCGCTCAACAACACCATTTTGTTGAGGGACACCAACACAAATTGTTTGATGAATAATGCCTTTGTTAAGAAGATAAGCACGTTGTCTAGTACCTGAACCAAGTTCAAATGCATTGTCTGAATGTATACACTTAATCTTAGTATTGAATTGCATTTCAACCATTTCAACAAATCCTTGAAGAACATCAAAAGCATTACTTTTAGTGGACAACATATGTGTCCAAGTGGTACAACTGTAGTCATATACAATGGTAAGAAAATATTTATAGCCATTATAAGTGGGAACAGAATATGGTCCCCAAGTATCAACATGAATCAAATCAAATGCATGTGACATGGATCTATGACTGTGAGAAAAAGGTAAACGATGTTGCCTAGATTTTGGATAGATCTCACATTGTTTAATATGATTCACATGTGTATTAGAAAAGAAATGTAATTATTTGACTTTATACAATGGTAAATGACCAAGTCTTTGATGCCATGTAATACTAGTGACAACAGAATTACAAGAAGATTGAGAAAAAGAAATACAATTATTCAAAGATAGACAAGGTAAAGATGGATGCAGTAGATACAACCCATGAAGAAGTTCACCAAGGACCAGTGGCTTCTTCATTTAGGGGTCTTGCAAGACACAAGAAGTTTTAGTGAAATAAACTATGCCACTTGTATCATCACAAAGCTTGGGAACAGACAAGAGATTGTGTTTAAATTGTGGAACAAGAAGAACATTTTTGAGAGAGAGATTTGAATTTAGAATACAAGTTCCATATTTGTGAACTTTTATAGCATGTCCATTTGGAAGACCGATGTATATCGGTTGAAAAAGAGATTGTATATTAGTCAAAAGACTTTCATCATTACACATATGATCAGTGGCACCCGTGTCAATGATCCATTTTGTAGTTAAAATGGAAGAGTTGCAACCCATTATACCTGCAAAGTTGGCATGACTAAGTTTAGAAGTATTGAAAGCAGCATCCCCATTTTCAGATTTCTCAGAATATGACTTTTGTAAAAGCTGCAGTAAATCACCAATTTGTTCAGAAGTTAAACCAAGTGGTGCTTGTTCTTTTTGTTCAGTCACATCAGCTTCACCAGAAGCATTGTTTGCAGAAAACCTTTTGGTCTTTGTGAACTTGAAATCCTTTGGAAAACCAACAAGACTGTAGCATTTGTTTGATGTATGACTAGACTTCTTACAACGAGTACAGAACTCTGATTTCTTGTTTTCAAACCTTGAGTAGGAGTTTCGAGAATTGGCATTCATTGATGAAGATTCGGTAGAAAAAATATTGGTAGAATGTATTTCTTGTTGATTCTCATCTTGAATAATGTCACACCCCGACCAATGAGGCGGAAACGTCGAGGCGCGACATGATTGCTCATTGCACAATGACACTATAAAGTTAGAATATTTAAACAACTCATTTAAATCCATATCATCATAAATAACACAACAATTGTTCATACAAAATGCCAAATAGATAGATAAACAAATAACTTGTTCTTTTATTTTCTAATATCCTAAAGCCAAGATAATAAGTTTCTTCAAGTAATCTAATCAAGCTAACATCAAACCTGTAACATTGCATAAAATAGAGTTTGTCAACACGAAGGTTGGTGAGCAATTTTCATAGTTTTGGACAATAAGTATATAGTATGAAATCCACAACTAGTATATGAAAACAATAAATAATAGCAACAATTTAGATAAATGAAACCATCAATAAGAATACATTGACGAACTGTCAATAAGAATACATTGACGACAATAATGAAATCGTCAATAAGAATACATTGACGAACCGTCAATAAGAATACATTGACGACAATAATGAAATCGTCAATAAGAATACATTAACGACAACTTTCTATATGGGGATACCATATATACTCGGAATTAACGTATGATCATACTTTGATGAGGCTACCCGCCTTAGCATTCAAGAGGCTACCCGCCTTAGCATTCAAGAATTTTCACATAATCATGTAAAGCATATAACACCAAATCGAGCATTTATTTAAGTAAACATATACAATACGTGTTGTGGTTTAAGACTCAAGTATAAATCATTTGAATTTGAATAAGTATGCAATGCCACCCCCAAAACGAAAGATGGAAAACGGGGGATGAATAAGTACTCACATTAACAAGTAACTTGAAAGATAGTGTCGTGAATAATCGGAGAGATCGGTTTAACGAGCAAGACCTATATTAAACGGGTCTTGTGTTAGTAGGTAGTCTTGGAAGGGTTTAAAATAAAATACATGAAAAATAAAGTAAATAAATAAAGTTTAGGATTTAAAATGTAAATATTTGAGAATTTAAAGAAACGAGTTTTGTAAAATAAGTTTACTCGAAACCGGGTCTCGGTATTCTATTCATTAGTTTTTTTCTTTTTTTACTCAACCTATGTTAAGTAATAATGTGGGTTAAAATGCGATATTGCAAAACCTTTGGTTATAAGAATACCAAAACGAGGTTTAAACGAGTGTTCGGGTTTGTCGGTTCGAGACTTGATAATTGACCAAGCTCACAGTTAACTTCCCAAAATAATAAATGTTATGAGATAACTCAATAAAATCAAAATAGACTTAACCAAGTATGTAGTTCTATTGTGAAGAACCTTAACGTTCGTTAAGCGAGTATACGACCTTATCGGTTCGAACTTGTTATAAGATCAAGTTGGTTACCGACATGCCAAGTATGTTTAGAAATTAACTAAAATTGATTTAAAATATAATCTTGAAGAAAAATATGAGTTTTTGTGGCTAAAAACACACTTGTGTGTCTTAAGCGAGTGAACTCGGTTTAGTTCGGTTTTTGGTTCGGTCCTTGACTCAGAATAAAACCGAGAATGGTTACCACATACCCAATTACCATGGAACTTGTAAAATAACTTATAAATAATAATACTCAAGTTTTACATTCAAAAAGTTAACAATAAAGCTTTTAAACAAAAGTTCGGTTTTTGGTTCGGTCCTTGACTCGGAATAAGACCGAGGATGGTTACCACATACCCAATTACCATGGAACTTGTAAAATAACTTATAAATAATAATACTCAAGTTTTACATTCAAAAAGTTAATAATAATGCTTTTAAACAAAAGTTCAGTTTTTGGTTCGGTTCTCAACTCGGGATGAAACCGAGGCTAGTCACCACATACCCAATACCATGGAACTTGATAAATATGAAAAATAAACTAAAATATGTAGAATTTAAGCAAGTATAACAAGTTATATGGTTAGATTTTTTAAATATATAAGCAAGGACTACAAAGTCCTCCATGTAACCTTGCCTTACTAGTCCGACATTTCAACCGGCCGAGACCGGAGAAATGAAAGACCGAAGGTAAACAAGGAGTGTATATTATATATATGTTGTAACATCAAGCTTTAAGTATTGAGAAGTTAGTTAAAATGAAAGATTAGCTTATGAAGAACAACCTTAGAATTCAAGAATTTGAGAGAGAAATGAAGAAATAAGCAAGCACAAATGAAAAAGATGGGTGTGTATATATAGGGTAAGTTGAATGGGTCTTTCATAAAGGGTGTTTCATGATAATGGGTTGGTTATAAACCCAAGAAAGCACAAACTACAAATGGGTCATTCAAGTCTCCATTTTGGTAGTTTTAGTCCCTGGAGTTCGTTTTGAGCGTTTTCGGGGAATTTTAAGAACCGAAAAGGGTGTTTTTTTTATCCGACAACTATAAAACAAATATTTAACATGCAATTCATCATTTTGATAATATCGAAAGGTTCGGGATACAAAACGGGTCGGGTTTACATTAAGAATACAAGTATAAAATAACCCGAAATTGACAAATGTCACAAATAAGGATTGCATAAGCTTCACTAATTGAAGGAAGAGGTTTTATCATGAGAATATTACCTCTAATACTATCATAACTGGAATTCAAACCCATAAGAAACTGCACTAAGCGTTGATCCTCTTCACGTTTAGCAAGAAGATGAGAAACACCACACGAACACGGAGGAATAGAATTCAACGCGTTTAGTTCATCCCAAAGAGCTTTGACTTTGGTAAAATAAGTGGCGATATCACCACTACCTTGTGAAATTGCACAAATACTCTTTTGTAACTGATACAATTTAGCACCATTCTCTTGTCCATATCTATCATTCAGTTCAACCCACAGATTATGTGCAGTTTCAGTAGACAAAACGCTAGCAGATATATCTCCAGACAAAGTATTGATAATCCAAGATATTACCATGTCGTTACATCTCTGCCATTAAGCAAGAAAGGAAGGATTAGTCGGTCTGATTGAAATTCCATTAACGAAGGACAATTTGTTCTTCGCTGAGAGTGCAATGGTCATAGCACGTTTCCAGGCACCAAAACCTGTTCCATCAAATGATTTTGAGACTAAAATCATTCACGGATGATTTGAAGGATGAAGATATAAAGAATTTGAAGAATCAAGAGTTAGGGCACTGGATGTGTTGCTCGATTTAGACATGATTTATGAGAACAAGATTGAAGTTGATAGAATAGATGTTTAATTGAGAAGAAAAGTAATGAGAAACGAACAGAAGCTGAGTGAATTGAATTGAAAACGACGATCAATTTGATCGGAGAAGACGATCAGAAAAAATGAACAGCCGGAAAATGAACGGAATTGCAACGGAAAACGAACAGAAACGGTTAGAGCTAGTTTAGCTCTGATACCATCTTGATTTGATTGAGAAAACAAAATATGAGAAGTTTCATTATCCTCATTATGATCTGGAACGTACATATATACAAAGAGAAACAAGATCTAAAGTGCTAAACTAACCGACTAACTTGTAACTTACTAATAATTAACAGTCAACTAACTACATAAACAGTCAACGTTAACACTACACTAACAATGACAAAGTATCCTAAACCACAAGCATCCATGAGTATGGCATGTTACAAGCCCAAAACCAATCAATTCTGGAAAATACAAACAATCCAATTCATCAATTGCCAACTTTGTTTGCAAGTCGATAGTAAGATACAATCATTCTTGAAGCTTGTCCATAACTCATACGATTGTTCCATGTCTAGGCCATATCATCGACCATGGAGGTTCTATTTCAATAAGATTGCATGCATTGGTTTATTTTTGTAGAGAGTTGCACCATAGACTGACCCTGAGGTGGTTGTTTTTCATTATACTTTTTATTGCTCAATCGGGCTTGATCTAAGGAAATCAGAAGAAAACTTTATAAACATACAACTATCTTTGAATAGCATTTAACCGGCCTATTTTAGATTTTAACATAATAATAATGGGCATTTATAGGTTTTTCTAATGAAAATTACGTCTTATTGATAGATCTTAATTATTCACTAGATAAAGAGAAAAAAAATGTTAAAAGAAATATGTTGCACCGTTGGTGAAAAACTCAAAAACAATCTAACCGCCCGACCGGACAATGAATTCTTCAAAAAAAATAATAATAATTGGATTTTGAAGCCTGAGTTTTCGTCTTGTTTATTTTTTTGGTATCTTCTGAAAACCGAGTTTTAGGCCTTTTTTTTTCAAACCAGCCTGGTTCGGCATACATGAGCCTGGGACTCTGGGAGTACAATTTCAGTGAAGTGATTCAAATTTGAAGTTTGGTGGAATGGTGCTTAACCACATGAGCCCATTTGAGATACGTGGGGTTTTCAGAAGTGAACCAAGTCTAAG
This sequence comes from Bidens hawaiensis, assembly GCF_021521415.1. Classification (NCBI taxonomy): domain Eukaryota; kingdom Viridiplantae; phylum Streptophyta; class Magnoliopsida; order Asterales; family Asteraceae; genus Bidens; species Bidens hawaiensis. The sequence continues at coordinate 462,188 of NW_027492217.1, forward strand.
CAAATGATCCTGACATTCTAAAGCCTAGCCATTAAATTTGGTGGTATATCATTTTGTATTATTTACATTGAATTTAATGTAAATATTGATTTTATTTCTTGTTTTATACCTTTATTATAGAGAAAATTATAATTTGTGTCCATGTGCTTTATGGGTGAGGGCATTATTCACGTCTCGTTTCTTAAATTGAGTGATATGTGCCATCGTAGTTTTAGGGTGGGCACAGTTTGCATCCTGCCGTCATGACTCCGTCCTACTTTGTGTTGTAATGACTATTATATCTGATGAACAATTCATACTCATATGCAAACGAGAAAAAGTATTTCTTATGTTTAATGTATATTTTGATTCACATTGGTCAACAACTAGATTCAATTACATTAAAATAACTACTAATAATTAAATAAATAAAAGGGATTTTTACATATTTTCTCTTTCTAAACTTTGAAATTACATATTTCTCCAAGGTACAAATTTTTAATACAAAATGTACAATGCTCTTTAAGCATGGTTTGATGAAATATGTAATTTCAAAGTTTAGGAAGGGGAAATATGTAAATGCCAAATGTTGACATCGAGAAGTAGGGATGAGAAAATGGTATGGCACCGAACCGATGCACCCATTCTGTACCCGTTTCATCAAAAGTTTGAGCCCCCTGGCATGAAAAATGCTATACATATTCAGCCCCCCCCCCCCCCCCCCGGGCGGTGTTTACGTCCAAGTTTCGCCACTTGTGCGACAATTGGAAACCGAACTTCAATTTGAAGGGAGCGGATCGAAGAATGGAACTGTTGAACGCCGATTAGGGTACGGGTCAGTGTGTTTTGTTAATTGAATTAAAATTTTTGAATTAAATTTATTATAGATAAAATTAGTTAGATAAGTGTGTTTTACCCAACATTACTTAACAACTCTAACCTATAGTTCAATAATCAAAGATTACACATTTATAGTTGAATCACGTAATCTAATAACGCAATGGAGTTGTTTTCAACTTTGGCAAGTTCGATAGTTCGATTCCCATTTTACCTTCCAAAAGTATGTTACACTCCATCTAATCTAGTCTATGTTCAAAACGCCAAAATTCCTCTCTTTCCTTCAATTACAAATAAAGAGACGGGGCACTCCCTTCAATTACAATTAAGGGAGTCGCCCCCTAAAAAATTAAAGGTCCAAACATTCTTTCAGAAGCAGTGGAAGCCGTCCTTAAGATAGAGAACATAAGAACCAAGGAAGCAACCCGCAAGTGGAAGAATAGAAAAGAGGAATGACTTCACATCTTTGGAGGAAAAACAATTATACCAATATACTTCCAGAAGCTTGCCAAAATATTCTCTGATAGTAACATATACCTCCTTTATGGAGAGCACGTGAGGGCACAACCAATTGAGAGAAGCCAGCTAGACGTCCCTTAACGGCCTAGCACATGGCCAGCTATCATCTTCTATCAAACTAAGCCACGTGTCCATTCAGGTGAAAGGAAGAACCTTCTGAATAGTGACAACTCCACCAATAATATTCCCTCCCATCGGCTATAAGTACTCTCTCAATCATCATGAGGTACTCATTGACAATTCCCATATTACATCAATCACTTAAGTACTTTTTCTCTCTTAAAGAACGGTACTTATTTTGACGATAGGGGGTGGTTACGGGAAAACCCATCATCTTGTCCTTCTCGTAATGAGCTCACGGTAGTTTGTTTTGCAAGATACTAATCCGGATCTAGCTTCATTCTTGGCTCATATTAACCTAGACTCACCCATTAACCCTTACCAGGGAGAAGTGTAGATCTAACCCTAATACGGTTCGGATATGTGTTTCTTCAAAAATGTAATTTTATCTTTTAAAATAATAATAGTAATAATACCATACAATAGGTAAATTATACATAAATAATTTATGCATGCTGACTGAGGCAGTTGCTTTCTGTTTTGACTATTTCATATATTAGTATATTGGGTTATAAATTTATATATTACATTGGTTAAATAATAAAAATGATATAATTTATAAATCTACAAATGCTTATTATAAAAACAACATAATTCGATGACATTACATTGGTTTATAATAAAAGAAATGATTAATTTATAAAAATATTTAATGAACAAATTTAGCATTTTTTTCTTATAATTTTTTTAATAAGAAATAACTATATATATATATATTATTAACATTTAATTGGATATAGAGATGGGAACAAAACATTATAAAAACATGTAATCTATTCAAGATAAAGACAGTAAAAAGAAGTTTTACTAAACGTGGTAAGACTGCTACTCTTTTATTACGTAGTATAGAGTTAAAATATAGCATGCAAAATAAAATTATAGATACAGGCATCATAAATAATTAGGTAAACACACACAATTCATGGTAGACATCAAGACTATCAAAGTCTTGTTTTATTGATGGACTCACAACTATTGACCCACTTTGATATATAGACTTTGGGAGTCCGGGTCTAATCTACAACATGGAATATGAGGATTACGGCCATCACAATTTGTTCATAAATGCCAAGCCTTCATCTAGAAGCACTTATAAACTATGTACGCATTTATTTAATTTATATAAAATATGAAGAACAAAAAGGATTATTTCCGCTACGATTGATCGACGACAAAAAATTGTAATAACTATCAAACAAAATGTTGTATAGAGAAAGGATCAAAATGAAAATGTTTTTCGCTTACTACTGAAACTGTTATTTTGCATAAACTACAAGGACTATCTGTGTAATTAACTCGAAAGATATAAACGATGTTGAACACACAAAATGAGGCATATAGATGAATACATAAAAATATAACTGAACGAGTTTCATGACATTACTATGTTATGCTACATGTCATGTACTCGTATTTTGAAAGTCCACCCGAGTCGACACCTTGAGGGAATCTTCACTTTTGATCTCTAGGTAACTTTCACCTAACGTATGCACCAAACAAATTTATTAATGCCAGGCCAAGCTATATACATTTTATAATAAACAATTAGCAACACTAAAGATAATAAAACCTCTTTACCCACACTGTTGTAAAATAAGAAAGTACTGTTCAGGGCGTGTTCGTTTAACAAACTGAAATGGAATTAGAATTGGAATTTGCATAGGATTATTAAAAAAGAAGGCGAAGTGGAAATAAATAATCCCAACTTTTATGTATTGGCCGATAATAATCCCAACTTTAAAAATCACTACCAGCGGTCCCAACTTTCAACTATTTTTGTCTCAATGGTCCTCCGTTGAAAAACACTTAATGCCGTTACGTTTTTTCCCGAGTTTCAAACCGATGTTTTAGGGCTTTTGATCGAAAGAACGATACGAGTCAACCGATGTAAAATTTATCTCGAAACGATAATTCAAATGACTTGATTTTTGTTAATTGGAAATTCAAACACCCGAATTTAAATATTGTTTCATCGCTTGGATCACCGTTTCGAGATAAGTTTACATCGGTTGACTCGTTTCGTTCTTTCGATCGAAAGCCCTAAAACATCGGTTATAAACTAGGGAAAAAAGGTAACGGCGTTAAGTGCTTTTTAACGGAGGAACATTGAGACAAAAATAGTTGAAAGTTGGGACCGATGGTACTGATTTTTAAAGTTGGGATTATTATCGACCAATACACAAAAGTTGGGATTATTTATTTTCAATTTTCCTAAAAAGAATTGGATTTGGAATCCGAACGTTACAATGGGAATTGGATTTGGAAGGCATTGAAATCCAATTCTGCAACACCCCGGCTTAAGCTGAAACGCCCGAGTGTGACGTACAGATTGCTCAAACACACGTGGCACTATTAAGTGACCATAATAACATTAATTCGTTTAATAAGTCAAGTAACACAAGTTCGAAAGTAACAATACAAGTTCAAACCAAAACATAACCATAACAATAGTTCTTTTATTGAAATACCCTAAGTAATCTAAGTGTCTTCAATACTTCAACCTCTAATCACGGTACCTGTAACATATGTATAAAATATGGTCAGCTATAAATATAGCTGGTGAGTTTCCACAGTTTAAATACGTACATAAAAACCATACAATTCATAGACATGTGACAAACGAGCAAGTAAGTCCTTTCCAGTTGGTACAACCAACGTACTTGGATAATCGCGCAAGTAAGGTCCTTTCCAATTGGTAACAACCAACGTACTTGGATAATGAGGCCCTTTTCCACTCGATACAAATGGACCAGAGTGCAAAGGGGGGCGTATGATCATACTTAATGAGGCTTCCCAATCGTGCAAGTAATATTCGTGCAAGTAATACAAGTAACACACAAGTCCATATACGAATTGTAGTTTTGGTAATAGAAGAAATAATACTTGAATTTTTATAAGGATACATATGCTACCCCAAAACATTAAAACATTAAAAAAGGGTGGTGAAAAACTCACCTTAGTAATTGAAGTGAAAAAAAGAATAAGAATAACTTGAAGGCGTCAAAGGAACCGAAGCAATCAATTCGTACGAACTATAAATAAGAATAAACATGACTTTAACGACTATTCTAGCGGGATTTTATGGTGACTAATTGTATGAATAACTTTAAAAGTTAGTTATTATTTTATTATAATTTATTACTAACTCTATAGCTCTTAGATTATTTTATTATTATTTAAGCTTTACGAAAGGTTGGTTGTTAATGTTAATTACGCACTTTAATGGCACGAAAACGAAGTTTAAACATTCGAAATACTTGAACTATTGATTATAAGTCGTAATTATAATTAATGCTTTAACGAAACGATTTTTAGAAAATTAAAGTTTACTTTACGTTTATTAAAAGATTTTTAATAACGACTTATGAAAACGAGAAACTTGATTTTTAAATGTAAAATGGTAAGATATCTTTATAGTTAATTTACATAATTTTTATTTAACTTAAAAAGGTTTTTAAAATTTTATTTTGATTTTTAATGATTAAAAAGGATTTATTAATTAGGTGAAAAATTAAATAAAAGGAATATGACTGACCCGGGTTTTGAACCCGGGTCTTGAGGTTTACATGTGCAGTGTGTAACCAGTTGAGCTAGGATGAATATTCGTTTATGCTTGGTTTCCCTTGTTTAAATATAATAACAGTTTCTAATAATTTTGGTTAAATAATAATAATAATAACATGTTATAGTCACAAAAAAGGAAGGAAGGCATGCTTGACCCGGGTTTCGAACCCGGGTCTGATGTTTGTTATCCATACGCGTTAACCAGTTGAGCTGAGTTTACATTCATTGAAAACATAAGAATATATATATATATACTATACTTCAGGTTCATCTTCTTCAAGAAGAACCCTAGAATTTCAATTGGTGATTCTGTTCCATGTTTGCTCAATTAAGTTTAGGGGTTTTGTTTGTTGGTTCATCAACACTAAAACGCATATAATAATTACCTTATAATGTATCGTTTTGGTCAAAACCCGGTTGCCGGAAAATAAATTAAAGAATCTCCCAATTATGGAAAATCTGTGTATTAGAGGGGGGTTGGAGAGGATGAGCAAGTTGTGACGAAGGTTTGGGTTCTATTTATACTACGGGGTGGAGCGTATACGCGTTAATTCGTTGATTTGATTATCCAGATTTTCCGGCGAGGATCACGGGTATTAATCGCGATTTATAGGTTGTTATACGATAATTAAATAGGTTGTTAGGGTGTATTTACGAAGATAATTGAGTTTTATATAATTTATTTTATATAAAAAAAAGTCTTAAAGGAAGGTTGGAGGCGGCCGGAGCCGTTTTTCCGGTGGCCGGAAAACCGGGCCGGAAAAACGAGGAAGAGAGGGGGGGGGGGGCTAGGGTTGGGTATTTTAATAATATAATTTGAATTATTTTCATTTCTGGTCCCTCAAGTTTCATAACCTTTTAAATGAAATTTTAAATTCTTTTAAGTTAAAATAAGTTTTCAAATTTTACACTTTTAACCCTAAACTAAATAATCGAATTAAATAGTGTTCGGTTTTGGATTATTTTACGTTATGATTTTTTTATTATTATTTTTTCTATTAAGATAAAACTTCTTAAAAAAATAATAATAATAAATTTATAACTCAAACTATAAATCGAAAACAAAAAAGTACAAAAACTAAAATGTTTTATTCGTTGTCCTCGTTCAAAAAAAAAAACTCGAGAAAATATTTCAATGAATTTCCTTGAAATCCTCCATATTTTGGAAGGATTTGGAATCCCTTTATTTAAAGGAATTTGAAGTAATTTAATTCCAATTCAAATTCTAATTCTTTGAACTGAACACACCAAAATGATAAGATTCAAATTCCAACGAAACGAACACGCCATGTCATGGGATTTTAATTCCAATTCCTTTGAAATCAAACGAATTTTGTGAAACGAACGCGATCTTAGTATTTACGAATTCCTTTGAAATCCCATGGGATTTTAATTCCAATTCCTTTGAAATTCCCTGATGGCTTTCCTCATCACGATTGAAGACTTATAGATGACGATGCGCGGCGAGTCTTCTCGAGTAATACCCGGATGTAGAGTATTGTGTTTTTATAGTTTTCTCATGTTTTAAAAGAATGACTATTTGTAATGATTTATTATCGATCTATGAACATTGAAGTTTGACATTATTGTGCACTCAGTCGGTTTAGGTTTATTTCAATTAGAGCGATTAGTTTGCCAGTTGATGTGATACGTGCTCATAGGATTGTATTGATTAGTTTGAATGTGATAAAGCATACAATTGCCCTTAGTTGAGTCACATAGGCAGGGGCCGATTGATAACCAGTGCCGTGTGTTATCGATTGTTGATGCCTAAGGTTTAACTAGTTGATTAACCATATTCGATTATTATAATTAATCTGTTAAATGACATGAGTTTGTTGTTTGTTGAATGCTTGAACCGCAGGTGTGATTTGCTTTTGTTAATTGTTTGAGCTTTGATTAATTGATTGCTTAAAATTAAACCAAATCATTGCTAGTGTGATCAGTATTCATATTTGCTTACTTTATAATGTTAGGAATTAATTACACATGACACTGACAACATACTCCTCATGGTTCGAAACCCTATTTACCCTAACTAGTTTAAGGTGATCAGGATACTTGTTTGTTATTGTTTTTTACTAGATCACCACTTCCTAGATCATAATGCTCGTAACACCCGGTCTATCACGTTGGGTTGGAAACATGGTTGTAAAAATCTCACCTAAGGTGCCAATTAATCCCTTATTAATCTCACTAGTTTACTAATCGAGAAAAAAATCAGATAAGCATTTTCCAAGCAAATTTTGATCTACAAGTTTCCAAGCATTACTTATCTTCTTCTTTTACTTTAATATTTATTATAAGAAACAAGTTTGAAGTTGGATATAATGTACTTGAAAACAAACATAAAAAGGTTTAAAAAAATTGTATATACATATATAATTATTTATATAAAAATAATTCGAGCTAACTGGACCGAACATACCTTTGATCATGCTTTTGCTCATTTAGAAACCAAATAGAGCCAATCGGCTCATTTACAAACATACATGTTACGCATGTATAGACAGATTACCGGTTCCTATAAAAACTAGTTCCGGCCTTAACTGGTTTCATCGGGCCCAGTTTTCCTGTCCGTCACACCGGTTCCATTTGTAACCAATTTGATCAGAAGCTAGTTTTGATTGTGTCTACTAGAAACCAATTCAGTTTTAACCCAAACCTGTTTAGAGTAAATAATCGGTTTGTACACCTCTAGGTCAAGCCGCATGACTAGCCATAGCTATAAATAAATCTATAATAACACAAAATAAATAAATAAATAAATGCATATATGTATATTTATTTACTTAAAATTACAAGAAAGTAAAAGAAAGTTAGAAAGTAGTATAAGAAAGAAGGCTATAATTAGATTCCCAAGTGTCCGCGTTACCCAACATATATACATAATACATACTTCCTTAATTTGACGCATAACTATAACTGTAACTCAACCAACCAACCAACCAACCAACTGCAATTGCAATGGATGTCGAAAAGAGATCCGTCCATCCTTCCCACCGCCGGAGAAGACTCATCATCATCTGCTCCTCCATCACCGGAGTCATCCTCGCCATCGCTTTACTCCTCCTCATCCTCGGCCTCACCGTCTTCAAACCCAAGAAGCCAATCCTCACCCTCAATTCCCTCCACCTCCAGGACCTTGACGTGTCTCTCATTCCCCCGGTTTCTTTAAACCTATCACTCGCGGTTAATGTCACCATCAAGAACCCCAACAAGGTCACCATCAAGTACCAGGGCAGCTCCGCCACTCTCCGGTACAAAAATAACGACGTGGGTAACGTTCCGTTTCCCGACGGCACGATTGGTGCCGATGGGAAGGCGGATTTGAATCTCACGTTAACTGCTTTCGCGGATCGCTTGGTTTCGGATTCGGATATTTATGGGGATGTTGTGGGAGGTGATGTCCCGTTTTCGACTTATACTCGAGTTAAGGCCAAGGTTCGGGTTCTGTTTTTTTATATTCATGTCGCGTCCACGTCTGCGTGTGATGTCCATGTGAATGTGGTATCGCGAAGCGTTGCGAATCAGACGTGCTATTACAAGAATAAAATTTAGTCGGTGTAGATGAAGAGGTAGTGATTATACATGAATTCGATCAATTTGTTTGATTTGATTTGATTTCACACGGATTTTGGGTTTTTTTATGTTGTGTAGAGGTTTGACTGATATGGTTGATGTTAGTAATTTGATCTGACTTTGTGTTTATTTTGAAATAAAGTTGTTTGTTGTTACAATATAGGAGTCATTTCTTTTGTGTTGTTGATGGGTTGAAACATGATATTTGTGAAATTGTATGTGAAATATATAAGTTGTGGAAGCTTTCAGTTGAATCTGTGAATAACTAAATATGTTTAGTTAAATAGATCGGTCTCAAATAGAGGGGACATCTATTCGGAATGACCTGCTAACTTTATAAAAAAATAAAATCAAAGGGTGTTTTATGTGAAAAATGAAAAGCAAACTTAGTTTATAAACGTCTTTTTGGATGGATTTTTATTAGGGCTGTTCAACGGGTCAAACACGGACCTGACCTGAACCCGTTTAAGTAGAAAAATCAGACCCTACTCGTTTAGAAGATATCGGTTTGGGTACATTAATAGGTAAACGGGTCCAGTTGCTTATCGGTTCCTAAAGACCCAATTAAGCATCTCCATTTTTCCATTTGTATAAATAGCAAACAGATGGTGATACACTAGGCTAGGCATGTTCAAAACGGTTTGGGACTAGGAACCGGAACCGGTTCCTAACCGGTTCCTATATTCAAAACCCCCTTTTAAACCGGTTCCAGGCTCGAACCGGTTAGGGAACCGAACCGGTTCTCCCACCCTCGGACCCCTAACCTATCTAACCGGTTCCTAACCCGGTACCTGTACCGTAACCGGTTCCAACCGGTTACAGTGTAAAATTTTTTTTTTTTTCGTTTTTCGTTTGCGATTTGGATTCTAAACTACGATTCGTATTTGTATAACATGAAAAATAAAAAAAACAATTAACATAAAAATAAACAATTAACTGATGAAGAAAAGACAACTACTGAAGATGTTTGCCACTGAAGACAACTACTGAAGATGTTTGCCACTGAAGACAACTACTGAAGGTTGCCACTGATGACAAGTTGACGTTCTTTTTCAACGCCTTGCAATACGGTTTTTCGATGTGTTTCTTCAAATTTGAATTCGAAAGTGGGTTTAAATAAATCCCACAAAACTTGCACCGAGCTTTCAATGAATGGTCATCACTCAATTCAACCAAATCCCAATTGCACCAAATCTCTTGATTACGATTATGAGGTACAATACGAACGAAACTTGGTTCGGCGTTGGAACCTTGACCAACCGATGATTGTGAGGCAGCCATAACAACAAATATGAATATAGAAGAAGAGAAAACAAGATATTAGAGAACTCAAAACGTTGTAATAGCGTTTTTTTGTATTTTTTTGCGTTCGGGTTTGCGTTTTGAGTGTTGTGATGAACCCATGACACCAAATACCTATTTATACTAGTAGTGGGGTGCTTGGGGGAGCCAAAAAACGCCTATTTTGACCCCAACGGTCAAAAAACGGCCAAAAAAACAATTTCCAACGGCTATATTCGATCCAACGGCTAGAACCGGTTAGGAACCGGTTCCGGATGGTTCGGTTCCAGAACCGGTTCCGGTTCGGTTCCGGTTCCTACCCGCCCCCACTCAGAAATGCAAGAACCGGTCACGGATCATCGGGTTGAATCAGATAGGGTCCGGTTCCTACAAAAAACGGGTAGGAACCGGTTCGGGTCCACCGGTTCGGTTCCAGGAACCGGTTTCGTTGAACATCTCTACACTAGGCCCGTTTAAGGGTTTGTCACCATTTGGAGTTACAACCTACTTTCTTTCTTTCCTGTCATTTTAATGTTCAAACAATTTTAGGATTCATGCATGCGCAATCAGATAATGAACTTAAAGATTTATTAACATGAAACAAAGAAGGGTTCATGTACAGTGGATTCTTTGTAGATGATCGATCGTGAACAGATTAATTGGCATGAAGATAATATGTATCAGAAGGTGAAGACAAACCTAGATTCAAGAGTACAGACGATCAATTGTCCCCTTGTAGATCAGATGGTGATTTGCATTTGATATCGCTTCAAAATTCGCATAACCATATTTACGTCAGTTCCTAATAATTCTAGGTTCTTTTTTGTTTATCGGCTATCGCTAACCGGGTCTTAAAGGGTCCGTTTGGTGTGTTTCAACAGACCCGAACCATTAACCTGCAAAACAAGGCCCAGGATCCAGACCCTATAAATCTTATTCACGTCTGGCAGGTCAGGTCTAGCAGGGCTAACTCGTTTGCTGCACACCCCTAATTTATATGCATTTATAGTGATGCAACAATCAATACAACAGATTTCAGGATTCACAAGTCATGCCTGTGTGAATAAAGAATTTATAATCAAGTTCATGTAAGGATTCATGTCGAGTTTGTCTCTAAATCATGAACTCAATCTGTTTATCACCCCTAATCACATAATGTTTAGTTAAAAAAAGATAGATACGAAAGCTCTTGTGAATATGTTTTACAATATGTTTTATTCACAATACGTTGTATTCATGCGTGCATACCAACTAAAAAGCCCAAACCAGATAAAAGGTTTTTCAGTCAACAGAGATCAATCTAATCTACACCATCAAGAAAAACATAATATTTGTCATCACCATAGGGAATTATAGGTAAGTTCTTGTTTGATAACAACATATTACAACTAGCATAAGTAAAACATAGTATTTGTTTGATAAAAGACAAACTATGAAAAACATAGAACACTCTAATCAGTCACCAAGATGATGATGATAATGATGATTTCTGACAATCAAATAACACACAAGAACCTTCAGAACTGTGACCGATCAAGACTGTCAAAATAAGGATGATCCATAGCAGCTTTAGCTGAAATCCTTTCAGCAGGGTCATACTTCAACATTTTCTGAAACAACAAATCATAATATAACATCAACACATGCAACCCTTTAACAAAATCCAACTTTTAATCAGCTAACAGTATTATGCTTATTATCATACCGATAACAGATCAACGCCATCAGGTCCGAGTGATGGAACAGCACGCGCCAGATTCTGAGCTTCCCACTTAGGATAAACATGCCAGTCCTTTAGACTGCTTACCCCTGGCCACACCTCTTCTGTAGGCGTCCCTAGCAACCTGCAATTAATGTAATATTATCACGAATGATGCAATGGTACTTATCCCTAGAGACGAGCCACTCGCGAACTACTCAAGCACATATTGATAAAAAGCTCAAATGAGTCAAGCCCGAGTCTCAAATAAAGCTCGTTCAGTTATCAAGCCCGAGCTGGAGCTTTGTATGGGAACCTCTTTTGGACTTCTATGTAGTAATTTCACAATGCATTATTGAGCTCGAACCGAACCTTGGCTTGTTTAAGGTACTACACGTGCTCAAGCCGAGCTAAGGCTGCATAATATTTTTCTTTAAATATATAAAAATAATAAACTCGTATATAGTTAATAAAACCAAGTCCAAACTTGAAAAAACAACTCACAAGTCGAACTTCAGAAAAAAGAGCTCACAACGCTGCAAGTTCGAGCTATTGTAAATCAAAACAAGCCAAGCTTGGGCTCGGCTCGGCTCGGCTCGTTTACACCCCTACTCAACCCTTATATGTACGGTCAAACTCTTTATGTACAACCAAAAGATGCATATCTCTCATCTATTTTAAATATAAACCATTCATAACAGATTCAAGCTAGTTTTTGCATATGTATATCTAACCAACCCTAATTTGGACCAAGGTTTTCTAGTTGAATATAAAGAAACCAAACCTAATTTTTATCATATTAATTCATAATAGTTTTTGCATATGTATATCTACCTAACCCTAGTTTGACCAAGGTCATACCTTTATGTTTTCTAGTTGAACATAAAAGAAATAAACATAATTTTATCATATTAAGTTATATGAAAACCTGAAAATATGAAGCAACTGTTGGAACTCAGAATCACCAGGAAACAGAGCTTGTCTTCTTGACATTTCAGCTGTACAAAATGACAATCCAAATTAATAACAAATCTAAACATCCTGGTCTTTATATTCCACACAATTCCAAAATTCAAACAAATTTATAAATTTAAACAGTTTAAGATGAAAAGTGGTTAACCAACTTAATATCAACAGCAGTAACTTCATATGAAATAAACACATTAACACACAATCATGAACAAGATACTGACCGAAAATACATCCGACAGACCACATATCAACACCTAAGG